>NC_090448.1:514916866-515219896 GCF_031143425.1 Pleurodeles waltl
GTGTGTGAGCTGCATGTGTTAAATAGTTACTCATCTTTGCAAGACTTCTTCAGAATAATCAGACAACACATTTTGGTGACATGCTTTGGAATAACAAGCATCTAACTAGACTTCTGCATCTCCATTGACAATACTGTACCATCTAGTCACACTTGGCTAAGCAATTCGGAGCAAGGTAATAATACCTGATGAATGAGTGCCATTTAGTGGTCAGCTTACCAATATCATCAATTTACAGAAACTTTTTTGCAGCCAATTGAATCTTTCTGCAAGTTTGGAAATTTAATGAGAGACAAGGTTGACAGTGACGTCACCAGCTCCTGGTTGCTTGGATCACACCAAGAGCCACTGTTGTGAGCGCCTTAAGGTATATGTATCTTTGTAACTGCTGGCACCTGAATAATGGCCTAAACGTACTGTGAGCTCTCTGACACATGTGTTTCAGCCATTTCTGAATACTGAGATAAACTAGGGCTGACAGTGTTTTCGACCTGACAGAGGAAACATCAACATTGCATTTTCCTTTTTCAGGTTCTTATGGGATAAAAACTATCACCACAGCTGTAAATCATTTGAACTCAGATTGCCGCTTTGTTGTTTATGCATAAGTTTGTTCCCTTGTTAATAAAGAAAAAAATTTGACTTCTCCCTGCTTGAAGTAGATTTTCAAAGTAAGCTTAGTTTGGTTTTAGCACATTCCTTATCAAAACAATGAATTGACTGGTTAGAATAAGTTTTATCTTCTATATTTCAGCAACAGCCTCTAAACACACAACAAGTCTTTGCAGTGTGGAAACCCACCACCTCCATTTTAAATGCACCAGGTAAACTCTCCATGAAGTGAAACAAACCGCTCAGATTATTTAAACAATTATATATTGGCAATTGATGGATTTTCAGTTGACTCATAGTAAAAAATAATTTTTATTACATCCGCTGGGAATGAAAGCCAAGGACGTTTTTGAACCTTTACCAGTTTGATCACCACCTTCAGGAGTTGATGCTAAGGATCATGACTATTTCACTGAGGCTATAGCTAGACGTAAATAAACATTTTGCAGAAAAACCACACATAGTTATCGAAAGATTCAATTTGTAGGGTCAAGACTGCGATAGAATGTGTGGTAATGCATGGGGCTCACTTGCAAGACTATTGTTACTTAAAAAGGGCTTGGAGCCCGTCTGTTCTTTACTATTTGTTGACTTGCTTGGCACTATTCCTTAAAGCCTCATAATTCGTCACTGCGGGTGTAGTGTTATTTGGGTTCTTGCCTGAGGAGCAGGGACCAAGCACTAATTGATTCAGCCTAATCAGTGCCCAATTGCTGCTTCTGACATGATTGAGGTACTTCTTTCTAACTTGTAGGGCACTGCAAACAGAAGGCGTGTGACTGGCAAAAAAGTGCCCAGCAGGACAAAAAGAAAACAGGGATTTCCATAGCCAACTGTTTTCTTTTATTTTGCCAAGTCTTCTTTTCTCACCTTGCACTCATGTTTTGTTTCATTTTTGCTCCCATTTGCTGTTCTCAAGAGACAACATTGCAACATTGTTTATTTCTTATTTGTAGTTTCCAAAATTATGCTCTAACACATAATCATGTAGTAAACCACAATTCACCCCACTATAGTCCAATCTGCCACACTCCAATCCCTGACAATCCACTCACCTCATCCCACACCAGTCGACTTCACTCACTCCCTCTAACCCTAGAACAATCCAATCCATCCCACCCTACTCCAAACCAGACCACTCACCACACTCCAGTCCTCCCAACCCACCCCACTCCAGCCTGCACAATCGGCACCACTCCTATCTAAAACAATCTGCCCATCTCAAATAAAAACAATCTGCCCCACTTCAGTCCAAACCATTCTACCCCACTCCAATCCCAAACAATCTGCCCCTCTCTAATAAACCCCATGCCGATCCAAAACAATCTGCCCCACTCCAATCTAAAAAAAACGGCTCCACTCCAATCTAAAACAATATGCCGCACTCCAATCCAAAACAATCTGCCCCACCCCATTCCAAAAGAATCTGCCCCACTCCAATCCACAACAATCTACCCTGCTCCAATCTGTCCCAATGCAATCCAAAACAGTCTTCCTCACTCCATTCTGCCTCATGCCAGTCCAAAACCATCAGTCGCACTCCAATCTAAACCAAACTGCCCCACTGCAACCTGCCCCACTCTAATCCAATACAATGTGACCTACTGCAATGTGCCCCACTCCATTCCACAAATATCTGCCACACTGCAATCTGCCCCACTTCAATTTGTCCCACTCCAGTCCAAAACAACCTGCCCCACTCCAATCAGCCTCAGTTCAATCTAAAACACTTTGGCCCACTCCAATCTGCCCTACTCGAATCCAAAGCAATCTGCCCCACTCCGATCTGCTCCACTCCAATCTAAAGCAATCTGCTACTCCAATCAAAACAATATTCCCCACTCCAATCCAAAACAGTCTGCCATTCCCCAATCTTTCACACTCCTATCCAAAACAATTTGTCCCACTCAAATCTGCCCCACTCCAATCCAAAACAATCTGCCTCACTAAAATCTGACCCACTTTAATCATCCCAAACTATCTGCCCACTCCAATCTGACCCATCACAATCCAAAACAATCTGTCACACTCCAATCTAAACCAAATTCCCCCACTGCAATCTGCCCTACTCCAATCCAAAACAGTCTGCCCTACTCCAATCTGCCCCACTCCAATCCAAACAATTTTGCCACAGTCTAAGCTGCACCACTCCAATCTGTCCCTTTCCAATCCAATACAATCCACCCCCTCCAAACTGCTCTACTCCAATCTGCCACACTCCAATGTAAAATAATCTGCCCTACGTCAATTTGCCCCACTCCAATCAAAAACAATCTGCGTCAATCCAAAACAATTTGGCTCACTCCAATCTGGCCCACTCCAAACCAAAACAATCTGCCCGACTCCAGTCCACCCTACTCCAATCCAAATCAAGCTGTCATGCTCCAATCCAAAACAATCTGCCCAAATCCAATCCAAAACAATCTACCCCACTACATTCCAAAACAATCTGCCCGAGTACAATCTGTCCCACTCCAATCCAAAATAAATGTGCCCCACTACGATCTGCCCCACTCCAATTCCAAACAGTCTTTTCCACTTCAATCTGACCCATGCCAATCCAAAACTATCTGCCCCCTCTCCAATCCAAAACAATCTGCCCCATTCCAATCTAAGAAAATCTGTCCCACTCCAATCTGCCCACTCCAGTGTGCCCCTTACAATCTACAAAAGTGTCCCACTCCAATTTGAAACAATCTGCCCCACTCCCATTCAAAACAATCTGCCGCGCTCCAATCCAAAAACATCTGCCCTACTCCATTCCAAAACAACCTGCACCACTCCAATCCAAAGCAATCTGCACCACTCCAATCCAAAAACATCTGCTCTAATCCATTCCAAAACAATCAGTACCACTCCAATCCAAAGCAATCTGCACCACTCCAATCTGCCGTACTCCAATCCAAAACAGTCTGCCCCACTCCAATCTGCCTCAATCAAATCCAAAACAACCTGTTCCACTCCAAGCTACCCACTCTAATCCAATTAGTATCACACCACTCCAATACACCCCACTGCATCCCATTTCATCCTACTCCAATATACCACAATCCACCACACACCTCCCCAATACAGGCCAATCCATTGTACCCCACTTTAATCCAATCCACCTCACACCAGTCCAATCCACCCTATCCACATCCACTCCAATCCATCCCACTCCAATCCAGTCCACCACAATCCTTCCCACTCCAGCCCAATGTACCACACACCAGCCCAATCCAGTCCACCCCACTCCAGTCCAACCTACCCCACACTAATCCAACCCACTCCAATACAGTACATCCCAATCCACCCACTCCATTTCATTCCAATCCACTCAACACCAGTCCAATCCACTGCAACCCAATCCACCCCAATCCAGTTCACCCCACTCCACTCCAGTCCATCTCATCCCATCCCACTCCAATCCAGTCCACCTCATCCCATCCCACTCCAATCCAGTCCACCTTAATCCACCCCACCCCACTCCAATCCAATCCACTCCAAACTACCTTAATCTACCCTACTCCAGCCCAATTCACACCACTCCAAACCAATTCACCCACACCAATCCAATTCACCCGACACCACTCCAATTCATCCCACTCCACTTCACCCCACTCCCACTCTAACTCACCCCACTCCAAGAATTCACCCGACTCCAAAACGTCCACCCCACCCCAATCCATCCCAATCCAATTCACCCCACTCCAGTCCAATCTACCCCACTCAAATTCAGTTCACCCCACCCACCTACCCCAATCCAGTCTGCCCACTCCAGCCCACCCGACTACAATCCACCCCACTGCAATCCACTCCACAGCACTCGACTCCAATCCATCCCACTCCACCCCACTTCAATCCAATCCACCCAACCCCAATTCACCCCAATTTAAACAAGTCTAACCAATCCAATCCATCACTATCCAAACCTACCAACTCAGTCCAACCAGCTCACTCCAATCCAATCCACCTCACTCCAATCCAATCTACCCCACTGCAGTCCAATCTAGTCCACCCACTCCAATCTACCCCAACCCAATCCAATCCACCACACTCCATTCAACCTCACTCCAGACCACCCAACTTCAGGCCACCCCACAACCCATCGAATCCACCACACTCAATCCAATTCACACCACTCCAATCAATCAACACCTTAATGCAATCTACCTAAATCAAATCCACCCTACTCCATTCACCCCACTCCAGTCCACCCCACCCCAATCCACCCCAGTCAAACACATCCCAATCCAATCCACCCCACCGCAATCTACCCTACTCCACCCTACCCCACCCCACCCCCATATCCAATCATCCCACCCCAGTTCAATCTATCCCACTCCAATCCAATCCACCCCATCCAGTCCACCCCAATTCAGTCCATCCCACTTCAGTCCACCCCACAAACCCTCAAATCCACCCCACTCAATCCAATTCACACCACTCCAATCAACACCTCAATGCAATCTACCTAAATCAAATCCATCCTACTCCATTCACCCCACCCCACCCCAATCCAATCCACCCCAGTAAAACACATCCCAATCCAATCCACCCAACCTCAATCCACCCTACTCCATCCTACTTCACCCCAATTCAACCCACCCCACCCGTATCTAATCATCACACCCCAGTTCAATCTACCCCACTCCAATACACTCCATCCAGTCCACCCCAATCCAGTCCACCTCACTTCAGTTCACCCCACAAACCATTGAATCCACCCCACTCAATCCAATTCACCCCACTCCAATCAATCAACACCTCAATGCAATCCACCTAAATCAAATCCATCCTACTTCATTTACCCCACTCCAGTCCACCCCACCCCACCCCAATCCAATCCACCCCAGGCAAACACTTCCCAATCCAATCCACCCCACCTCAATCCACCCTACTCCACCCCAATCCAACCCACCCTACCCCATCAAATCATCCCACTCCATTTCAATCGACCTCACTCCAATCCACCCCATTCCAATCCAAACTACACCAATCTACCCAACTCTACCCCAATCCAATCCACCCCACTCCAATCCAATCCAATCCATCAAGCCTAGCCCACTCCAATCCAATCCAATCCAAACCACTCCAATCCAATCCACCCCACTCTAATCCACCCCACTTCAGCCCATTGCACTCCACTCTAGTCCAATCCACTCACTACAATCCAACAAATCCAATCCACTCTTCTTCAATCTACCCCACTCCAATCCACCCTACTCCAGTCCAACCCAATCTTCCTCACTCCAGTTCAATCTAATCCATCCCACTGCAGTCCAATCTAATCCACCCCACTTCACTCCATCCCACCCCAAATGACCCAATTTCAATCCAATCTTCCCCACCCTAATACAATCCACCCCAGTCTTATCACACCTATTTAATCCACATACCCTAATCCAATCCAGTCTAATCTACCTCACTACAATCCACCCCAATCCAATCCACCTCACTGCATTTCAATGCACCTCACTTCAATCCACCCCATTCAGTCCACCCGCTCCAATCCACCCCACTCCACCCAGTTCACTCCATTCCACCCCAATCCAATTCACCCCAATGTACTGTAATCCAATACACCAGACTACCTCAATACACTCCAACCCACTCGACTCTATTCCACCCCACTCCACATCACTGCACTCTATGACTCTGAACGCTACAACTCTCTTTGCCACTCAACCACTGAACATTACTCCCCTCTACTCAACTCTATGACATTCTACTCCCCTACTCCGCTCTATGACACTCTACTCCAACAAATCCACTCTACAACACTACACCCCCACTCCACTCTATGACACTACAAGCCACTAACTTTTAGCCATGCTGAATAGCAGCCACACTGGTGTACAACATTGCAAAAACACACTGCTAAGCCAATAGCTCTTGTATAGGCGAGACCTATTGGCTTTACCAATGCTTGTTATACTTGCCATCAACATGCCACTGGGTCCATTGATTACTATATTGCTCAATAATTTTAGCTACACATTGTGATTTTGGAGCCAACATTGATGCGCATATTAGAGTTCAGATTATCATCTGTTGTTTAAAGATGAAAAAACAAGAACAACTTTTGAGATCATGTAACCTCATGTCAAGTGAAAATATAGACACTGCAAAGTTTCAAAATGTTGAAAATTGATTCTGTGTCATCAAATGTTGCAACAGTTTCAAACTATGTGTTGGATAAAACCTGAGAAGATAGAACCTGAGATAAAAGCAACTGGGGATGAAACACTAAAGATAAAAACAATTGTACACGTTGTGGGTCAAGGTTCCCTGTATACACAGGCAAATCTTGTCTCGCTATTGCTAAAGAGTGATTTCAGTGTGGCAAAATCTGTCACTTTTCAAAATTTTGCATGAAAACATTTCCCAATGTTTTAGAGAGATTTTGAGTGAGGAAAAGTAAAATATGGAGGAAGACAAGAAAAATACGCTATTAATGGTTTAACGGGAAGCAGTTGGTGAACCTGATGACTGTTGTATTACAGACATATATTGTCAATAATTCTCTACCCACTCTATCAAAAACAAAATGAATCTGAGCATACGTTATGTCACTGTGTCGCTGAAATAGTGAGTTTAAAAACATCAAGGGCCATATATATACTTTTTTGCGCCACATTTGCGTCATTTTTTTATGCAAAAGCGGCTGAAACTTAGAAAATACAATTATATTTTGTACGTTTGCATTGCTTTTGCGTCAAAAAATGACACAAATGCAGCGCAAAAAAAGTATAAATATGGGTCCAAGTGTCGTCAATTAATCCGTTCATAGTATATTTATAAGCTGCATAGGCATGGGGGTTTGGTTGTGATTGGAGATAAGGGAAAGAAGGCTTTTTCTGAGACGGTATTGAATATGGATACCTTTCACGCATTTAATTCTCAAAACATTATTTTAGCAAGAGATAGTGAAACATTTAGCAACCTACCTTTCTTATAGACAACAATTCAGTGAAGGTTATGGCTGATTCAGGATCACGATTCACAATATTAGCTGATGGTTTTTCCTAAGGTGAGTGGAAAGCAAGCATCTATATCCATGTAACATCAAGGTATATGGGTACAGTAAAAGAACATTGAATTATTATGCTATTCTATCAGAATAGTTTCATTTCAAGATCACACCATTTTGGGAAAAGTCTACTTTACAGTTGATAGGCAACATTTTTTAGGATGGCATAATTAGGGAGGTTTGGAATTTTCCGTAATTCCAATGCAAAAATTCAGTATTTTGTGAGAATAATTTTGATCGTACAGAATAATGCTTTGCTAATCCCAAGGAATGTATTGAATTATTACTAGTGTTTTAAGCAAATAACTGGGACATTGCAGTGGATTTTCCCACAATATTGAATCATAATACAGTGTGGTGCCTTTCAAACACAAAGTGAAGAATCTCCCTATAAGTGTCAGGAGTGAATTAACAGAGATGTTAAATGTAACGTGTTCATCTGCTGTGATACCAATGAAAGCTCTAATTGGGTTATTCAGAGAGTTTTGAAAAGAAGGAAAGCAGGAAAATTATTGTTGTGTGTCGATGTAACCTGTTAATTAACATATTGGGATTTATTGACATCTTTTCCACATATACAGGATTGTTTAGCAAAATTGGATGGTGTTATGTTTTAGCACATTGGTCCTTAAATTGGAAGATTATCAAATTGATATTCCGAAACAATATCGAGAAATCGTCAGGTTCATAACATCTGATAGGGCATATAGACATCCCAAGATGCTTTTTGGTTTGCCCTCCGATGCTTCAGTTTTCCACAAATGAATACTTTATTTGGGAAGACTGAAGGTGTAGTGCCATTCCAGGATGATATTCTTGCTGTTGCAGATTGTGTTGTAAAGGATAATGCCATTTTAAAGTACATTCTTTTAACACTTTTAGAATAAAGGCATGACAGTTCAGTTAGAGAAGTGTGCATTTTCTTCTAATGAGATAGAATATTTGGGTCACAAGATTACGGGAAATAGTATTTTCTCTGAAGATATCTTGTTAAAGGCCATTCCCGAAGTGAGCGTATAAAAGAACAAGATCAGTTAAGATCATTCTTGGGGTTGTGCGATTTTTGATCACATTTTGTGCATACTTTTTCAGAAACAGCTGAACCATTAAGAATTATTCTTAGAAAAAGAGCTACATTTGAATGTGACAAGGAAAAAGATGAGGCATTTATTAATCATAAACAGAAAATACTTGATGCTGCTCGTTTGAGTATGTTTTCAGTAAATAATTAGTGTAATTAAGGTAGATGCCAGAGTCAGCAGGTCTGGTGCTGTTGTTAGTCAAATTAAACCTGGAGGTTACTATAGCCTTCACCTTACGATCTTTACCCCCAGGTAAAATTAAGTACATTGCCACTGAGAGAGACACTCTGGCAGGTGCTGGAGTATTTAGCGCTTTAAAATGTGTATATTAAGTAAAACATTTATTATCAGAATAGATCACAAAACGTTGTTATCACTATTGAAAGCAGTGAGCCCTTTGTAATGAGTATTTACTTACCCCTGCAAGAGTCCTCCAGAGTATTCATGCAACATCTGCACACACACAGTGTAAGCCAGCAAAAACTGATGTATTGCACTTTGTGAATGTTTTGCTCCTGCCCCTGCAACTGCTAAGCATCCCATTCTCTGCGACCACACTCATGGTCGCACAGGATTTGTATATAGCTGGGGTTCACTATTAGTAGACTGAATGCAGTTATCAAAAGCAATGTACATTTGTTCACTGCAAATTGGCACTCTACAATCATGAGGTCAGCTTCACTGGCTTTTTGAAATTAAGATTCTTTGTGAATCTGGACCATAATGCTTTGGTGTTAGTGGATTTCTATTAGGCCTTGAGATTAAATTTGAGCATGGGATTGCACGTTTTATGTATAATGTTGCATTCAATGTGTTTATGATTTTTCTCAAACCAAAATTAGACATTTTGTACAATGTAAAGAAAAATCTTGTTGCATTAATTTTTGGGGTCTAAGATATATAGTTTTGATATAAGGCAATATATAGCTAGTGAAAAAAGCGCAATGGTATGTTATGTCATATAAGCTTTGATATAGAGCACAACTCATCCCTGTGGGACGCTGTAAACAGCAGGTAAGTGAATTTACAGGTAGCATTAAAACAACCAGGTTTTTAGGTGTTTCTTGAAGCCAGATAAACTAGTACATGCACGGATGTACAAAGGAACCTATTTCCAAGAATATGGTCCAAGGTAGGAAAAAGCTCAGCCCCCACATTCGGCTGTACGGATACGCTGAGGGCATAAAAGCAATTGATTGCTGGATCTTAAATTCCTATTGGGATGGTACCAGGTAAGTCTGTCCTGAAGGTAACTTGGGCCAGAGCCTTCCAGAGCTTTGTAGGTCAAGCAAAGCAGTTTAAATATTGGTCTCTTGCGCATAGGGAGCCAGTGTAGGGCTCTGAGCGTAGGAGCTGATGGTGTCTTTGGAGGTAGGTTGTTTACCATATGGGTGGCGGTGTTTTGGAAACCTGCAGTTTTGATAGAAGGGATTCATTTGAAGCAAGGATTAGGGCATTGCCAAAGTCCAAACGACTGAATATTAATGCCTGGGTAAGTGTCTTCTGGGAGCTCAACGATAGCTACCGAAAGATTTTCCTGAATGGCGCATAATGTCAAAGCAGGTACCACAGACCGAGGTAATCTGGTGCTCAGAGACAGTATATCATCTAGGAGTATGCACAAATTCCTGGCCTTGCTACTGGGCAAAAGGGCAGGATTGAGTTCTGCAGGCCACTTATCTTCTGCACAGTAGAGAAGGGCTTTTCTGAACAACAGAATCTCTGTTTTTCCTCCGTTGAGTTGAAGACAATTGAGGGACATCCAAATAGCAATTTGTCTCATGCAGGCTACAAATCGCTGTTTAACATTCTCAGAGTTGTGCCCAAACGAGATGACTAAGTGAGTGTACTCTGCATAAGAAAAAGTTTCAAACCCATAGGGACTTAACTAAGCGGGCTAAGGTGGCTGCATAGATGTTAAAGAGTGTAGGGTACAAGGAGGCCCTGGGGAAACCCCTTATCCAAGCTGATGGTGTTGGAATGGAACATGCCCATAGAAATTTTTGGACCCTGTCCTTGAGGAAATTTATCAGCAAGTCATGGGTGGATCCCTGGATGTGTATCTGTTGAAGACACTTCACTAAGGTGGAATGGGAAATGGTGTCAAACTTCTCTGATAGGTCAGGCAAGACCAGCATGGCTGGATTTCCTGCATCCAAGGATAACTTTATAGTATCTACCACTGTAAGCAGTGATGTACGGGTGCTATGGGATGGTCTAAAGCTTGATTGGGAAGCGTCCAACAGACTATTGCTCTCCAGGTAAGAGGGATTGTTTGTTGAAGTGGGTCTCCATTAGACCTTGTCTAGTAGTGGAAGGGGAGACATGGGACAGTATTTACTTTGATCTTTAGGGTTTGAATTAGGTGTTTTCAGAATAGGTACTATATGGGCTGCTTTCCAGAGCCATGGGACAGAGGCCTGAGTCAGCTACTGGTTACACAGTGCTGTAATCGCTGGCCGAAAAGAGGGGAAAGAGTTGCTATGATCTGTGGAGGATAGAGGGGTTGTTTACTGGGGAAGGATTTATGGGGAGCCATAGTATTGAGTGCCAGAGAGAGGGAGTTACTAAATAGTGCTAGGGCTGCATTTATATCAAGTGATTCATCAAATGTAGGGATAGAAATGACCGATTGAAACAACTCCTAAGTGATCTGTTTCCATCACCTAAAGATGGATCGCTTTTTGGCCATTGGTGAGGTGGGAAAGGTAGTAATAGGAATTTGGAAACTTATCAAAAAATTATCAGTCCAGGATAGGGGTAATGAAGTATCCATTTGAGGTAATATGACAGTGGAAAAGTTGATATCTAGGATATAGCCTGCCAAATGTGTGGGGCCAGTTGTATTCAAGTGAAGATCGAACATTTCAAGATTAGATAAAAGAATGGAGACATTGGGATCACTAGCTATGTCCACGTGGTAGCCGAAGTCTCCAAACAACACAAACTTTTGTGTAACTAGTACATAGGGAGCTAGCCGATCAACTAAATTATATCTGAACTCTTTTTTTTTTACCTTGGGGGCCACAGACTAGAGTGCCTTTCCAAATGTTACGGTTGGGGGGATCCATTTTGAATATTATCATCTCCACCTAGTCCGTAAGTAGAGAGTCAAGAATTTCAACTCTAAGGGAATCCCGGAAGGCTACAGCTATTCCACCTCCTTTTTTTGATTCCCTGCCCCGGGTAACCAATTTATAATTTTCTGGAAATGTGATGGGGGTGAAAGGTAGCACTGAAAAGTGGAACCATGTTTCAGAGTAATAAAATACAGATCAGGCTGCCTTGATGAAAGAAGGTCCAACATTTCCACTAAATACTAAGGGATAGATCTAGCGTTAAAATATAGGCACTTAAGAGCAGAGGAAAAAGACTGTAGTTTAATGGAAGGAATGCATGTGGTAGGATGGAGATTTGTGGAGTCTTTGGGCAGATTTATGTGGCGGGGAAAGCTTTCCTCTAAACCCACTTAGAAGATAGAGTTCTTCTTAGAACATGAGAACCCACATGCATAGCAACAGAAAGTCCCTCTAGGGAGACTGGGAAATGGGGACCACATTGAAGACAACTGGGTCAAAGTTTTGGAAGCTCGTTGCTAGTATAATAATTAAAAGCACCAGCCAGAGGCAAAAATTCAGGGTTTGAGGCAGCAGGCGATGGTTAGGTGCAGACAGGCTTGTCTTTGGTGTACCCGTGGCACACGTCTGCTGCGTCATGCTTGGAATTTAGGACAAAAAGCAGTGAGTCGCTAGACCGCTGCCATCCAATAACTGGTGATCGTTGCGGTGTAGCTACGTCACTAACAATCAATGAATCTACCCCGAGGTCCCTCCGCTCAATTGGCAAAGCTGTGTCACACCAAGAAGCTCTGTTGGGGTTCCTAATGCAGGAAGTATGTAAACGAGCACACCTCAACGAATGCTTAAAAACAGTAATTTCGGGGCAACTGGCATTTACCAAACAACGCAAAATGTTAACAAAAGTCAGATTACAGTCCGGTCAGCAAAAGTGCCATAAAATTTGAAAATAATAAGTGACTAAAACCAGTAGTGTGCAATTAAAATAGCTGCTCAGAGACCTGCCAGCTCTCTAACTGTGTCTGAAATCTTTCTAAATATTTAGGTCATATATTAAGCACACCCTAATTGCAGGTTGCTACATCTAAGGTACTGTGTGATGTTTTCTTAGTGAAAGAAACACAGAACTACGCATCTGATCGTTCAGATTTTTAAATATAGACATATAATAATGTTATGATTGTTTTGATTTGCCTTTCAGATACATTTTTGTACTTCAGAAGCTGCATAGACTCTAACATAGCAAATGTAGGTTTCTTGTCAAACAAGTATAACATGGATGGCTCTAAAAAAACGATCCATGGAGTTGTACACAATCAGGGCAATCACACTTGTTCTGGCACAGTCCATGATGGAGATGCAGGATGGCTCACTGAGTTAACTGTGTACCCTCTGAACTGTGCAGTGATCCACATATCACAATAGTGAATCTAGGCAAAGGAGACTTAAACATTGGGCCTAATTTAGTGTTTGCTGGATAGATTACCCTTTCACAAACATGACAGACACCGCTTTCCCCTTATTACAAGTGTACTATGTCCTATGGCACTTGCAATAAGGCGGATGGGATATCTGTCACGTGTGTTACAAAGCAACCTGACTACCAAATTCTACATCAGGGACTTGCAGCATCCTGCAGTTGGTTTAATGTGGGTAATACTTTATAGCACTTAGAAACGGCAGAGATGAAACATGAAAACAAATTAATATTATTATTATTACCATGATGATTGTTATTATTATTGGTAGTAGTGATATGTGTTATTATTATTTCTTGCCTGCAGAGTCTTGATGAGGAACAAGAGATCAGTCATATACATTTGAGCAGCTGACTGTACCTCGTGGTTACTTTGCAGTTGTCTCTCTGAATCAGGATTGACTGAGATGCCACAGCCTGTGTGAGAAAGTAGCCTCTTTCTAGAATGGTTACCCCAATTTGTGGCCTGTTTGTCAGTGTTTGTCATTGTGTTTTACTGTCTCACTGGGATCTTGCTAGTCAGGACCCCAGTGCTCATAGTTTGTGGCCTATATGTCAGTGTGTTTTACTGTGTTGTCAGTATGCTTGACTGTGTCACTGGAGCCCTGCTAACCAGAACTCCAGTGCTCATGCTCTCTCTGTGTTCCAAATTTGTCACTATACTCTAGTGACTCCATATTCCAAACCAGATTGACACACTGGACCCCCCTTATAAGTCCCTAGTATAAGGTACCTAGGTACCAAGGGCATTGGGGTTCCAGGAGACCCTTATGGGCTGCAGCATTTCTTTTGCCACCCATAAGGAGCTCATACAAAACTCCTTCAGGACTGTCACTGTAGCCTGAGTGAAATAGTGCACACACTATTTCATAGCCATTTTTACTGCACCAGGTAACTTATAAGTCACCTATATGTCTAACCGTCAGTTACTGAAGGCTGGGTGCAAAATTACTGTGTGGGAGGGCACCCTTGCACTAGCAAAGGTGCCCCCATGTTGTCCAGGACCAATTTCCCGGACTTCATGAATGCGGGGACACCATTATAAGCGTGCACTACATATATGCCAATACATATACGTAGCTTCACAATAGTAACCCCGAATATGGCCATGTGAGGTGTCTAAGACTGAGAGATTGTACCCCCAATCTGATTATGGTATTAGGGGGCCAATTCCATGTACCGTGGTGGCTCCACCATGGACCCCCACTACTGCCAAACCAGCTCTCTGAGGTTTCCACTGCAGCCCCAGCTGCTGCCACCTCACAGACAGGTTTCTGCCCTCCTGGGGATTGAGCAGCTCAATCCCAGGAAGGCAGAACAATGCATTTCCTTTAGGAGAGGGGTGTTACACCCTCTCCCATTGGAAATAGGTGTTTCAGGCATGGGAGGGGTATCCTCCCAGAGCCTCTGGAAATGCTTTGAAGGGCACAAACGGTGCCCTCCTTGCATAATCCAGTCTACACCGGTTCAGGGTCCCCCAGTCCCTGCTCTGGCGTGAAACTGGACAAAGGAAAGGGGAGTGACCACTCCCCTGTCCATCACCACCCAGGGGTGGTGCCCAGAGCTCCTCCAGAGTGTCCCTGGAGTTAGCGATCTTGGATTCCAATGTGTGGGGGCCCTCTGGGAGCATCTGAGTGGCCAGTGCCAGCAGATGACATCAGAGACCCTTCCTGATAGGTGCATACCTGGGAAGGTAGCCAATCCCCCTCTCAGGGCTATTTAGGGTCTCTCCTCTGGGTGTTTCCTCAGATTCGGTTTGCAAGACTCCACCAGGACTCCTCTGCATCCTCTGCTTCAGCTTCTGACCATTGGATCAACTGCAGACTGCTCCAGGAACCTCTGCAACTGCAACAAAGTATCCAGGAAGGCTACTGTGACCTGCAACTTCAGTTCCAGCCAGCAACTGCAACAGTTTCCAGGTCCCAAGCATGCTGTCCTACGGCGCTCAGCTCCCTGAGTTGTTCTCTGGCGGCGTGGGATCCCTTTGTGTAGTGCTGCGATGACCGCACTTTGCAACTCCTTTGTCCCCTTGTCCTGGGACTCCTGTGGGTGCTGCCTGGTCTTCTCAGGGCTCTCTGAAGTGCTGAGATCCCCCTCTGTCTCCTCATGCCAAGTTGAGACCCCCAGGTCCCTCCTGGGTCTGGGCAGCTCCTCTTTGATGCAAAATTCATTCTTGCGTTTCCCGAGGCTTGTTGGCGGAATCCAGCAATGCAAACAGCCCGCATCCAACGATCCGATGTGGGACACCTCTTGCACCAAGCAGGAACCTGCAGCTATCTTCTTTCGTGCATTTCTGTACTTTTCTTCCAACTGGAGAATCCACTTTTGCACCTTCATCCAGGTTGGCTGGGTTACCTGTTCTTCCTGGACTCTTCATCGACTTCTGGACTTGGTCTCCTCTCTCCACAGGTCTTCAGGTCCAGGAATCCATCGTTGGTTTGTTGCAGTCTTGCTTGGTTCTTTCAGAATCCTTCACCACGACTCCTAGTGTGTTCTGAGGAAACTTGCTGTATTTTACTCCTGTTTTCCTGGCTCTGGGGTGGGGTACTTTGCTTACCTTGGGTGTTTTCTTACACTCACACCACCCCTCTACACACTACACCTGCCTAGGAGGGAATCCAAGGTTCGCGTTCCACTATTTTAGTATATGGTTTGTGTTGTCCCTAGGCCCATTGCAATCTATTGGGTTTTTCACTGTTTGCGCTATTCTATGACTGTTTACTTACCTGATTTTGGTTACTAGTGTATATATTGTGTATAATACTTACCTCTAGAAGGAGTATTGCCTCTAAGATATGTTTTGGCCTTGTGTCACTAAAATAAAGTACCTTTATTTTTGGTAACACTAAGTATTGTCTTTTATGGTGTATAAGTACTGTGTGACTATAGTGGTATTGCAAGGGCTTTGCATGTCTTGGCTGCTCTGCTACAGCTACCCATAGACAGCCTAAGATGCTGGACACTGCCTACATTTCAATAAGGTGGATCACTGGACCTGGTATAAGGTGTAAGTACCTGTGGTACCCACTACTAACCAGGCCAGCTTCTCACAGTCTGGAAGATGGAACCTTCAGATGATCTTACAAGATGATGGGATATGCAGCATCACAGTTGTATGAACCTGATACATTCACACAGGTGGGAGTGAGTTGCAGAACTGAACTTGGTTGCAATGGCGGTCCTCTTTAAAGAATCATGATTGAGAACATTTCTGAAAGCAGGCAAGCTCGGTAGAGTCATTGCATTGCAAAGGTTTGATTTATTGTTGACTGGAGAGGGATTAGTGGAGGGTAATGAGGTCTAAGGGACAGATGTACGAACCAACAGGTCACAAATAGTGGGAGGAAAGTGCACACTGACTTTTTGCGACTTGCCTGTCATTTCACAAAATGACTAAGGTAGCTCTAGTATGCAAATTGCCCATTCACATGGGGTTACAAAACGACCTGTCTAATGAATTTTAATTAGGCAGTCGCTATTTATAACTCTTGGTGATAGGCACATTGTGCAGGGATAGGGATCTACAGGGGATCGCAGACCCCCATTGCTGCGTTCACATTCCCAAACAGGAAACTTTTAAAAGCAATTTGAGACCCGCTTTTGCCTAATGGAACAGCTCATTCTTTGTGAATCTTTACCATCCCTCTGAGCTGCGAGTGCTTTTTCAATGGTTTGCAAGCACAATTACGGTCCAAACTATTGATATACTTACCTCTCCGAATTGCCATTAGGAGGAAACGCCTCGTACACACCTCCTCCTCATTGCAAATCACAATGAGCTATTTGATTTTGTGCATCTGGCCCTGAGTTGAGTATATACTATTGACAGAATCATGCTTTGACTTCTATTTGAAGTGCTTCTGGTCTAGCGTCAGTCCCAGTGCTGCCAACAGAAAGTACCACAGGCATTTTGTGGGTGCAGGGGCACTCTTAAGGGAGCAGGTAACAACTTTTTATCTAGCATTTCATACTACAGTTGTTGTCATCTTTATCATTCTGAAATAACAGGTGTCACTGTTTCCGATTTAATGGTACAGATCGATGACAGACGGGTGAAAAGCTTTTTTTTTTGCACTATATTGATTTGAATTTGTAACATCCAAATCACACCAGATGTCAGCAGCAAGTGCTTATTCTGCCGAGACAACCTGCCAGTTCAGTCACGTAGCCGGAGTGTCTGTGTTTTCTGCTGCAGGGTGGTCTTAGTCCACAGGGTGAAGGTTTCTTTTGTAGGTAACTCGAAGACATGAATGGCCTTGTAGTTGAAGCAGACAATTGTAACTCAAAGTCTATAGAAAACGAATGCAATATTGCTAGAACATTTTACATGACAATAACTATACTTTTACACACATGCCAACATTAGGAAATAGGGAAGAGGGCGATTTCAAAAAAATAATCGGAGGAAATTATTTTCCATCCTGACTTGCATGAAAGTGGAGATGATTTTTAGAAAAACGACAGCTAAAATAAGGCCAATCCAGTCTGTTGGCATGTAGTCGCTGCAGATCTGTACTTCAATTTTTCAGCAAGGGTGTCTTCACTTTCTGACTGGATCTTCGTCTGCCTAGCAACGTCTGCTGAAAGGTCTCGTTCTAGTTTATTGTAAACATTTCGGCCACAAAATTCTCTCTGGCAGAAATAGGACGTGGAGCCCGGCCAAGGGGAAGGAATGCAAGAGATTGGAAAGCATTACACTGTTATGTAACAGCGCCGAGAATAGCTTGCAGCAAGCCTGGGATTGTTGAAACCGAGATAATACCTAGTGTATTTCATCGTTTAGAGCAGTGCCTGGAAATTATGCCTACGATTTGGAATTTACAAAAAACAAATCGATCAACCCGTGTATGTGAAAACAAGGTATTATTTCATAAAGCTCCTCTAGAAAAAAACAGCAAAAATGCACGCATGTTTAATGTATAGACTGTGATGTAGAATGAAAAAGTCGTGTACATGTCCAAATGGAGACGGATATATAACAACACGTATGCACTTGTGTCTGTAACACAGTACTTCTAATCACATTCTTTCTAAGGAGTAGTGTAAATCATAGGTGTTATTATTATCCACCAAGGTAGTACCCATTTAATCAACCTTAGAAGGACAAAAAACCATGTTGCATCAATGAAATTTAACCCAAGACTTTCAATCTGCCTACACATTTCCACAAGAGCAGCATTAGGAATGCGTTATCTTAAGGGTTATATCTATAGGAAAGTTATATGAACTAATAGAATAGCTCACTGAGGTACAGCGACTGCTGCAGAAAAGGGCATGCGCAGCAGGTTTCCACTTCTAACAGAAGAAAACAGGCCAGGTGGATAATTTGCATGCTGCAGTCTACTGGGTTTAATGTCCAGGTCAAAGGTTTGAATTTTAGGGTATTTTTGTTGCTGAGATAGCAAGGTGAAATAGAGAGTACGATAGGGACTAGTCTTAAAACCCATCTTCAGCCTTGAAGTAGTAGTGCCTGTTAGGTAAGAGGTGATGGTGATTGTGCCATTCTAGGCAAGCTATTGCATGCATTATACTGTACAGAGAAGGACTGGGCTGCTTTTTGCAACAAATATATTGATTGCAATGCAGCAGTTTTCCCCATGTTCATCTTTTATGGAGAGCCCTGTGTTTAATTATTCCAAAATAACCATACCTTGTATCCTGCGGCCTCCAACCCTCCCTAAAAGTCTCATCCATCCGGCATCCTAAACATCCTCCTGCCTTGTAAATAGATTGTTCACTCATAAAGGTCTCCGCACAGCTTGGGAAAGCTATATCTTATCAGTTTTTTTCTCGCTAGCTCACTGTATTTTCCTTCATGGTATTTAACAATCATGCAAGCACAGTGGAAAACACAATTCCACGGAGTACCCTCACTTGAGAGCTACTGCCACATAACCCACGTTAGGGTACGTGGTGGTAGATAATATGAAATCCACGGGTGTAAGTCTATTTATCTGTACTTCCTTAGTGAGTCTGCTAAATTGCTTTCCATGGTGAAAAAATCTCTTCAGTATCCGTAGCTAGAGTCCTTTGCCTTCATCATGTCTGCAGTATATGTGGTGGTTCTGTGTGTCGGTCTGATCTGCGTGGTATATGTAAGACAGTGGCTGGTGAGTTCAGTCGGGCTTTGTGTTTAACACATTGGTTAATATATACTAAGATTAGTTTTGTCTAGGATGCACGCCAACCTGCACAAATTTGTTCTCCCCCTCTAACTTTAAACCGGTTCCACTTAGTGGTTTTGGAGGGAGGCCAGTAGCCCATTACTTTGTTCAGAATAGCCTTTGCATTGCCAGAGTGAAACCCACCTCCATACCTTGTTCCTGTATTGTCAGGAAACACAAGCAGACTCAGTGCTCTACCTGGAACAAACCACCGGGGTTAACAAACCACCTAGGTTAGTTCAACTGGTCTAACCTAGGACTCTTGCCCTCAGAATCTTGGCCAACAAAACAATTTATAATGCTTAGAGAGTGAAGGAGTAAATAAACTGTAAGATAAAAAACGTTTGGTTGGGTCTTTCTTCCTGCCTTGGCCATCAAAGGAGGATAACTACTGGCTCCCTTGAGTGTAGTAGATCATGCAGACATTGAGAAGGCCTGTATACCATGGTAGGAAATTGTAAGAAGGCCTGCATACTGTGGTAGGCTGTTGTAAAGAATGGGACACAGGTAGTTTGCTCCTCTCCCACAAAACTACATCCTGACCTATGAATCCTGTGTGAAGCCATGCACCTGTGACCTGAAGCGAGACAAACATCCTGATATGAGGAGCTAGAACTGCAGGAGAAGACAACCTAATCCCAGGAGCACTGGGACCCCTAATACTCAGAGGGAGATTAGGTGACGCACAGGGACTGGTTATTTTTATGAAAAAGACGAATGACTTCATTTACCAAAGTGATATACTTCATCATTGGTCCTCTCCTCACCGTGGTGAAATATAGCTGTCTGTGTTCAGGCCCTGCTGGAGCTCTTTAGTTGCAGAAGTAAGCATTATGCCTTAAAGCTATGCACTGTCCTAGGGACCCAAGAAATAAGGGCTTAGAATTGTGCAGTATGTCTTAGGAACTGTATAATGCAGGATCCCAATGTGAGGAAACAGCAGGTATCCCTCTCCTCTTTATGGGAGAATCGCTTATAGACGAGTGGTCCCAGTACTTTATTTCTACTCTTGTGTTAGGTAGTTTGATGATTAAACCTATTCCTCCTCTTTTTTGGTACGTAAAGAATTTCTTGCAAGAAACAAATTAACAATGAGACCTGAAGAAGTATGAGTCAAGTCAAGTGCAGCCCCACAGGCCAATGTTACAGAGAAACTAGTGCCTAGATTGAAAGAGCTATGACAATAGTTGCTGTTGGTTGGTCTTGGCCTGAGAACATGCCAGCACCTTTTAGCTTTCTCTGTTGAACTTAATTTTAACTGTTTCTTTTATCTGCCTGTGAATAAAATTAATTTTCTACTTCGAAGTTAAAGAACTAAGTGGACACTAGTGTTACTGTTCTATACTGCGTCAAAGTGTATAGGAATTACTAATTCCTAACATTTTGACTGTTCACTCTTGCTATGTAGGAAATGCTGAAGGGAGTAATTTGATAAATCAGTGGGAATGCACTAGTGTTGTGGCTCATGGACAGTAGTGGTAAGCAGCAGTTCTTCATTAACCGATGACTGGTTCAGTACCCAAGAAAATGGCTCACAAAAGGACCGGATGAAGTATTGAGTCTGTCATAGCACAACATTTGATTTGGAATTGTGCACATTGCTTTCAAACTCCACCATCTGAAGTAAAAAATACAATGAAAGGTACACGTGTTATGATCTGCATTTGTTTTCACCAAGAGTTTGGTATATTACCTGTAACATTGTCACCTACGTGACAACTGAACCTAAGCTGCCAGTGATGTCATGGAGCAGGAGGCTCTGGTGAGAGTTAAGCTTTCAATTTTGACAGTTCTCCAGGTTATGCCTTGAGGGTTGGAGGTCTGAAACTTATAAGAAATAAAACTTTGAAGCATCTCACCAAAAGGTGTGGTGTATCATTGAACATAAAACTGGTGACAAGCGCCTGCTAGGGGACAGGCTTGTGAACACGCACTTCCCCATGAACATACGCTTTCAGCTGATGAAAACATGAATATACTAGAAGTTGGAGACCAGGACATTGAATCACCACTGTATACTGTTGTAGGTGACCGTGCATACTGACATCAATATAACTGTGGGAGGAAACTTCAGTTAAGCTGATAAACCGTATTGAATAGCAAGTAAGCAGCTGGTAATTTTTGGGCGTGCCACGCATGTACTTGAAAAGGAAATGGCAGGATCTGAGTAACACAGTATTGTACCATGCAACCTTAAACTTTACTCTGCCGTTGCTAATGACTTACATTGGATGCAAGACATGGGGCGCGTCTATTGAGGTTTTCGTTAGGGCCTGCATGCCAATCCCTGGAGTGCATGTGTACTACAGGCGCCCGGAGGATTGCAGATGTAACTGCGGTGACGCGTACACCCTTTTGTGTCAGAAGACTTTCCTCAGGGCATAGCAGAGCACATATGCTTCTGCGCAGTGATGCGCACACCTTCTCTTAAAGGCGGAGTCCTTAAAGGTACTTCCATGTTAAAAGACTTCCTCAATACAGAAGGGGGCCATTTGCTTCTGCGCGGTGACATGCACACCTTGTTTTAAAGGCAAAATCTTAATGGTACAAGCAAAGGGTGAGGTGGTATGAAGCACGCATGCTTCAGTGCAGGGACATGCACACTTCTGTGTAAGGCCAAAAGTACAGTGCGAAGTGTGTGCTTTGGGATCGGTAATGCGCACACCATAAGCAACAAACAGTGCACCACTTGAAGGGGGAAATAAACTATGAAAGACATGATGAGGTTCACACCATACTTTTAACTTTTGAAAGAAAAAGGATAAAACAAAAAGAACTTGTAAATCAGAGTGCTGCATTTTCATATTAGTTATTTGTTAAGTACAATTTTTATTTTTCTCAGTTGTTAATTTTTTCTCTATATTTTCTCCCTCTCAGTCGGCACAATACAATCTTAATGTATAGTAAAGATTGCAGCAACAAATATGTCTCAGCCACCACAATTTTTAACTGATAAAGGTGATCCAATTCTACCTTGGAAGATGTGGAAATTACTATTTGACTTACATTTGGTTGCAATAGGAGGGGAAAATGTCTCAGCTGTAAGGAAACAAGCCATGATATTGCATAATCTAGGTATTGAGGGAAGAAATGTGTATGACAGTTTGGACGAGATTGTGATTGGGCAAAGTCAAGGAGAACAAGATAACATACATATATATGTCATGTCTGTCATGATGCTGGTGATTCATTTTAGCTCTCAAATAAATGTAGTATTGGAACATCAGACGTATATTACATGGGTGCAGGGCAAACAAGGTAATATTTGAAGCTATGTTACATCATTGAAAACACTAGCACATACTTGCAAATTTAGTCAACTCACAGATTCTTTGGTGAGAGATCAAGCTGTAAGGTGTACTGACAATGCAAGGCTCAAGAAAAGCTGTTGGCATAGAATCCTGATTTGAAAGAGACAACTGCCATTGTAGAGAGGATAGAAAACACCAGTATGTGGGTGTGTGTGATGAGAGATGACAATAGTAAGGACATTCATGTGGAGGAAAGTACTGTGAATGAAGTAAAGAATGAAAATGACTAGAGTGGGGATGTGAAAAGAAATAAAAATAGCGGAAAAGTCAAGAAATTTCCTAATAGTGAAAATAACAAAAATCCTGGCATGAAATGTTTTAGATGTGGCAGCAAAGCACATCTTTCGAACAGTCCAGGATGTTTTTCAAAATTTGCCATGTGGTAAAAATGTGAAAAAAGGGACATTCTGCGTGAGTGAATCGTGGGACTAAAATATAAGGAGTACATTGTGTAGAGGAAAAAGAGAAGTTTCTATTAAGTGTGAAAGAAAAAGGATTGGTGGATGGTGATTCTTTGGAGATACCTGATTGTGAGATCACAGTAGGAGGGAAAATGCTGTCAGTGTTGGCTCACTCAGGGTCACCTTAAATTATGGTAGGTGACAAAAATTGTGAAATGGTGTTTGGCAAAGATAAAATTGAGCTGTCACCACCTGACATAAAGCCGGTGGGTTATGGTGGTGTAAAAACAGAAAGTACAATTTTCGGATTGTGAGACAGAAGGCAAGGTGTATGTGGCTAAAAGAGGTGACAACCTGTTGAGATGGAGAAACCAGAGAGATATGGGAATTATCCTTAATCCCAGTGCTCCACAGAAAGTGTTATTACTCTCATTGGCAGGATAACTGGAAGATGTGTGTTCCAAGTTTCCCAAGGTGTTTGGTGAAAACTTAGAGTTGCTGAAGAGTTTTGAATACAAGATTGTTCTAAAGAATGAGGCGACACCCATCATAAGTAGAGTAAGGAAATTCCTCATTTAATGATGGAACCCCTAAAAGAAGAAATAAATAAGTTGCTGGATGCTGGAATAATTGAGGAGATTTAATGCCCGCAATGGGTGTCTCCAGTGGTTTTGGCATCAAAGGATGGTGGAAAAGTGATTAGAATTGTGTGGACTTGCGGGGATTGAATAGGCATACTTGGGTAGACAAACAACCTCTACTCAATATTCAGAAACTGTAGCTTGATTAAATGAGCCACATTTTTAGTGTAGTGGATTTATCCTCTGATTACCACCAAGTATTACTCCACCCTGAATCCAGACATCTAACATCATTTGTAATTCCTTTGGAGGCCTATAGGTTTATCCATATGCCTTTTGGGCTGGGCTCTGCTGCTGCCTGTTTCCAGAGAGTAATGAAAAAGGTGCTAGAGGGGTTACATAAAGTTCATTTTTTTCAAGACGACATATTGGTTTATGGCAAGAATCAGCAGGAGCATGATGTGCAGTTGTGACAAATATTAGGTCACTTACAGGAAGCTTGTTTAGTGATAAAGAGAGAAAAGTGGAAGTTTCGTGTGACCACTGTAACCTATTTGGGGCACACGATCTCTGGTGAAGGAATAAGTCCAAAGCTGGATCTTGCAAATAGTATTGTTCAGGCACCTAGACCGGAAAACAAAGACCAAGTGCATTCATTTTTTGGGGTTAGTGGAATTCTGTTATAAATTTATCCTGAACTTTGCTAGTCTGTCACTACCTATAAGGTTTTTGCTAAAAAAAGAACTCCAAATTTAAGTGAACAAAGGAATGTGCATTGGCCTTTAGAGACATTAAAGGAAAAAGTAGAAAACTGCCTACACTGGGACGTTTTGTTGCTTGTAGAAAAACTATGTTGACAACAGCTGCCGGTGTTCGGGGCTTCAGAGCAGGTGTCCCAGGTGGTGGATGGTAAAGTCAGAATGGTGACCTTTGCTTCATGTGCATTGAAGTGTACAGAGGAAAGATATTTCAGTAATTGAATGGGAAGCATTGGCTGTAACTTGGGCAGTTCCTCATTTTAAAGTCTATTTGTGGGGAATACCATTTTTGGTTAAATCGGATCATCATTCAGGTTTTTTCATGTAGAGAAGCGGGCAGTCAATCTCCCAGGATTAAAAGATGGATGTAAGGCTAAACAGAATTCAACATGGTTGTGGAATATGTTCCATGGCAAAATAATAAAGTTGCCGACCGTCTATCAAGTCTACCAATTGATCAAAAAGAGAATATTAGTGATGATACCACATTGATACAATGGGTATAGAAGCCTGCAATTGATGGCAAAGGATGGTAACCTTAGAGATGTAGATTTTGAAATCCCGAAGGAGTATGCAGTGAATGGATGGCTAGACAACAAGGATGTTCCAAGCGTATTATCTGTTTTTCTGAATGTTAAGGATCAACTTTGCATAGTGGAAAGGATGATCCTTGAGATGTGATTGACTGATACCACCTTGCAGTCTCACATACAAACATATAGATTTGGCACATGAGGGCACCTTGAGAGGAGCGTAACCAAAGCAAGTTTGCGTGAATGGTATTGGTGGCCAGGCATGGTTCATCAGAAAGAAGCGGTTGTGTAAGACTGTTGGCAATTTACAAACAATGATAAATGCAAGAAAACACATATGGCCCTATTATCTCCAGATGAGATTTCCACACAACCTTGGATCAAGCTAGGACTGGATAGTGCAGGGCCTTTTGACCTTCTGTCGTGAGATGTGCAATATGTTTTATTATTGGTTGATTATACTTATAAATTAGTGAGCACCAAATGCGTACCATCTGTAAACACACAAACAGTCATTGAGTTTCTTACTGAAGTTTTTTTCGGGAAGGTGTACCTGAGTGTCTGATTACAGACAATCAAGTCCAGTTTGTTTCACAGGAGATTTGTATGTTTCCTAAAGATTTGTTGATTGTTCACTACAAAACAGCTTTGTACTCACCACAAGCAAATGGTCTGGCGGAAAGCATGAATCAATTAGTCAAGACTTGTGCTCACAGAGCATTACAAACTAAAAGTCCTTTAAAAAATGTGCTAAGAGAAACATGGTGAGCTCATTGAAACACCTCTAATAGTATGACTTCAGTTTCTCCATTTGCTGCATTGAGAGGTGGGAGATCATACCATAAGCTCAATCCAGTATGGTTAAATATTTGAGTTTCACAAGAAAAATGTAAATCAATCTGAAGATGATCTGAAATTCTGTTGCACATCATATCACGAAAGGTATAAAGCTAGATTTGATGAGAAAACTTCAGCATATAAAAATCAATTGAAAGTTGGAGTTAAGGTGTTGATCAGTAACCCAGGTTTATTAAAGAAAGGTCGTTCTAAGTTCATGGGACCTTCATTATTTCTCAAATGAAGACAAATTTAGTGGTTCTGGATTCAGGTGATGTGTGGAATATGTCAAGATTGACAGAGAGAAGTATTGATAAATTACCTGGTGGTGATTTGGCGAATGAGAATTTAGTTGTTCTAAATATTTGCAATGTTACAGGCAAGGGAACATGGGATATGGCAAGATAGCCAACCACGTAACATGAATTAAACACAAGCATGACACAAAAACTGTATTACAGACCACATTTCGAGCGTTGTGCTAGGCAGAATTGAACTTTGTCACCATCATGACTGATCAGAGAAAGGCTTAGGGGCATATTTATACTCCGTTTGCGCCAAATTTGCGTCGTTTTTTTCGACGCAAATTCGGTGCAAAACTAACGCCATATTTATACTTTGGCGTTAGACGCGTCTTCGCCAAAGTATGAGGAAAGAGCGTCATTTTTTTGCGTGAACGCCTTCCTTGCGTTAATGAGATGCAAGGTAGGCGTTCCCGTCCAAAAAAATGACTGCGACACAAATGCGTCGTATTTATACTCCCGGGCAAAAATCACGCCCGGGAGTGGGCGGGGCAAAAAACCCCGCATTTGCACCTCTTTTTAACGCCTGGGTCAGGGCAGGCGTTAAGGGACCTGTGGGCTCAAAATGAGCCCACAGCTGCCTTCCCATGCCCCCAGGGACCCCCCCTGCCACCCTTGCCCACTCCAGGAGGACACCCAAGGATGGAGGGACCCATCCCAGGGACATTCAGGTAAGTTCAGGTAAGTATAATTTTTTTTTATTTATTTTTTTGGCATAGGGGGGCCTGATTTGTGCCCCCCTACATGCCTCAATGCCCAATGACCATGCCCAGGGGACATAAGTCCCCTGGGCATGGCCATTGGGCAAGGGGGCATGACTCCTGTCTTTACTAAGACAGGAGTCATGTAAATGGCGTCTGGGCGTCGTTAAAAATGGCGCAAATCGGGTGGAGGCGATTTTTTTGCGTCAACCTGACTTGCACCATTTTAAGACGCCCTAACGCCATTTTCCCCAACGCCGGCGCTGCCTGGTGTACGTGGTTTTTTTCCACGCACACCAGGCAGCGCCGGTCTGCTAGCGCCGGCTAACGCCATTCAATAAATACGGCGCCCGCATGGCGTTAGCCGGCGCTAAACTTTTTGACGCTAAACTGCGTTTGCGCAGTTTAGCGTCAAAAAGTATAAATACGGGCCTTAGTGTCACAAGAGTATGAAATTAGACCATAGAGGTTGGACTTGAAGTGCAGGGCTCATAGAAAACAGACCTGGAGCGACATCTAAGCAAAGACTTCCACTAGTCTGAATGGGTATTTCACAAGGTTTGAATGCCTAGAGGCATGGACCTGAACACCATATCTGGTGAAATTAGCAAGAACAGATTCAAAAATCTGATATGAGAATAATAAGTCTGAATTCATAAACAGTTCTGAGGAAAATAAAGACACTGAAAGATATTAGAGGCCATGATCAGGGCAAAAATGAAAGGGGCAGGAGACAGGAGTGATCCATGGGAGTGACTTTAGCAGGTGTGGATAC
The DNA here is from genome assembly GCF_031143425.1 of Pleurodeles waltl. NCBI lineage: Eukaryota > Metazoa > Chordata > Amphibia > Caudata > Salamandridae > Pleurodeles > Pleurodeles waltl. Next base: position 514,944,493 of record NC_090448.1, read on the forward strand.
AACGTGGTAAAAGAGGGTCTGATATTTTCAGACCTGGTACTTTGAGCCCTTGACACCCCAGATCACTCATAGTAATGCAGACTCCCTTTGGGAATATCTCCAATGAGCACATACATGCTTAACACCAAACATCAAAATTATGGTAGCAAGTCCCTCAATGCTGTAGGGGACACTCACTGCACTTGTGGTAAACAATAACATATTTTTGACTTGGTCTTAGACACAAGTAAAGTTTTCAAAATTGATAACAAAATGAAATCTTGTGAGACAAAATGCTCAAGGTTTGTGGGAAAACCTGCACACTTAAGTGATATTTAGGCCACTGAACTCAGCCCTTGTTCTGAGCCACCTTCAGTCACTGTGTGTGAGTGAGTGGTTCCCTCACTTTGGGTGCACACTACTTCAGGGTTCCATTGAATGACAGATTTGTTAATCCACCAGCACACCAAAATGCCACAGAAAATGATCTTTCTCAGACAATGAGAGTAGGCCTCCATCAGAAAGGAGACTAGACTTCTTCAGATCCTAATTTCTTTTCTGCAAAGTAGGTTTGGTTTCTGAAACCACCTCTACTCGAAACCCCAAATGAACTTGATTCATTTTCAGCTTCTTAAATGCAAATCGTACATTTTGTAGGCTGTGAGGTTTGAAATATGATGAATTATTTGAAGGAAGTATTTTGCTGTATTTTAAAGTCTCTGGGTCGGATTACATACACCCTCTGGTTTATACATTGCCTGAAACCCACAAGCAGTGCATCAATTGTGCCCACATAGGCCAAACCACATTCCACACTTTTTTTCACCAAACACTCGAAGCACACCCAGAAAAACAATAACATTATCTGACATGTATAGGCTATGAAGTTTTATATGAATGATACACCTTGAGTAGCCATTTACTCAACAATCTAGAAAGCTCTTGAGGACTCGCGGGGGGTGGTAAATCAATATATAAATAACAATACAGTAACAATAACAAAAGTGTAATGAACAATTCAAGAGGATCCTGTTTGTTAGCTGGCTGTAAATATGAGCTGGATACATTGGTCTTTGGCAAGCACTGGTCTGTGCTAATACATGACAAGATTGTGTAACAGAAGTTCAAATTGTGTAACTAATGTCTCATGACAAGATTGTGTAACAGAAGTTCAAATTGTGTAACTAATGTCTCGATTTTGGGGAGCCATTTCAAATGGTGACATCTTGAATACATAAATAAATTAACACTATGATTATGACATTGGCTGTAAATGCCGCCTACCGCCACAGTGTAGGAGGCTGGACTGGCATGTAGTGAGTACCAAGGGGTACTTGCACCTTGCACCAGGCCCAGTTATCCCTTATTAGTGTATAGGGTGTCTAGCAGCTTAGGCTGATAGATAATGGTAGCTTAGCAGAGCAGCTTAGGCTGAACTAGGAGACGTGTGAAGCTACTACAGTACCACTTAGTGTCATATGCACAATATCATAAGAAAACACAATACACAGTTATACTAAAAATAAAGGTACTTTATTTTTATGACAATATGCCAAAGTATCTTAGAGTGTACCCTCAGTGAGAGGATAGGAAATATACACAAGATATATATACACAATAGCAAAAATATGCAGTATAGTCTTAGAAAACAGTGCAAACAATGTATAGTTACAATAGGATGCAATGGGGAAACATAGGGATAGGGGCAACACAAACCATATACTCCAAAAGTGGAATGCGAACCACGAATGGACCCCAAACCTATGTGACCTTGTAGAGGGTCGCTGGGACTATTAGAAAATAGTGAGAGTTGGAAAAATAACCCTCCCCAAGACCCTGAAAAGTGAGTGCAAAGTGCACTAAAGTTCCCCTAAGGACAAAGAAGTCGTGTTAGAGGAATAATGCAGGAAAGACACAAACCAACAATGCAACAACTGTGGATTTCCAATCTAGGGTACCTGTGGAACAAGGGGACCAAGTCCAAAAGTCACAAGCAAGTCGGAGATGGGCAAATGCCCAGGAAATGCCAGCTGCGGGTGCAAAGAAGCTTCTACTGGACAGAAGAAGCTGAGGTTTCTGCAGGAATGAAAAGGGTTAGAGACTTCCCCTTTGGTGGACGGATCCCTCTCGCCGTGGAGAGTCGTGCAAAAGTGTTTTTCCGCCGAAAGAACGCCAACAAGCCTTGCTAGCTGCAAATTGTGCGGTTAACGTTTTTGGACGCTGCTGTGGCCCTGGAGGGACCAGGAGGTCGCAAATTGGACCAGGAGAGAGAGGGGACGTCGAGCAAGACAAGGAGCCCTCTCAGCAGCAGGTAGCACCCGGAGAAGTGCCAGAAACAGGCACTACAAGGATGCGTGAAACGGTGCTCACCCGAAGTCGCACAAAGGAGTCCCACGTCGCCGGAGACCAACTTAGAAAGTCGTGCAATGCAGGTTAGAGTGCCGTGGACCCAGGCTTGGCTGTGCACAAAGGATTTCCGCCGGAAGTACACAGGGGCCGGAGTAGCTGCAAAAGTCGCGGTTCCCAGCAATGCAGCCCAGCGAGGTGAGGCAAGGACTTACCTCCACCAAACTTGGACTGAAGAGTCACTGGACTGTGGGGGTCACTTGGACAGAGTCGCTGGATTCGAGGGACCTCGCTCGTCGTGCTGAGAGGAGACCCAAGGGACAGGTAATGCAGCTTTTTGGTGCCTGTGGTTGCAGGGGGAAGATTCCGTCGACCCACGGGAGATTTCTTCGGAGCTTCTGGTGCAGAGAGGAGGCAGACTACCCCCACAGCATGCACAAGCAGGAAAACAGTCGAGAAGGCAGCAGGATCAGCGTTACAGAGTTGCAGTAGTCGTCTTTGCTACTATGTTGCAGGTTTGCAGGCTTCCAGTGCGGTCAGCAGTCGATTCCTTGGCAGAAGGTGAAGAGAGAGATGCAGAGGAACTCGGATGAGCTCTTGCATTCGTTATCTAAACTTTCCCCAGAGACAGAGACCCTAAATAGCCAGAAAAGAGGGTTTGGCTACCTAGGAGAGAGGATAGGCTAGCAACACCTGAAGGAGCCTATCAGAAGGAGTCTCTGACGTCACCTGGTGGCACTGGCCACTCAGAGCAGTCCAGTGTGCCAGCAGCACCTCTGTTTCCAAGATGGCAGAGGTCTGGAGCACACTGGAGGAGCTCTGGACACCTCCCAGGGGAGGTGCAGGTCAGGGGAGTGGTCACTCCCCTTTCCTTTGTCCAGTTTCGCGCCAGAGCAGGGCTAAGGGGTCCCCTGAACCGGTGTAGACTGGCTTATGCAGAATTGGGCACATCTGTGCCCAAGAAAGCATTTCCAGAGGCTTGGGGAGGCTACTCCTCCCCTGCCTTCACACCATTTTCCAAAGGGAGAGGGTGTAACACCCTCTCTCAGAGGAAGTTCTTTGTTCTGCCATCCTGGGCCAGGCCTGGCTGGACCCCAGGAGGGCAGATGCCTGTCTGAGGGGTTGGCAGCAGCAACAGCTGCAGTGAAACCCCAGGAAGGGCAGTTTGGCAGTACCAGGGTCTGTGCTACAGACCACTGGGATCATGGGATTGTGCCAACTATGCCAGGATGGCATAGAGGGGGCAATTCCATGATCATAGACATGTTACATGGCCATATTCGGAGTTACCATTGTGAAGCTACATATAGGTAGTGACCTATATGTAGTGCACGCGTGTAATGGTGTCCCCGCACTCACAAAGTTCAGGGAATTGGCTCTGAACAATGTGGGGGCACCTTGGCTAGGGCCAGGGTGCCCTCACACTAAGTAACTTTGCACCTAACCTTTACCAGGTAAAGGTTAGCCATATAGGTGACTTATAAGTTACTTAAGTGCAGTGAAAAATGGCTGTGAAATAACGTGGACGTTATTTCACTCAGGCTGCAGTGGCAGGCCTGTGTAAGAATTGTCAGAGCTCCCTATGGGTGGCAAAAGAAATGCTGCAGCCCATAGGGATCTCCTGGAACCCCAATACCCTGGGTACCTTAGTACAATATACTAGGGAATTATAAGGGTGTTCCAGTAAGCCAATGTAAATTGGTAAAAATGGTCACTAGCCTGTTAGTGACAATTTGGAAAGAAATGAGAGAGCATAACCACTGAGGTTCTGATTAGCAGAGCCTCAGTGAGACAGTTAGTCACAACACAGGTAACACATTCAGGCACACTTATGAGCACTGGGGCCCTGGGTTACCAGGGTCCCAGTGACACATACAACTAAAACAACATATATACAGTGAAAAATGGGGGTAACATGCCAGGCAAGATGGTACTTTCCTACACACAGCGGCGGCCGCCAACATACCATCGCCACCAGGCACCGACCCCATTATGACCGTCGACGGAATTCCACCAGAAGGCTGGCGGAATTCCGTTGACGGTCATGGCGGTGGACAGCAGTAAGGTGGGGCTGCTGCCAGCAGCAGCGCCACGCCACCAAACACCACCTACCACATCATGTTCCATGTTACAGCCTGGTGGCGTTTTGCTGGTGGACGCTGCTGCTAGCAGCAGCGCTGCATCCCGTCTCCTGCCGGAGGACCCCCTGCAAGCAGGTAAGCCAAGTTCTCTGACATGGGAGGGAGGAGAGGGGGGTGGTATGTGCATGTGGGGGGTGTTGTGTGGGGGGTTTCTGTTTCTGTATGCGTGCATGCGGGTGTGAGTCACGTGGAATGCGTGCGTGAATGACTGAATGTGAGTGTACGTGTATGTTGTGTGTTGTGATTGCGTGTGTGTGACAATATATATTAGTGTGTGTTGCGATGTGTAGGTATGTATGTGTGCATGCGTGGGTGGATGTGTGTATGATTGTGCATGTGGGCGCGTGTGGGTGTGTAAATGAGCGGAGGCGGGAGAGGGAAGAGGAGGGTGGGGGAGCACGGATGAGGGTGTGGGTGAGACCCATATCAGTGCCAGGGAAGGAATTTCGATTGCCACGAAAACCATGGCGGTAGGTGGGGTCTGGGGATTGTGACGCCCACCTGGCTGGAGACCGAAGACTCCAGCCCAGCGGCTGTTACCAACCTTGCGGATGGAGTGGCACATTGAGCCAAACCACCAATGTCATAATTTGGGAAAATGTACCGCCAGCCTGTTGGCAGTACCTTTCCCTAAATTACCACCATCCGCCAGGGTCGTAATGACCCCCTATATGTCAATTACACAATCCCAATATGGCTAAATGCACAATATCTAATTTTGAAACTTTAGCATATAAATTGATATGTGAAGTCAGTTATTTCGATATAAACACTTGAACCTTCGTTAAATCACTAAAAAAGACCAATTTTCTGAATAGCAGTCATTTATAGCTATTGTATTATTTTCACCTAATGCAGAAATGACCTATTACTATTCCTATCTGGTTACCATACATGTTGCTGTTACAGATATATAAATAGTGAAATTCATCTCCGTGGTACTTAATTGCTGCTATCAATGACTTCTATAACATTATACAAGTTAGACTAGTCTATTGTTTTGTTATATTCTACCCCGGAACTGCGTATAACTGATGGATCCAAAGTAGAAAATTAAGGTTTTCATTATGTGCATTGAAAGCTTGCAGATCAAAGCCCCTGCCCTAAATGTAACACAGACTTTACCTTGACATCTTCTAAGCCTCTGAAACAATTAAGCCACCATTTGGTGTTACTTTAGCTCCTTGCACATGCAGTTATTTTCTGTTGAATGTTAAAAAAATGTGCACTAAAATTAAGGCACTAAAATTTAGGTGTTATCATATTACAGCACTAAAATTAAGGTTACCATATACAGCACCAAAATTAAGGTGTTACCAGATTACAGCACTAAAGTTAAGGTGTTACCACATTAGAGCACAGAAGAGCTGTGCAAAGTTAAATGTGGGAAAACTTGTATAAACACTGCTTAGTGCCTTTTAATCAACATCTGTGGTAAAACAACAATTACCAATCATTTTCCGGGCCACTCGTAATAAGGGCCTCGGTGTTGATTAACAGTTTAATCTTGCATAATTTCACAAATTTAGCATTAAGCTTGTTACATGAAGTTCCTGAGATGATGCCATTGCACCACATGGCATAATCTTAAAAAGATTAGCATGGGAGCACAGGAACAATGCAAAGTACTAGAATGCGAGCGGCTGTTGTTGGTAGGAACAACGTGTCCGGAACAATGCCTGTGTTGCTCACGCAAGCGGAACGACGCTTGCCTGAACAACGCAGGCCTTTTTCTCTGCTTTAACCACGCATGTGCTGAACAACGCACATGCATGGTTAAGGCAAAGAAAAAAAAAGATCCATCGGGAGAGGACGCAGTAAGTTAAGTGGGGCTAGGACAGGGTTGGGGGTCGTTTTTAGGGGAGGGGGCAGGAGGTGAAGGGATTGGGGTGGTTAGTTTTTTTTTTTTAAGGGGCGTGGTGGGGGTCAGTACTATGGTTTTTAGGGCGGGGTGGGGGGGTCAGGGTTATTTTGTTTTTAGGGATGGGTTGGGGTAATTTTGTATTCAGGGCAGGTGGAGGGGGTCCGGTTTTTAGTGGCAGGGCTAGGGGGTTGGGGTAGTTTTGTATTTAGGGTGGGGGAGGTGGGTGAGGGGTGGGTTATTAGGAGTGGGGCTGGGGGGGTCAGGGTAATTTTGTATTTACGGCATAGGTGGGTTTTTAGGGGTGGGGATCAGAGTACTTTTGTATTTAGGGCCGGTGGGGGGGGGGTTGGATTTTTAGGGACAGGGGTGGGGGTTGGGGTAATTTTGTATTCAAGGCAGGCAGGGGGTCAGGTTTTTAGGGGTGGGTTGCGGGGGTCTGGGGAATTTTTTTTTTAGGGGTTGGGTGGTTATATTTTTGGGGGTGGGGGCGGTTTTAGGGCACTGGGTTGGTGGGGGTATTGAGATCGTTTTTAAAGGTGGGGATTGGGGCACTTCTGTTATCAGGGGCAGGTGGGGGGTCGGGGTAATTTTGTGTTTAGGGTTTGGGTTTTATTTTTGGGGGTGAGGGTTGGTTTTAGGGCTCAGGGTGGGTGGGAGGTATCGGGTAGTTTTTAAAGGTGGGGGGTCGGGGTACTTCTGTTTTTAGGGTGGGGGGTGGCATGCTACAACCACTCATGCCATTTCCACACATGCCTTTATGACGAAAAATCACTGTAATGACATGTGTGTTAAAGGCATGCGTGGAAACAACGCAGTCGTTGTTCCGACTGCGTTGTACAGGCATGGGTGGTTGTCGCATGCGTAGTCCCTTTATACACCCCACATGGAAAAGATCCGGAACAACGCATCCGGAGCCATGCCTGCGTTGTTCACGCAAGCGGAACAGCGCTTGCCTGAACAACGCAGGCCTTTTTCTCTGCCTTAACCATGCATGTGCTGAACAATGCACCAGTGTGGTTAAGGCAGAAAAAAAGGAAGATCCATCAGGAGAGGACGGGGTCATGTAAGTGGGGCTGGGCCAGGGTTGGGGGTAGTTTTCAGGGATGGGGTTGGGGTAAAAGGATTGGGGTGGTTAGGTTATTTTATTTTTTTAAGGGGTGTGGGTATGGGGGGTTGGTACTATGGTTTTTAGGGCGGGGTGGGGGATTGGGGTTATTTTGTTTTTAGGGGCGGAGGGAGGTCGGGGTAATTTTGTATTGGGGGGTTGGGTTTTTAGGCCCATGGGGTCAGGGTAATTCTGTATTTAGGGTGGTGGGGGGTTGGGTTTTTAGAGGTGGGGTGGGGATCAGGGTAATTTTCTATTTAGGGCGGGTGGGGGGCTTGGGTTTTTAGGGGCAGGGGTGGGGGATTGGGATAATTTTGTATTCAGGCCAGGTGGGGGGGTTGGGTTTTTAGGGGGGTGGGGGCTCTGGGGTAATTTTGTATTTAGGGCAGGCAAGGGTCAGGTTTTTAGGGGAGGGAGCAGGGGGGTCGGTTTTAAAGGTGGGGGGTTGGGGTACTTCTGTTTTTGGGGTGGGGGTAATTTTGTTTTTAGGGATTGGGTTGTTTTATTTTTGGGGGTGGGGGTCGGTTTTAGGGCTCAGGATGGGTGGGGGGATCAGGGTAGTTTTTAAGGGTGGGGTTAGTGTGGGAGGTGGCATGAAACAAAAACTTGAAAATCGTTGTAAAGGCATGCGTGGTTGCTGCATGAGTGGAAACAATGCAGTCATTATTCCGACCGTGTTGTTCAGGCATGCGTGGTTGCTGCATGCGTGGTTCCATCATACAACCATTGGTGGTGCCACTTGTCTTTTTTGGGGAGGGGGTCCTTTTTTAGTGCAAAATGCTCCTCACATTTATACGAGGACAACTTTCAAGCTAAAATCAAGTGCTAAATATCAGCTTTGCATTTCATGTAATTTGCGAAGTTTGGGGATAATTTCATGTAGTTAAGGGAAAACAAACTCCACGAATTTTACACTCCTGTAATTGTGGCCCAGGGCAACCTTTGGTGCCCAACCTAGGGACAGGGCAGCTACACACAAGCCTTTCCATGCTGAAATCACTGCAAAGGAAAGCAAGGCCTTGGATCTTGATTTATGTTTCGACAGTGCCCGCTTTTACTCAAAGCATTTTTTTTCACTTTCAAGTATATTTAAAAAAGAGCAACAATTGAACCTATCCACGAATGTTGCAAAGTCTTTGGACAATGACTGCGACCTGCTCCCTCTAAAAATAATTTTTCTACTCAAAGAAATCACATGAAGCATCAACCTAAAGGCCATACATCTTGCTTTGGTCTTTAACAGGCCATGCTTTTCATAAATCATAATAGTTTTGGAATTCCTTTTATCTGGACACCTAATACCATCCTTTTCCTCTAGGACATGTATATATTTGATGAAAAAGACAGATGTACAGACATTCTATGGTGATTCTCTCCCTTTCTTTATTGCCCTCAACACATTTGAACCAAACAGATTCTGCATCTGCGGACCAAAGCAGACACGTCCTGTGTCGCATTTATGCTCTCGAAGGACTCAGAAGATCAGAGACATCTAAAGCCAGTGGACACATTGAGACCAAGGCACGGATGTTAAGACTGAGACGTACATGGCAAAGAAGAAATGTATGGCCGCAACCAAAGAAAAATATAGATGTCCCACAGCAGTAAATATAACAAAGCAAACAGTGATATAATCAGATGAGAACACAATTAAAAAAAAAATATATATTCAGAACATATGAGCTGGGACAGACTGGGACAGAAAATAAGCCATGGCCACAGAATGTGCCTTTATTAGTGAATCATATAGCCCACATTTGCAAGTTTTGCACTTGTAAAAACATGCTGTATACGTTTCTTTGCACGGTATGGGAGATTGCATGCATTTGTGCTTGCTGCAAGCAATGTTTTTGGTAAGTTCAGGGAAATCAACAGTAAAAACCGGCCCTCCAGACCATAAAAGAGTCCCATAAAGGGCTAAAAAAAACACACACACACAATCTAATCCCACCACGTTTCCCAAGTCCAGTGTGCAGCTCAAATCTAGGTTATTTTCTCTGATTTCTGGGACTTCTAGTCTTGTTTATTCCATTATCAAACAAGACTACGAGTTCCAGAATTCAAAGGAAAAAACGTGCACTGGAGCAGCACATCACGCATGGACATTAGAAACCTGGCAGCTCTGACAATGACCTGCCAGACCAGCCCTTCTGACACTGCCAGGTTGCCCTGTAGGCTAATCCAACCCTTTATATATGGTGACAAATTATGGGATAGGCATTCTCCGTTAAGGGAAGAATTACTACACAATAAGGGAAAAATGAAAACAGAACCCAAGTCCTGTTGACTGCCCTATGCAAACATACAAAACCTGAAGTGCCCAACTTGTCACTGTGACAACGAAAAGAGGAAGAGGCCAGAATATTGTATCTAAAGATATTGCTAATGCCATACTTTTGCCAAAATACTCACACTTTTCACCTCTCTGTCCACCCCACAGCAAAGACAAGGCCAGCTCATTGAGCACAGGCTAAAAGCAAAGAGTGATACAAAATCTAATGTGCCGCTGATGGGTGTACCTGGGTCTGAATTTTAGAACCAATACACTCAAGATATGGCTGTAATTGACCAAGGGCTAGTGTCAACAAATTACAGGAATATTATCTTTGTTATTATTTTCACGATGCACACACATAAACTGATGCATTATGGTTTCTTCGAATATATTTTGCAACATCACACAAGGTGGCTCAACAAATCTAGCCCTATTCTGATGAATCTTGAGGAATGTTTACTTTGCAAGATACCATAATACATTCAAGCAATATGTGAATATCCAACTATTGCCTTATTTGGGGTAATAAACACTAGGCAATATAGATTTAGGGTACACATTGACTGAAATTTAGATTTCTACCACATATACCTGTATCTAAATCTGACTACAGTTATTGACCCTGGAATTTGGAATAACAGTGGAAAAGTATTCAATGGGTCCTTTTCCACATGCCAAGAGCTCACTTCAGGACACTTCTCCGACCATTTGACATCTGCGGCTAAGGCACAGGTGGTAAGGGGGAGCAGTAGGACCTATGTCAGGCTGCGGGAAGGGTGAAGGGAGGATAGTTTGGGTAGGGAGGGCTGTGGACTGCCAGGGGCATTACTTTAGTCCTCATATAAAGGACTTTTGTTACTCATTATGTGGTAACAAACGCGGTTTCCAGAAACTGATTCTTCTTAAGTTTAAAAGCAACTGTTCTCCGCACATGGGAAACTATGTGAAGGGTCTCTTAATTTACACTATGATATTATTTGCTTTACAAAACTAAATTACACTTTTGTTGCTGTCTCCTAAATTATTTTGAATTGTGCCACCCACTTGAATACCTGTTTAGTCATCCTCATGTGGCAGAGTATATTATATTTTTCAAAATGTTTGGTTATTTGCCTTCCATTACCTTGCATTAGGTGTATCACATGGCATTCTGCGCTCTTCAACTGGAGTAAATAGCCTTAAGATCTCGCTCAACATTTCCATGGCTCAGCTTCAATGCTTGACTATCATCTGTCCCCTTCAATCTAACCCCGCTTTTGGGGCTCCATCGATGCCTTATATTACCAAAGTCTACTCATTGTCCTCAGAATCATGTGGGTGGCTACTGTAGCAAACAATAGCGTGTCCACTATTCCTGGCAAAACATTTTTCACAACTGGATGCTGTGTTGTTGGGAGAAAGTTCAGAATGACAATGATTGTTGGGGTAAAGACGATTGGGTCTTGAGCCTGGAAGAAGTTTGGGTTCTGTCTCCTTGATGATGAGAAAGCCCAAATAGCCACATAAAAGTTTAAAAAAACACATACTGTCATGTGTTTCTTTTTCCCTGTCCTGTGGCGTTTGGGATCACATTCCCCCTCAGAGGCAATGGGAGGAGACGCCAGACTCTGGGATGTGTGTTGCACTAAAAGGAGCACCGTAGAACACCATTGCAGATATTGGCAGAAGAGTGAGGCAGGGATGAGTGTTTGTCAAGACTGCCTGGTGAGTTAAAATCCCTGCGCTGTGCTCCATTGTTGAGGCAGAAAGTGCTAATAGCCTTAGTGCCCTTTTCTGCTTGGCAAGAACTCCTGTTAATTACCCTTCCTCATTTTGTGGTCTCGCCTTCGGCTTGAGCTCCTAATTGCGACAAGGATAATTAACAGGGAGCAGGCATGGTCAACAATGGTTAGTTTGAATGTTCAGTGCTCTTCTGAACACAATCCAGTGGCATAGAGCCAATGATGGCTGGCACAGAACCTCTAACATTCTGTTGTTTGTCTTTCTGTCTCTCTCTGTTTAATTCAGAACAATCTACCCTCAGTGGATTGAATGTTCTGATAGCATTATAGCCTTTCTGTCTCGGGCTATATGGATTCTTATAAGGTTTCTCCCTCGCTGTAGGCCCATGCCCACTGCTCAACCCTATAATAAAAGGCCATTAATAACTGGCACAGCCATCTACAGTGCTATATTACTCACCCACTATCAACATCCTCCTCTGATATCGATTCTCCGTTATTTTAAAATTATTCTGGTAAGGAAATGTGGACATTAATTGCAGTATGAGTTTGCTTATATTTAGATAGTTAATGGTAGGACTCATCGGAGGTTAAACTGGGCATCTACTACGAAGCCACCTTTAATACCCTAGGGATGCCACGACGACCATATATAGGATACGCAAGTGGCATGAAGATCAAGATGAAATTAAAAAAGTAAGTTGTATCCTCACAAAAAGTGGATAGGAAATGTTTTTGTGATCATGTGGTAGAATTATTTCTTGGATTATTGGAATTCCTCCACCAATCACTGAATTGGATTAAAAAATAAAAGTTATGTCACTAGTCATCAATTGTAACTAAATACATCCACATCAAGTTAGCTTTTGAATAAGCGGTTCAATGGTGGGTAGATGGCAATGGTGAGATCTAGCAGTTAGGGATGGTGGCAGGAGTCGCTCCAAGAAAGAGGTCAATTCACATTGGGTCAAAGAGCAAAATAGCTTGAACTATAGGGCAAGTGAAAATGAATGAGAGAGACACAGAGGGTGAGAGTACTGGAAGAGGGATAGAATGACCCAAGCCCACCACCGGTAGCAAAGGAAAGTTGTTAGTCACTGTACAGGGTCAAGGGCCATTCCATTTGGCATGGGCTTGGTCTACTGCCCCTTCACATGTGTTATTTTCCACATCCTTTGGATGCAACTGACAGGTAAGGGTCAAAAAAGTGCAACAGTGGAGGCAGCGATTTAAAAGACTGAGCTGCCCTAGGGTACCCTCTTTAACCTCTGAAAGCCTTGCACAGATCACTGAAATACCACCCACCCACTACCAAGGTTCATTTTGAATGAAAAACGACAAAGAATTGTACTCGAATGCTACTGTGCTCTTGAATTTTTGATTAAAACGCTCTTTAAGAGAAGGTCTTTGTGTATAGGGCTGCTTAGAGGGGGACTGATCTGCTGGTGGTGCTTGACTTCTAGCCCTTCCTTTGGTACCAATGGTATTTCTTGGGGTGTGATTAAATCGTCACAGCAGCCCCAGCAGAGGCAATTTGCTAAGTGATTTCCTTATAATGACTGAATGTGTAATCCCTGTTAATAGTGCCTTAATATTTAATAACCTTTCTTTATATTTTGAGTAATTCACGTTGCCCGGGGCCTTGGGTCTTGCCTGCCCCAAGGGGGATCTAAATAAAAAATGTGGGTACATTTAATTTTCAATGCTAATATCTGACTTTGGATATTCATATTGTTCATGCATCAATGGATATGTTATTGTGTTAACCAGTTTTGCAATACGTTCTCCTGAAGAACACTTTGATGTGTCCTACACTAATTGAAGTGCCTGTGACTGTCATTTTGGTGGCCGTATGTGCTGGGTGAAAGAAAGCCACTGCATGAAAGCATTGAAAAAGCCCAAATCTCTAGCTTTCCTCTGCTGCCTGCACAGATAGTCAACACATAAAAACACAAGCATGTAGGATGTATCTTCACAGGCAGGATAGATGACAACAGTGCACACACTGTACAGTGCTGTATATGCCTGCAGTGCAAGAGCTGCATGGGCAAAGAGTTGCTCATGTGATAGCTGTGTTTAAAGGGGGGCTTTATTTTCTAACCTGTTAGTCTCCTGAGGGCTTCCTTCACAGAAAAGAATACTGTCAACCCCTGCCTTTGTGCATTCATTGATGGCTTCTAAAAATCTGACCATTGTGCAATTGACACAGAATGCTTGTGTTACAGGATATCTTTTATAAACATGAGAACCGAATTCTAAACAGTTTGTGCCTCAAACTTCAGGGTTCTTGATATGTTACAAATGCATAGTGAATGAGCTGATAAGAACTTGGCTTGTGTTCAATAGTGCTTTTCCTTTGCAAGGGTGTGACTGCTTTTCCTTACAACTGCTAAGCGTGCATAGGCGTAAAGGCGTGATCTCTTTTTCCACGTACTCTCCAGTAATTAGTAACAGGTGTGTACAAAGACCTTAGAGAGCAAAATATATCCTCTGATGATGCGAAGAGAAATACATGTGGGTGTGATTCTCTCTCAGGTGACTTTGCCACACAGGAGATAAGATGCAACCCGCCTCTGCTTTCGAAATAGTAGGTGTCATGCCATTCAAGTTCCTTCAGTCTTGTTTAATTACCTCTGATGCTGTTGCTTTCACAGAGATCTCGGTGACAGCATTCAACCCTGATCAGCTCTCAGTCTCTATGCCCCTGTGGAGTCTAAGTATATGAAGGGAAGCAAGTCCTATGTGCTGTGGCATTCATTCTCCTGTGTTGGAGTCACATACAGTAAAATTGTATATATTGATCCTGTTATTAAATGTGTTTAGCCATTTGTTTCTGCAATCCTATTTGTAAATTGGTGTGATAAGCAAAATAATGTTTGTGATGTTGTGTTTATGGTCCGATAAACATGACCTGTTACCCAAGTTGTTTTCAGTGCTCACAGAAGCCCCTTGAGCTGAGCCCTTTCTCCTACACCTTCATTCCTCAGTGAAGCCCATGGGTAGATTTTTGCCCTGTAGTAAAACAGGCCACACGAAAGCCCTAAGTCTAAATTGCACTGTATTTGGACAATTTCACAATTTCCGTGGGACATTGTCTCCCTGTTATCATGTAGTTACAAGTAAAACCCCATGAAATGGGGAAGTGCCACGTAGGGCCAATTTTTATGGCTAGGAAATCACATGGAATCACCCCATTCCATGAGTTTTTTTTCCACATAAATTTACCAACTGCTCTGAACAGGTGGTAAATGTATGTGAATGTCACTGCATGGGGTAGATGGTGATCAAGATCGGGTGGGGAAGTAGTGGAGAGAAGGAGAAGTTGGAAAAAAATGAAAACATAAAATTAAATAAGACTTGACTGCTGTTGCAGCAAAAGCCTCAAGGGATTTCTTTGCCCATTTTTCCCTAGGGGAAAAATTGGGCTAGATTCTTCCACAGCCGGTAAATCTGGGGGCAGAAAAACCTAACATGTAATGCAGGCATACACTCATTTCGTTCTGTCTGACTTGTAATCAGGCCCACAGCAGTAACAAACTGGTAGAGCCAAGTAACCAGTGCCATCCACATTTGCAGAATCTGTTCTCACTAGGTTGTTGAGAGCACTTTAACCAATCACCTACTGGGGCCCATCACGTCCCTGTTTACATTGTTCGAGCTACCCCTAGTGTACAATATAAACGGGGCGTTTAAAACATGCTAGGTAACGCTTACTGACATACTCGTAGAAAATACTCCGGTTGGTTCGGTCACGATGCTCATTTTACAGAAACTAAACCTCAACAGGAAGCACTTACCAATATAAACGTAGCAGGTGCCCCAGTTGAAGCTCAGCTTCTGGAAAGGACAAGCCACCCTAACTCTCGGGCTTGGCAAAGATAAAGCAAGGCTGTGCGCTCAGAGATCCCATAGCAGAAAAAGATCCAGAATCCTTCCTGGAGGTGAACTGATGATGTACTGGAGCGTAATCTGTATCTGACTGTGACGCGCGGGTTCTATCTTCCTCTCCTGGAGGCACAGAGTAGAAGGTTCTCCCTTTATGAAGCACCTGTAAGCTCTGCCCGCTGAGCCACGCCCCGTCCACCCTCGAAGTAGGTAAAGGAATTCCCGCCTTTTACCAGGATGATGGACAGCTTTCCAAAACGACCCCAATGCGTTTACCGCCGACTCCGGTGGTGCGTTGTTGATGCTCAGAAGCACGAGGACATCTCCACAAAGACGCACTAGTAACAATAACATTGCCAAAGGCACACAAGGTTGCTGGAGACGTTTACCCCGTGGCCCATCACGTACCCCTAGTGTACAATATAAACAGGGTGTATAAAACATGCTAGGTAACGCTTACTGACATACTCGTAGAAAATACTCCGGTTGTGTAGGCCACGATGCTCATTTTACAGAAACTAAACCTCAAAGGAAGCACTTACCAATATAAACGTAGCAGGTGCCGCAGTCGAAGCTCAGCTTCTGGAAAGGACAAGCCACCCTGGCTCTTGGGCTTGGCAAGGATGAAGCACGGCTGTGCGCTCAGAGATCCCATAGCAGAGGAAGATCTGGAGTCCTTCCTGGAGGTGAACTGATGGTGTGCTGGAGCGTGGTCTGTGTCTGACTGTGACGCGCGGGTTCTATCTTCCTCTCCTGGAGACACAGAGTAGAAGGTTCTCCCTTCGTGGAGCACCTGTAAGCTCCGCCCGCTGAACCACGCCCGTCCACCCTCGAAGTAGGTAGGGGAATTCCCGCCTCTTGCCAGGATGATGGACAGCTTTCCAAGGCGACCCCACTGCGTTTGCCGCCGACTCGCGTGGTGCGTTGTTGATGCGCAGGGGCGCGAGGACATCTCCGCGGGGACGCACTAGTGGCAATGACATTGCCGGGGGCACACAAGGTTGCTGAAGACGTTTTGCCCCCGTGGCCCATCACGTACCCTAGTGTACAATATGGACGCGGCAGATGCCGCGGTTGAAGCTCACCTTCTGGAAAGGACGGCCCACCCTGGCTCTTGGGCTTAGCAGGGGCGGGGCGGGGCTGTGCGCTCAGAGATCCCATGGCGGAGGAGATCTGGAATCCTTCCTGGAGGTGAGCTGATGATGTGCTGGAGCGTGGTCTGTGTCTGACTGGGACGCGCGGGTTCTGTCTTCCTCTGCTGGAGACACAGAGTGGAGGGTTTCTCCCTTTGTGGAGCACCTGTGGGCTCCGCCCGCTGGGCCACGCCCCGTCCACCCTCGAGGTAGGTGGGGGAGTTCCCGCCTTTTACCAGGATGATGGATGGACGACTAAGTATTTTTTACCCATGATTCTAATTATGTATTGTATGTGCAGATGTGTGTGTATAGTCATGTGTCTGTGTGTATAAATATATATATATATGTGTATGTATGTGTATATGTTGTTTCTGTGCCTGGCATGTTTCTATGAATTTCTGCTCTCTTTTTATCACACTTATCTACTCATCACTCTTATGTCATGTCTCTATCAAACTATCCTCCATTCTCACTCGGACTCATCCCAAATCCCTTCGACCACTTTCATCTCCTAAATATCTCTGCCTAAGCTCATCCCTCCACCCCCACATCTAACTCACCAAACCTCACTCTACCTCTGTGACCTCCCACACAACCCTACTAAATTCTCCTGCATTCATCTCACCCTGCTACTATGCTCTCCCTAACCCTTCCACATCCTCTTTCCCCTCCGCCCCCCTTTTATTCATCTCAAGCCTTTGGATTGAGTAAATGAAGGATAAACTCCCAATTAACACTTCTGGATTTCTTTCCTCCTCCACCCCTCCATTACTCCAGTCAATCTAACTAACAAACTCTCATATCCGCAACTCAAATTAACTCATAATAATACTAAAACTGTACTCCTTATTAAATTATACTAATCCATCACTAATTCTTGTTTGGGTACCGGAGTAGCGTGCTACTCATCGAAAAGCGCTTCGACGCCTCGTCAGGGGTAGTAAGCGCTATATAAATACGATTACAATTACAATTACAATTACCTGTACTCGTAAAGTGCAAAGTTGTGCGAAGTGGCGGGCTTTAAAGGCGCCCTTCCTAACTGCCCAGATTTCAGGAGTAAAAGGCTATGAGTAGAAAAGAGAAAGTGAATTAGGCCAAAGGGCTGGGTCGAGCAAATGTATATTTCTTTGCAGGAGGGAGGGCAGGTGAGTGGAGCCGGCTCTGCAAGCATTACTGTGATTGGCAGGCTAGAAGGCAGAAGTTCCGGTCGAATGACTAAAAGTCGAGTCTTGGCCACACTGGTCACAAAAGGGTTTGCAATACGCGACTGATCTTTTTGCAACCAGTATATAATTTTGCAAACAAACCTATATACCAAAAGGATAGTTCAAAAAATTCAGATCTGGAGTGGGTCGCTGTCTGACCAGCTTAATGAATATTCATTAGGCAGGTTGGAAATTCGGACTCACTCTGTGTGGCTGCAGTCACAAGTATGGTGACCTATAAGCTTCAGTAGACCAAAGTGAAAAGATTTTTTTTTAAAGGAGTCTTATTTACTTAAAGGAAATGGGCTGCTTTTGTTTTTTTAAATCATTTTTTAAACGTTTCAGTGAGAGTTGGCAGGGGTGCCATGGACCACTACCTTCTCCCCTGAAACTTGCACCCCAAATCACAGTGGGGAACAGTCCTTTCTCTTTTGCGAATAAATTACCACCCCAACTTGGGAGTTTGAATGTTTTCAGTGGATTGAAACCAGAATTTCGGTTCCAAGCCACTGATACTTCTACTGAGTTACAGTTTGGATGCCCACAAAACCTACAGATTCGTCAAATAGGTTTCTACATGGGAAATAACTTTCTTTTTGGGGTTCTAAACTCTAAGGTGGTGTATTTGAGACCGCAAAAAGGTTTTTTATACCTGGCTCCTTGCTCCTTAGCGAGAGGACAGAGGAACAGAGGTGCAAAGGAAAATTGCTTGTGGTTTGACCAGCTGTTACTGTTCTGTGGCAGGAAGAGGAAAGAGATGAATGTAAGCATCAGATCTTTCTTTTATTTGTAGATGACAGGCAAGAGAAAAGGACAGCCGCGGCCAGTCCTTTAGGGCGGAGGGGAACCCCCTCCCACCTTTTGCCCCTCATGAAGAGTGGCTGTCAGGCTAAGCAACGGTCAGCCTGGCAGACACTCTTCATGTTCAGCTCAGGCAGCCAGGAGCGAGACATGCACGATTTGTGCAGACTCCTGGCTGCCTGAGCTGAACTTTGCTGGGTTGAAGAGGTCATAGCTCCTATGGGGGTGACCTCCTCAGCTCAGCAAAGGTGCCTCAAGCCCTCCCCCTCAGTGACGAGTGGAAGCGTCACTCATTGGCTCTGACCTGGGCACTTCAGGTTTAAGCCCTGCCACCTCGTCACAGAGTGGGGAGGGGACAGAAGTCTCACTGACCCCATCCTTCTCTGTGACGAAGTTGGGACTGCTGCAGTCCCAACCCTTCTGGGACCGCCGAGCTGAAGGTGTGTGTGTTTTTTAAATGATTGGTTGGTGCGTGCAAGTATGCTTGAATGTTGATGAGTGTTGTGAATAGATGTGCGTGCATGCATGTGTGAATGAATGAGTGTGAGTGTGCTTACCGCCCGCCCCCTCCCATTAAAATTACTAGCCGCCACTGGAAAAGGAAGAGGTAGACTTTCCCTTAAGAGAGCTAAAGAATGGGCAGGTCAAGAGCAACAAACTGCTAAGCTCATTTTTTAGGGCAAGCCTGCGAATGTATGCACTAGCACATGCGCCTCACTAGTGAAACTCTGTTGTGTACAGTAAAGGGCTTGGAGCCTGTCTGTTGCTCACCATTTGATGGTTTGCATGGCACTTTTGTCTACACCCTATAATTTATCAAGGTAGGCCGGACATAATTTTCGTTCCTATGTGGGGGAAAGGGACCAAGCACTGATTGATTCAACTTAATTCGTGCTTGTCTGCTGCTCCTGATGTGATTGAGTTACTGTTTTGGTCTTTCTATCTCCTAGTGCACTGCAAACAGAAGGCTTGTGACTGGCAAAAATGTGCCCAGTAGGACAAAAAAAATTCAAAGTTTTATATTTTATAGGTAACTTTTTTTTATTTTGCCAAGTCATCTTTTCTCACTTTCCACTCACATTTTCTTTTGTTTTTGCTCATGCGCGGTCCTCTCAAAAGATGGCATGTAACTTGTCCGAAATATTGCAAAGCGACATTATTTCTTTATTATTTGTAACTTCTAAAATTATGTTTAATCGTGCAGTATACCTTAATCCACCCACTCCATTCTGCCCTACTCCCATCCACTCCAATCCTCCCCACCTCAATCCAAACCACTAATCCCAATCCATTCCAACCCACCCAACTCCAATTCTACCAACCCACCCAATCTAATCTGTCCCACTCCAGTTCACCCCACTCTTCTGCACCACTCCAAAACAATCTGCCCAATCCCATCCAAAACAATGTGCCGCACTACAATCTGCCACAATCCAAAGCAGTCTGCCCCACTGCAATCAGCTGCATTCCAATCCAAAATATTATGTCCCCTCCAATCAGCCCCAATGCAATCCAATCCACCACACCCCACCTCAGTTCAGTCCACTCCGATCCAATCCATCCACCCCACCGCACACTCCAATCCACCCCATCTTGATGCACTCCAATCCACTCCAATCCCACCACACCCCAATCCAATCCCCCTCACCACATTTCTATCCACCCCAATCCAATCCACCTGCTGCAATCCACCCCACTTACTCCATTCCACCCCACTCTACTCCAATCCACCCACTCTATTCCACTCCAATCAAACAAAGTCCATCCCAATTCACCCCACTTTAATCTATCCAGCCTGCCCCACTTCAATCAATCCAGCTCACCCCAATCCAATCTGCCCCACCCCACTCCAGTCCAATTCACCACACTCAAAACCAGTCCACTGCACTCCAATCTGATCCACCCCACTCTAGTTTAATCAAATCCACCCCACTCCAGTCTGCTCTAATCCACCTCACTCCACCCACTGTGATCCAATTCACCCCACCACAATCCAGTCCAGTCTGGTCCACATCACCCACCCCACCATACCCTACCCCAGCCCCATCACTCTAATTCAAACCACTCTCCCCAATCCAATCTAATCCACCCCCTCAAACCCACATCAATCCCATTCACCTCACCCCATTTCAATCCATTACACGCCAATCCACGCAGCTCTGCTCAAGCCACCCAACACTACCTCAATTTAATCCACCCCACTCTAGGCCAATCTAATCCACTCCACCATCTCAATTCCCTCTAACCCACTGCTTCAAGCCATTCCAGGCTACTCCACTCTATTCCACCCCAATACACTCTAAGACACTCTCTGCCACTGAACCACTGAACTCTACTCAACTTTATGATGCTCTTCTCCTCCTCCACTTTACGACATTCCCAGAAATATACTCTATGGTAGTCTACTCTTCCACCTCATTCTAGCACCACTAATTTTTAGCCATGCTGAACAGCAGCCACACTCGTGTATAATATGGCAAAACAAATTGCCAAAGCCAACAGCTCTTGTATAGGCAAGATCTATTGGCTTTGACAATGCTTGTTCTTATTGGAAGCGGGTCCAGAGGAGGCCAGAGGGGTGTTTTAGGTATAGCCTTGGTATTATTGCTTTTTAAACTACGCAGCACCGTGAAGGACACCTGGATATAGAAGGGCTGTGTTTGGCACATAAAGCAGACAACACACTTAATTTCAAAGCTACCTCAATGACATGAGGTAATGCTGCATGGTAGTACTGCAACAATGCAGACCCACATATAATGCATGACACTTACATTCCTCTGGAAGTCTTCAAACATTGTAATCCCTTTTCTCGTATCAATGTCAATTGTCTGTAGATATTACAAGAGGGATGAGAGAGAGCTAATGCTTTCTCTAGTCAGACCCAATAGGAAGATTAAGGAGCGGAGACTAAGTGAAGGTAAAAGTGAGGAAGGAAGTGTAATATAAAACAGGAAATAAAAAGAGAGAGCAAGAGAGAGGGAGAAGAAATGGATGATTGAAGGAGCAAAGAGCGTCTGCGCACGGACGTCTACGGAACAAGTAAAGAGGAAAACTGGAAAGGATGGGCAATTGTAAAAAAGAAATAAAAGGGATACATTGCTGAAAGGGCTCTCAATGAGAAAAAGCGAAATTTTAGAACCACATATTTCAGATTTTGGAGATAAACAAGCCTAGGGATGAATGTGGCTCAGGAACGGATTCCGACATTTTCCTTGCGCTGTGAAAAGTGCTCCGGAGGACAAACAGGATTTCTGTTTGTGGACTGTGTTTGCAGTTTCCATTCACAGTAGAACTGTTAAATCCTCTCTGATAATGAGGCTAAATAAACAGAAGAACTCCTTTTTAGGATGCTCACAGGAAAACTTGTTGGTTCCCTAAAGCAGTATTTGGAAGAATTGATTACATACCCATAATAGGAGTGGAGGTTTATGTCTCGGCTCTAAGTGGCGCACATGGGCTGCCTTGAACCGAGACATGCTGTGTTTACATCGTGGGCTTCAGCCCCGCCCAGAGGTTTGCCATAGGCTTGCTCCCTTATGGCTCCATTATGCATTCTCCCCGTTTATCCAGAATGTGCATATGTCATGGGTCTTCGATATTTAGCCTTTCCCAAGAGCACCGCCCAAAAACTCATAAACCTACGCAGTGGCCTTTCATGAGCGCGCTTGTTTTTGCTCGAACCGTGCCTAGTATGGGGACTTTGTTACGCTGCGCAACTGTTTTATTCCCTCTGTAGTCTTAAGAGCCTTAAAATGGCACAGATGTGTCAATGCTTGATTTAAGGGTTGGGAGGGTGGCTGTCACAAACATTTGGTGGCAAGCAGTGCACCAGGACATTAGTGTACATTAGTATACATCTGGGTGACATCAGGTACTGTAAGGTTCCAAACCTTTTTTAAACCGTTTGTTCCCTGTTTTCCTGGTGGTAATAGGTAGTTTTATATTTGTTAACCAGAACTTACATCCTGCTGTCTTGCAAAGCGCTCTTATGTCTTTGAGCCAAGTCCGTGCTATATGAAAACCCAAAATAAATAAAAATGAAATAAAATCTGTATACAAGTTTTGGCATGGTAAGAATTCTTTGTTTTACCTCCAGAGTTTATACATTACGTGTGTGCTCACGTGAAACGGGTTCCTAAAGGGGCAAAGGTCTCAATGTAAAAGTGGCAAACAGGACAGCAGCACCATGCTACATGGGCCTGCTACGTGCCTGGAGGGGTGACAAGTCTGTGCAGAATAACCGCAGAAACAATGAGATTCCAAACCTGCTGACTTGTGAGTTTTCCCGCATTGCTGAATAATCCAGTCCGTCTGGTTTCTTTTATCTGAATCTGAGCTCCTTGGAAGAGTCCAGGAGGAGGGGGTGGGGGGTGGGGGGGAGGGGGCTCTGGCCTGAGCACTGACTGACCCTTAACCTCTTGTTTTTAACATTCCTCAACCACTCCATCCCCCAAAGCGCTAGGTGGAGGGGCCCACTGAATAACAGAGATGCAAGCTCCTGTGCCCCACCCGCACTCTCAAGCATCTCTTAATCTGATTCCCTCTCTTCATTGTCTCTATCTCTCTCTTTTCTATAGCCACTGTTGTTGTGTAGTGAACTTACACGTGCATCCCAGTGTGAGTAGCGCCTGGGTGTCACCCTCACATGCGTGAGCGCTGAACCCCTGGACCAGACCTTTTTTTTTAAATGTATTTTATTATTTCACTCTAATAGAACAAAATGCAGTTCATACAACAAATGCGAGACACTCAGAAGTCATGTAGACATTGATGTTGGAAGAACCAGTGAACACATAAACAGATGTGCCATAAAACTGATGTGAATTGCTTACACTGCTGTGTAACATGACTACTATCCGGTATTACCAACAGCCTTTATGAGCAAGAGAACAAGAGACCAGTGCAAAATACAATAGTCAGATAAACATGGAAAAAGCACTGTTGCTGCATGTATTCGTGCAGCTCTATTAGGGATTAACAGCTATAGCTAGTTAAGTTATCATCATTGCTCAGTCCAGAAATTGACAAATTACAAATCATTCTGACACACTTAGGTTGCAGCATTAAGCCTAGAAGACAGATCTTAGGGTCTAAGAATTGTTTTTTTACCTGCCCAGGATGAGAGCAGATCTCCCAATAATTTCTAATGTTCACACAGGACCGTGCCATATATGTGAACGTGGCATCTGGACCTTCCCATCTAGGGCACATCAGGTATAGCAGGAACTAGCAGTCTGGCTGGGGTAAATATGTATGATGAAGGTAATTAAATTGTAAAATGTTTTAGACAAGCATCTGTCGATGCTCACCCTACATATTTAAGTGCATTAGCACATGCCACATCACTGAAGGTTGTTGACCCAGATACTTACCAGTAATCTTCATGTTAGAGCTGCACGCATTAGAAATTGACCAGCTAGTTGCAGTTCTATGAAGGTCATGAGGTAGGGAGAGGATGTGGTTAGAGCTGCTAAGTTTGGACCTGGAGTACCAGGTTTGAGTCTTGGCATCAGCTCAACATCTTTTGATTCTGGGCAAATCACTTAATCTCCCCATGCCTGCATAAATGAATGTGCAATGTAACTGGTGCTCATGTAAAATGCTTCAACACCTTCAGGTTGTGTTTGCGCAATATAAAACTGTGGGGAAAAAACAAGCATTGGCAACGCCAATAGGTATCAGCACTCCGAGAGCTATATGTGTTGACAGTGTAAATGTATTTGTGTACAGCTCTGGGGCCATTTTTGCTGATATACACAAATGCATTAACATTACCTTCGCTATCTACTGCGAGTATGCACAGGACATCGGGAAGGAGGAGCTGTCTGGAATGGTGATGCCCCATTCCACAGCTCCTCTTGGATGTTTAAAGATCGAGAAGAATCAGTGGTAGATGGGGAGAGGTGGCAGAGTGCTGCACACCACTTTTCCTCAGCCTCTGGAGATCTGGGGAAGGTGGGAGGACAAGAAGACATTGCCCCGCTTTCCTACCATGTGACATCAAAGCAGTGAACAATGAGTGTTTCACTGCTCTGATATCACAACAGAGAATATATAAGCGGTCATATGTGATGTTCCACGCTAATTACTTCCTATAGAAACCACACACAATAAAGGGATAATTCACATTGTATTGTGATTTTAATCTGTTAGGCGTGCAGAATGGCAAGCTTATGGGTGGCCGTATGTGCTGGCACCCTCACTGCCTTGGAAGAAGTATTCCAGTCAGTGGCTGGCTGAGAATTAGGATATATAGCATATGAAAATAGTCTGTTTGTCTCTCAATACCAGAAACCGCTCTGTGACAGCAATTCTACTATGCCAAGGCAGGATGCTGTCACAGCATTTGGTTCCAAGAAACATTCCCCCAAAATTGCATGATTTACTGAATCCACATGCCAAGCGCTCATATGTGCTGCACATTTTCTCCTAACAACGTCAGAGACATCTGTCTGCAGTTCTGTGTGAGCCTCGGCCTTGCACTAAGGAGGCACTTAAAAAATGTTGGTGGGCCACAAAGCATTAGTTGCCCACCCTTTTCGCCACTATTTGTGGCAAAGTCCAGACTACAGGCATATTGTTCATGGTGGCAGCGCTGGTAGTGATGCTGACATTTGAAAGGCTGCCCTTATCTCTCAGCACAGGGCCGCGTTCCGAGTAGGCCAGCTGTAAGGTGGGGATATACTGGGCCAGAATCGTCCACCTAAAGCCTGTGTTCTCTTCCACAGGTTACGTCCAATTACAGGTACATTCCAGCTCAGATTTACCATACGCTCCACACTGGTGGTAAAGGTGAGTGGTGGGTTTGACAACTTGTCACTGCATGGGTGATTAGGATGGGGTACAGTATCCTGGCAGACTTTGTGCTGCTATGGCAGCACTGCATGCTCCCCCTTCATGCTGTTAGAGGGGGTCAAACAGTGGCCGGCACTATCCAAGTTCGGTGTGCTGATTATCATGTCTGTGTAGTCTTGATTCTACCTCATGTCTCTTTTATCCACCACCAGATACTCACTCTTTAGCTCGTTCTTGCAGGTCATATTTCATCCCTGGTTTCTACATCTGTCATTGTCTTCCTAGCTTTATCTAGCTTCATTTTCCCTGCCTTTGGGTTTTTCTCTCCCTTATGGTGGTCTGTTAGGAAACAATAAGTTTCAGTTTCCCAAAACGAATGCAGGTGAGCCCCCCCTTCAACCACTGGTTTAACCGAGCACTGCCTGACGTGTGTTTTGGAATAAGAAAATATAAATATTTCACTTTTCTCCACTGAATTTTTGAGACGGATAGGATTTCTCGCAACACACAAACTTTGTTTGTAGAAAAGATACATGCACTGTAGGAAACTGCACAGACCTTTGGTCTCTCAACTCCTCTTCATTGGTCTGATACATACAGCATGCACTTCATTGATCTATTGGTATGACCCAAAATAAAATAATATGTTGCTTTAATACAGTGCCTCATACCCCAGACTTACTGTTTCTAACACAGACATCCAGAAGTGATACTGTTACCAAAGTCAATAGTATTATTTTTTCCAGCATCAGAAGGAGGAAAGCTTGGCTTTGGATGATTTAAACTTGTGCCGTCAAGGTCAGTGGTTTAATAAGAGTACCATGGCTTCGAACGGCGGCAGGAAAATGGGCCCTCCTGCCCCACACTGAGCAGTTAAAGAAAGCCACAAATGAGGTGCACTGGGCTCCTCACTCTGGACCCAGGGATCCCGATGCATTAAGGATAGCAGAGAGCATTACATTTATTAAGCCATCTTGTGGAATGGATACAGTTTCTCATTCTCGACTCGTAGGTAATAGAAATTGGCTGGTGGGCTACGTTGCTGCTGTTGAGGGTGAAAGTATGACTAGATTGTTGGACACCGGAATATTTGGACAGCTGTGTGATGCAGTGGCTGGTGTTTACAGACTGATTTTCAGACTGGCCGGATTTATTGCGTGTGCACACAAAAGCTTCCAGAAAGCAGGAACAAGCCTCAAGTGAACAGTGACTGGGCCAGAATGGCCAGTCTGGCTCTCCGGCATTCCCTTAGGGCTCCAGAGTAGTTCTGCTTCCGGGTCAAGTGCATGCAACCACAGGCTATTAATGGCTTATGCTTGTTAGCAGTCAAGGCTACTTTGAAAAGGATGGCTGGGGGCGAAGGGAAGGAAGGGCATATTGGATTCGGGGGATGTAGCACGCTGGCAATGATATTTACAATGAAACATGCCATTACATATAGGGGCAAATTAGTTCAGGGCACAACAACGTTGCTGCACATGGTTTGGAGATGTGGATTCTGGAATGGCAATGGTGCTCTACATAGCAATGTAGGCTTTTGCATGGGTGACAGCGGTAATCTGCAAAATACAGCCAAGTGGAAAATTGAATTGCAGTGATGCTTTACATTAAGAAGTTTAGTATCTGCCATGACAATGCTGCTTTCCATACCAGTTCAATGTGGTTTCCTCATGACAGAGTTGCCTTTCATTCTGTCACAATTTAATGTTACCATATATTAAATCGTGGACCAGGTGAAAAATACAGTGGTAATATATGTTTTTCTACTAGGGACACGCATCATTGCACTTCCTATAACCTGATAAACGTCACTAAGGTAAAGCCTGAGTCCATACAATAAGTGATGTGCACATTGGATGCACCCAGAGAACCCCCTTAGCAGTTCACAACATTGTGAACTTCCTCCTGTCACAATGAGTGAGGGTGAGCTTTATGAGCATCGGTGATCACTGCTGACAGGCTGGCATTGTGAGGGACTATGAGGGTCCATAGCAGATTAGCATAGTTTCTACAGCAGTTAGTTTAACATTATAAGCAGCAGAAAGTTTTTTATGGACTCAACTAAAAAGTGATGATCATGGCTGACCAGATGACGAAATTTCAAGCCCGTGTTATTTAACTCCCCAATGCATTATCTGCCACATATATTCTGTGGAGAGCACTGTTACAGACAGGCACCACATATCCTATGTCAAAAGACCTTTCCTACAGTGAATCTAGTTTTTTTTCTCGTATCTGCCAATAATTAATACATTTACTGGTATGTTCATGATTTTATTCTTGGAGAAATATTGCCCGGGACCGGTCTCGGAACCCAAAGCAGCTCTGGCAATTTTGACGGACCAGACCCCAGGTTGGATTGGGCGGAATGCAAAGCACTGCTGATTTTGTTTCTGGGGGCCGATAGTGCAATACGCCGCAAAACCGGCCCCCAGTAACAAAAGCGTCCCCACCCTTCCAGCTTCCTTGGGAAATGTCCGATGCCCGCTACGGCCAGTCCGGCCCTGAGAATCTGCAGTACTGAAATAAAACTGTAGTCCCACCTAAACTAGAGTGAAAGTACATCCTATGGCTTTTTAGACAGTACACTTCAAAAACTGTACTGTATAATGTACAGTTTAGGCCTATTTTCCTCTAGTAAATTATTAATTCAATCCATTTACGGCCAAAGGATCATTTGTAGAGTTCATATGGGATAACATTTCACAAAAATAAAAACGAACAAAAAAAGGAACAACCATGCCGCTACATAAATACGACTGCCAAATACTTTACTTAAATAATATTTTAAATTAAAAGAGAATACTTAACTGTTGTATTTAACTTTAATCGAATGGTATGTCCGTTCCTTGAAAGCAGGTTACTTACAACAGGATTTTAAAAACTTTTTACTTTTAGTTTTAACGCACACCAAAGGAAAATATGTTCTTTTTGGCACAAAGAACCCAAACTGTACACCAAAAATATAGTTTAATTACACCAGAAGGATGACATTATAAAAAAAGGATAACAAATGGAAAGAAAAAACACTTCTCAATTTAACATACTGGCTCATATTACTTTTTATGCAGAGTATGTACATGTGACCGGACAAAGTGCCATCACTCGCAAGGCTAGAGAGCCAGTGGTTGAGTGGGTGACCCACTGCCCCATGCTCTCTGTGCTTTGGTGTACAGTATGCTGTGGTTTGACTCAGACAAAAGCCAGACTTAGAGCTGGATCACAGTAGCACACCCACCCCTGAAAGCAGCCCCCAAATCTGCAGCCTTTCAGGGAAATGCAGAGTTCACATTTTGAAAAGGCCAACTCAAAAGTGCACCTAATTTGTATGGACTAACGGACCAACAATTTCTGTGAAATGATACAATGAAAGGTTATTCACTCTAGAAGAATATGTAATTTTGACCCATTCTTTATGTATCCACATTATATTTTTCCTAGTATGCCTGCTACCCTTACTTGCGAAGTACTTTTTTCTTGTCATGTACTTTTTCTGGCGCCCCTTTTGTCCATAACTGTGCTCATTCTCATGTAGGTCTATGGCTGCGTAAAAACCTCCCAGGGAAACACCAATACTGCATAGTTCGTTATTCTCCTTGTGGGATTTTAGATCTGGTTTCGAGTTTCCGGCTTCTTGTGTTGGGCTGGGAAATAGTTGTGATACTGCATGCTTTTGTCACTGTCGTATCTCTATTATAAAACTAATACAATTGTTCCCCATGAAAAGTTTGCCAGGTAATACATGACAACATCTGAGCAAGAAACAAATGCAGGGTTAATGTAAATTGTGTGCAAACATCAATTCTGATTTGAGTACAAATACCCATTTGTCCCTGGTATGGAATTATCACAGCTGTCAAAATGAAGGGCAGTGATTTTTAATTTATTTTGCTATTGCCAGACCTTTGTGGCTCCATCTGCTGTCCTTTTGGGATCCATGCTCCAGAGAGTTTGAGATGTTAGTCCCAGTGTCTCCAGCAGTAATTCCGGATTGGGGTGGTGGACAGTGCTGGACAATCTCTCCTGGGGCGTTTCTTTGAAGTCGGATCCTCCGCTGGCCCTGATGACAGATACCAGCATCTTTGAGTGGGGAGGACCCAGGGAGGGAGGTCTTTGAAGGCTTGGTGGTCTCTGGTCATGGTTTCGGAATGTTCTGGTGGGGCAACAACCGGGGGGAACTCACTCCAAGTCCCTCAATGCTGTGGCTTTGCCCTTATTCAAATGAGGGACGATGCATTTTCAATCTTTTGTGGCAGTTCATGTGAGAGGGGTGGACAATGGGGTGGCAGATGCTCGCTGTTGCCTCTTTCCTCCCTCTCAGGAACTCTCTCTCTCATGACAAGTGTTTCTTCAGGTGTGCAGGAAGTTTCCTTTCCTCGACCTCTTTGCTTCCTGGCTCAATGCACAGGTTTCCAGGTTTTGTGCTCGCAGTCAACAAGAAGGGGTCTGGGATGCTCTTATGGGTCCTTGGCCGGACGGTCTGTTGCATGCATTGCCACCAATTGCTCTCATTCCCAGGTTTCTGGCTCAGTTGATGGTGCCATCGTGGCCTCAGAGGTCTTGGTTTCCCAATCTCAGGTTAATGGCTGTTCGGGGTCCGTGGCTGATTTCTTGCTCCTCGTCTCCTCTGTGGTCAGTGCCATCTCTGGATCTCATGTGGCTTCAGCTGACAGTCTGGAAGTTGAGAGGAGGGGGTTGCAACGTAAGCGACTTCCGTGTCATTTAGCAGTGGCCATTCAGAAGTTCTGGAAGCCAGCAACGCTGAAGTGTTATGGCAGGCATTGGGTAACTATCAGCACCAATGTGAGCCTTCTCTGTGTTGTCTCCCTTGGAGTGTTCCCTGTCAGATGTGATGCAGTTCTTGCGAGATGTCTTTGAGAAGCATTTATCAGTGACTATCTTGCGGACCTAGTGTGCAGCTATTAAGACATTCCACTCCCCTTAGGGGAAGCTGGAGGATGATGATGATGTGGATGATGATCGTTTGTTATGTAGTGTCTCTCTTACCTGCCCTGTGGGGAATCCTCTTTACCCTTTTTGAGATTTGCCATTGGTTTTGAAGGCTCTGTTGTCTGCCCCTTTTGAGCCCATGGAATTATGGAATTGTTGGACATTAGGTTTGTCACATTCAAGGTGGTTTTCTTAGTTGTTGTCACTTCTGCCAGAGCATTGGTGAGCTAGGGGTGCTTATGGCTTGAGAACTTTTCCTGTCCTTTTCAGAAGATGGGGTGGTGTTGCATCATGAATCTGCTTTTTCTCAAGGTGGCTTCCCAGTTTCATCGTTCCCAGGAGGTGGTTTTGTCTGCTTTGGTGGAATCTACAGGGGACAGTGACTTGGATTGGTATTTGCTGGATGTGAAGCGGATTTTGCAGCTTTATTTACATTGGACAAAGCCTTTACGGAAGTCTGATTCTTTGCTTGCGTCTTTTGGGGACTCATCTAAAGGGGACAAAGCATCCTCTTTATTTATCAGCAGGTGGCTCATGCAAGAGATTGAGTTTGCCTGTTCTTTGTCGGGGGTTCTTCCTCCGGTGGGGCTGTCAAGGCCATCAACCAGGGAGGTGGCTGCTTCCTGGGCTGAAGTGAGGGGGGTGTCCATTTCTGAAATTTGCCAGGGGGCTACATGGGCAACTTCCAACACTTTTGTTCAGCATTATCATCTCCAGAATATCTTGGAGGATGCTACAAGGTTTGGGTTGGGAGTTCTGCAAGTTGTTTGCTCCTAATCTGTCTGTGTTGTGCCTTTTTTTCTGTTATTAAATCACTTTTGGGTGCTGCTTTCTTGTGTTTGGGTCCTTTTGAAATTTCCTATTTCTTGTTTGTGAAAGCCAAGTTCCTAGCTTTGGTATTCTCCACTAGTAATGAATGGGAAAAGGACTGGAGGGACCTGGGGGAATTGTCCTATTACTTACTGGTAATCTTCATTACTCCTGGTCCTGTAGTCCTCGTCCTATTCATTACGCTCCACTGTACCTCCTGGACTTCCAGCCTTCATTTTTTGGGGCTTGGTAGTTCAGAAGAAATGCTAGGTAAGTACACATTATGTCCTTCCGGTTGGGGGGGGGGGATGTGGTAGGGGAGCCAGAATTTCTTGTGCTCTTTTTTCTGTCAGAGAGACAGGGTTATCTCCAATCATAAAGAACAGGACGAGGACTACAGGACAAGGAGTAATGAAAATTACCAGTAAGTAATAGGACATTACTTTTTCCTGCCTATTGCCAATCTTGCTTGCCATTAGGTGTTTTTTTGTCCGTTACTTTTCTTTTCCAGTATATTTCTATTGCACTTTATCTATTTTCTTGCAAATACTTTTTCGTCTCAAGTGATGTTTTGTCCATTATGCTTTTTCTTTTCTGCTTGTCCATTGATTTATGTTGCCCAGTCACTTTTGCTTGCCCTTTACTTTTTTTCTGTCAATCAATTGTATAATTGCTGTTACTTTTTTTGTCTCCGACTTGCAGCTTGTTTACCATATTTATTGTTATCTGTCACTCTTATTTCTTGCCTGTTAGTTTTGTTCCCATGCTTTTCTTGCCCATCATTAAGACGTATAATTTGCTGTCCATTCTTCTTTTTCTTAAATGCCACTTTTTAATGTACCCTTAACATATGTTTTTTTCCAGTGAACCATTTTTCTTTCCCATGCTTTCCCATTACAATGCAATTCCCAGCTACAAAACAGTGGATCAATGTACAATTGTAGGTGTAGCTTGAAGAGTAAATGTATGACAATTCTTCGAAGCAGTAACAGTGTTCTGCTTAGAATGGAACCATACACCTGTGATGCTATACCTTTGTTTTTGTTCCTTCCACCTTCCACCTCTCATTTCACCTCTACGAATGTGTATGCATCTACAGATGGTTTAGATGGCCATTGTCACCATTTATATAGCCACGCTCGTGTTTGCCTTATTGATTATTTCTGGTTTAGCCTTGAATGCGTACTTTCCATTAATCTATTTTTGTCGACCTGACTGCGAATCAATTTACAGCAAGGAAAACAGTCCACTTATGAAGAGGCGCCTTGATACATGAAAATGTCTGTGATGATCTGTAAAGAAATGGCTCCCTGTTGCAGTTACCCCCCACTTTTTGCCTGATACTGATGCTGACTTGACTGAGAAGTGTGCTGGGACAATGCTAACCAGGCCCCAGCACCAGTGTTCTTCACCTAAAATGTACCATTGTCTCCACAATTGGCACAACCCTGGCACCCAGGTAAGTCCCTTGTAACTGGTACCCCTGGTACCATGGGCCCTGATGCCAGGGAAGGTCTCCAAGGGCTGCAGCATGTCTTATGCCACCCTAGGGACCCCTCACTCAGCACAGACACACTGCTTGCCAGCTTGTGTGTACTGGTGGGGAGAAAATGACTAAGTCGACATGGCACTCCCCTCAGGGTGCCATGCCAACCTCACACTGCCTGTGGCATAGGTAAGTCCTCCCTCTAGCAGGCCTTACAGCCCTAAGGCAGGGTGCACTATACCACAGGTGAGGGCATATGTGCATGAGCACTATGCCCCTACAGTGTCTAATCAAAACCTTAGACATTGTAAGTGCAGGGTAGCCATAAGAGTTTATGGTCTGGGAGTCTGTCAAAAACGAACTCCACAGCTCCATAATGGCTACACTGAATACTGGGAAGTTTGGTATCAAACTTCTCAGAATAATAAACCCACACAGATGCCAGTGTTGGATTTATTAAAAAATGCACACAGAGGGCATCTTAGAGATGCCCCATGTATTTTACCCAATTGTTCAGTGCAGGACTGGCTGGTCTGTGCCAGCCTGCTGCTGAGAGACGAGTTTCTGACCCCATGTGGTGAGGGCCTTTGTGCTCTCTGAGGACAGAAACAAAAGCCTGCTCTGGGTGGAGGTGCTTCACACCTCCCCCCTGCAGGAACTGTAACACCTAGCAGTGAGCCTCAAAGGCTCAGGCTTCGTGTTACAATGCCCCAGGGCACTCCAGCTAGTGGAGATGCCCACCCCCTGGACACAGCCCCCACTTTTGGCGGCAAGTCCAGGAGAGATAATGAGAAAAACAAGGAGGAGTCACTGGCCAGTAAGGACAACCCCTAAGGTGTCCTGAGCTGAGGTGACTCTGACTTTTAGACATCCTCCATCTTGCAGATGGAGGATTCCCCCAATAGGGATAGGAATGTGCCCCTCTCCCCTCAGGGAGGAGGCACAAAGAGGGTGTAGCCACCCTCAAGGACAGTAGCCATTGGCTACTGCCCCCCCAGACCTAAACACACCCCTAAATTCAGTATTTAGGGGCTACCCAGAACCTAGGAAATTAGATTCCTGCAACCTAAGAAGAAGAGGACTGCTAAGCTGAAAAACCCTGCAGAGAAGACAGAGACACCAACTGCTTTGGCCCCAGCTCTACCGGCCTGTCTCCCCACTTCTAAAGACACTGCTCCAGTGACGCTTTCCACAGGGACCAGCGACCTCTGAAGCCTCAGAGGACTGCCCTGCATCTAGAAGGACCAAGAACTCCCGAGGACAGCGGCTCTGTTCACCAAAGACTGCAACTTTGCAACAAAGAAGCAACTTTGAAACAACTCGCGTTTCCCGCCGGAAGCGTGAGACTTGAGACTCTGCACCCGACGCCCCCAGCTCGACTTGTGGAGAACAATCACTTCAGGGAGGACTCCCCGGCGACTGCGAGACCGTGAGTAGCCAGAGTTGACCCCCCTGAGCCTCCACAGAGACGCCTGCAGAGGGAATCCCGAGGCTCCCCCTGACCGCGACTGCCTGCTTCAAAGACCCGACATATGGTAAAGGCACTGCATCCGCAGCCCCCAGGACCTGAAGGATCTGACCTCCAGTGCAGGAGCGACCCCCAGGTGGCCCTCTCTCTTGCCCAGGTGGTGGCTACCCCGAGGAGCCCCTCCCTTGCCTGCCTGCATCGCTGAAGAGACCCCTTGGTCTCCCATTGCTTTCTATTGAAAACCCGACGCTTGTTTGCACACTGCACCCGACCGCCCCGTGCCGCTGAGGGTGTACTTTCTGTGTGGACTTGTGTCCCCCCCGGTGCCCTACAAACCCCCCCTGGTCTTCCCTCCGATGACGCGGGTACTTACCTGCTGGCAGACTGGAACCGGGGCACCCCCTTCTCCATTGAAGCCTATGCGTTTTGGGCACCACTTTGACCTCTGCACCTGACCGGCCCTGAGCTGCTGGTGTTGTAACTTTGGGGTTGCTCTGAACCCCCAACGGTGGGCTACCTTGGACCCAAACCTGAACCCCGTAGGTGGTTTACTTACCTGCAAAAACTAACAAACTCTTACCTCCCCAGGAACTGTTGAAAATTGCAGTGTCTAGTTTTAAAATAGCTATATGTGATTTATGTGAAAACTGTATATGCTATTTTGCTAATTCAAAGTTCCTAACGTACCTACCTGCAATACCTTTCATTTGAAGTATTACATGTAAATCTTGAACCTGCGGTTCTTAAAATAAACTAAGAAAATATATTTTTCTATACAAAAACCTATTGGCCTGGAATTGTCTCTGAGTGTGTGTTCCTCATTTATTGCCTGTGTGTGTACAACAAATGCTTAACACTACTCCTTTGATAAGCCTAATGCTCGACCACACTACCACAAAATAGAGCATTAGTATTATCTCTTTTTGCCACTATCTTACCTCTAAGGGGAACCCTTGGACTCCGTGCATACTATTCCTTACTTTGAAATAGGGCATACAGAGCCAACTTCCTACATGATCCATGTTCGTTCTTCAGCAGATATTCACTGCCAACGCAAAGCGAGGGAATACTACATGAATATGCAAAGCTAAGACATATGGACCCTGGGGCATTTAAGAAACTTTTCATAAATAGTGCAAGCTAAGATTGTAATTTTACCATTCTGACAAATGGTTCCATGTTGGATGGTTACACCAGGTGACAAAACACCATGGTACAAAAACCATTTGTGCATGTGTCTTGTATCTTGTGTAGTAAACAATGAGTAATAATATGCACAAATAGTATTGCACCCAATTTTGTACACAGTATTAAACGTCTTGCACAGTTCTGCATGCACAATTTACCTTAAGGTGCTCAGAAAAATCTGTTGAAAAAATCATTTGCGCTCAAATTTTCACTTTGCACCACACTCAGAATGGAGCGAATACTTATGACTTGGCATCCTTGTCAGATGGTGACATGACTTCTGTTTATGATATCTTGTACAACTGCAACATAACACAGCTAAATTTCATTGCTGCTGTTGAGGCACTTTTATTGCTACTCTGAAGACCTCTCTTTGAGTGCCGTAGTACAGAGAGGGCACTAATTCTGCACCCCCTGGCGTGAATGGTACTGTGGGTCCTGTTAACTGCAGAGGTGAAAAATCTACAGGATTCTGGTGTGAACCCTGAGAATTCTTTGAGCAATTCCTCACTCTACCTGCAGCTGTTCTGGAGACCTTGTAATTGCCAATAGGCCCAGTAAACAGGTAACTGGTAGGCCTGCATGGAACTTGCATAATCCCGCAGTTACCTAAATATTCCGCAGAGTTTTGTGAGCGGAAAAATTCAGGTATGTTGCACTGCTTGCACAGATTTTTTGTGCTGGGGGCTTGTGGCATGCTGTAAAATCAGCACATAAGGCACTATGCAGAGTCCCAGAGGGCGCTACTTCTTGCTGCCACTCGAGTAGATTTGCCCCTTGAACTGCAGTTTTCTCAACATGAATGGCAGCTTTCTCAATGTGAGCAATAGTGACCTGACGCGGCCCCCGCATTGAGAAATCTCACCAGGAGGCAGTCTAGCGCCAACTTAAGGTAGGCGAGACAAGCATAAGAAAAAACTCCGCCACTGGGCAATTGTCA
The DNA here is from genome assembly GCF_031143425.1 of Pleurodeles waltl. NCBI lineage: Eukaryota > Metazoa > Chordata > Amphibia > Caudata > Salamandridae > Pleurodeles > Pleurodeles waltl. Next base: position 514,980,594 of record NC_090448.1, read on the forward strand.
GAGTTTTTCTAGAACTCCCTGCTCCAAGGGGAGCACTGAGTGGAAAAAACTCAGTGAACTCCGCTGCAGCTGCGGAGTTTACCTCCTACCCCTACTAATTGGGCACTAGCAATGACACCCTAAAAATATTCACGCGTTTGAGTCCAAAACCTTGCTTTGCATTACTAGATAAATGCTACATATAAGAATCTTACCTGTAGATGACTCCCTTTTCATGAAGAAACATGAGAGCTAAGGTAATTTCTGCAGAGTAAAACCGCGCTCGAGCTTCATCAAATCGTCGGGACTTCTGAATGTGGAACATGAGATCGCCGCCGTTCACAAACTCCATGACAAAGAAGAGGCGATCCTTAAAAGACAGGGAAATTAATAGGGATCATTAGCGGAAATCAATTTGTTGCGTAATAAACACTACTTACAGGAGCAACGAGGAGTATAAGCCTTTCTAGCACGGTGATTCAAATGTGATCAACTCAAAACGTTGTGACACGTGGAATATTAAAGGGAAGAAATACATTTTATAATCTATAGAGCTTAAAGTGGGGTCTATGATCAGGCATACATTCATATATACATGTAGGACTTTACAACCTATGTATATTTACAACTGGCTAGATTATTTTCTACATTTCGATGTGGGTGTTTCTGTAAAAATAGGTGTCATTTTTACACGAATTGATTGGTGACCATGATTGCATATAAATGAATAAAAAAAATAAGGTATCACTCTCCCTTTTATAGTCAGTATATTTCAGCCTTCGTGGGCTACTCGTAATTTCCGTTTATGCACTGTCTTGGCTACTATGAATGTAAAAATATATTACAGAAAGTCTTCTCCCTGAAATCTCATGATGGCAAACAGGAGCCAGAAGGCAAATGTCATAAAACTAGAGTGTTTTGTACTTTCGTCTGTTACTAAGTAACCAAAACGCAGCCGCTTATAGAGGCAGAACGACTGAGTTATGTGAAGACAGAACACCCATGCATTCAAAGATTTCTTTTCAGAGAGTTCAGACATTTCATTGAGCGTAAAGGATCAAAATGCACAGATAATCCCTTTGTAAGGGTGATATATTTTGATTGCTACTCGTCAGTACCACATATGGGGCTTGCTCAGGCTTTTCTATAACTGTATTCACAAAAGGGTGATGAAGTAACGCTTGAAAATTGTCTAAACTACTGGCAATCACTAACAAAGCTGAATTAACTGGCCTAGGGTTGATGGTGTTCCCTTCTAGACTCCAGTCTACACCACTTCACAGCACTGAACGTTACTCCACTCTATGCCACTCCATTCTATGCTAGTTCACTGGGCGACACTCCACTATATGCTTTTTCACACTACCCCACTCCACTGTACACTACTCCAGTCTACACCACTATACAGTACATCACTCCACTCCACTTTACGCTATTCAACGTTATCCTACTCTGTACCTCTCCACTGTACTCCACTCTACGCTATTCCACTCTACACCACTCCATTCTACGCTATCACACTGTATGAAACTTCAATCTTTGCTCCTCTGCTGTGTGGTATTCCACTGTACCCCACATTACTCTACTGTATGCTATTACACTCTACCCCATTCCACAATTCACTACTCTAATCCAAACTACTTCACTGTACACCACTCAACTGTACTGTACTGCACTATACACCATTACACTTTACGCTACTCCACTGTACGCTACTACACTATACACTACTAAACTCTAAACCACGCCACTGTATGCCACTTCAGTGTATGCTATTCCATTCTGTGCTATTCCAATTTGCGCCACTCCATTATACCCTCCAGCTTATGCTCCGCCACTATATACAACTACACTCTACAAAACTCTACTGCACTCAATGCCACTCTACTAGATTGTACTCCACTCTAACCGAGTACACTCCAATGCACAAATTTGAACTCAACTCTATGCCCGTACTCCCTATTACACAAAACTTTACTCCACTCGATGAAAATTTCCAAAATTGCATGACACAGCACTCTACTCTACTGTATGAGACGTCACTGTAGTTTATAACAGTTTCCTTGACTCTACGCTAAACCACTTCAGTGTATGCCACCCCACTCTATGCTAATCCATTATGTCCTACTCCACTGTACACTTCAAACTACGCTATTCCACTTTATGCCACTCCACTCTTCTACACTCCACTGTACAGTATTCCACTGTACTCTATTCCACTGTACACTACTTCACTTTACGGTAATCCACTCTACAAACACTACCATGTATGCCGCTCCACTATATGACACCCTCTTCCACTCTCTTCCACTCTTTATACCTCCACTCAATAAAAGTCTCCCACACTTCATGGCACTCTACGATATTCTACTGTACTCTATTGCATTTTATTCCAAACTGTTACACCACTCCAATGGACTATACTCCGCTGCATGAAACTTTATCTCAATCTACAATAATCCACTCTATGCAGCTCCACTCCTTCACACAGTACTGTGGTCTATACAAGTCCACTTTACAACAGTCTACTCACTGTATGTCACTGTCCGGCACTTCTGTCTATACCCCTTCACTCACCTGTACAACACTGTACTATACTGTATGCCACTGTACCCAACTTTACTCCTTTCTACTCTGACACTGTACTCCACTCTACTCCACTAATCCACTATACGCCAGTCCACTCAACAGCACTCAGTGGCATTGCACTCCATACCACTGTATGCAATCCACTCTACCACACTCTACAACACTGGCTGTACTGCACAACACTCCACTCTACAAAAATCAACTAGACTATATGCTACTATACTGTAGTCTACATCACATTCCAAAACTGTATGATACACCGCTACATTCTATCATACAACACAGTACTCCAATTTGAGACACTTTACTCGACTGTATGCTATGCAACGCTACTTTAGTGCACTCCACGCACTATAATCTGACACAACGCTCCACTCTATGACAGTTTACTCCACTATACACTACCCTCTCCAGTGCACTCCATGACACTTTATCCCACTCTAGCTCACTGTACTATAGGATGCTTATTGTATGACACTCTACTCTAAGGCATGCAGCTCCACTTTGCAACCGTATACTACACTCTATGCCACTATACTCTATGCCTAGACACTCTACGCCACTGTACTACACTGTATGACTCTTCACGACACATCACTCAACTTCTCTCTATGATATGCCACTCCACTTTATGACATTCTCCTCCAATTTACTCTATGGCACTCCACATAATGATACATCACTCTATGACAATCTATTAAAACCTACTCCATTCTAAAACACTCTACTCTGTTCTATGACAGTTTATAACACTCTACTCTACTGTTCGACACGCCATTCTACCATACAACTTGCTGCTCCACTCCGTGATACACAACTTCACTCTGAGACACCATGCCACTACACTATATAGCAATCTACTACACTGTATAATACACTGCAATACTCTACTCTACTTCACTTGATTCCAATCTACAATACTAGAGTCTATGACAATAGACTGTATAAAACTCTCCTCCACTTTAAGACACACCGCATAACAGCTCCTCACTTGTGACACTGGACTATACACTTGCAAATATGTTTATGTACAATTTAAAAAAAATGAAATTCAATAAAAAAAAATCAAAGGCTAAAGCTTAGTATAGTTAAAAACATAATTTTATAAAACTGTGTTTCAAAACGCAGTGTGGAGGGTCATTGATTGGAGTGTTGTAAAGTGGAGTGTAGTACAGTACAGTGAAGGATTGTTGTAGAGTCTAATGTCAGAGAGTGAAATAGAGTGGAGTTGAGTGGAGTGACGTAGTGTACAGTGGAGTAAAGTGTTATTCAGTGTCATATTGTGGAGTATCGTAGAGTGGAGCATTTGTGGCATGTCGAACAGTAGAGCTGAGTGTTGTACGGTGGAGTGTCATGAAATGGAGTGGGGTGGAGTGTCATCGAGTAGAGTGTCGTAGAGTGGCACAGAGTGTAGCTGAATGTTGAAAAGTGTAGTGGCACAGAGTGGAGTTCAGTGGAGTAGAGTGTGGTGTCATGCAGCAGAGTGGCAGAGAGTCTCGTACACTGTAGTGTTGTACAGTAGAGCATCATTACTTATGAGAAAAACCTGCATGGCAGAGTGGCGAGATATAGTTAGTAATGTCTAGTTAGTGACCCGAAAAGAGTGTGCAACAAGGTCCGCTACTTATAATAATTTGAAGGTGATGGATACATTGAAAATGAAAGTTACACCTATCCTGTTGGAATTTTTTAAGTTTCTTTAGTTTATACTTGGTTTGTATAAGGAAATATGATTTCCTAACTATAACTAAGCTACTAAGCTTTAGAAATATAAATATATATATATATTTATATATACAGACACACACATGCATAGTTTTTTTAACTATACCAAAAAAAAAGGGAAAGTGCAGTATTCTTTAGGTATTTTTAATCTAAATGTTTAAACCCTGTTAGGAATAATAGCCAAAGACCTCCCTGAAATATGATGACAGGGGTATATCACAATATTGTTGCCTTAATGTTATCTAACAAAAATAAAGTGAACTCGTTATTTTTTACCAAAGTATTGTCCCATTGAGTGTACATTTACTTTTATCACATCAGATGGGGTAATATTTATGCAAACAATACTTAGGGTACAGTATTTGTGTCAGACAGTATTTATGTAACAATATTCTGGTACCAAACCCGTCCACAATATACACCAAATTCTGTATCAGGTCAGATTAGACACAGAGGAATTAAGAACCCTTGTCTTATCTACAAAAGTCTGTCACAGTTAATATGGGTTCCACGGACAAAAAACAATTGGCCAGGCTCCATTTCGAAAGTACCAACCCTGTGTCCATTAAGTGTGCTGCATACATCTTCGCACACTTTTAAAAAAAACTTTAATCTTTGCAAAACTGATACAAGTACATTTGAATTAGGTCGTCTTTGTCTGTGCTACTTATTAAAAGCCATTATATAATTCTGCTGCAAGTCCTCGTTGGATGATTTTTTTGTAAAGAAATTTTAAGTTTGAAATGTTTTCCATAATATAGCTGCAAAGTGGATATTTAATTGACATTACAGAGTCAAAAAGGAGATACAGAGTTTGATTGACTACATGCTACATTATTGACCTTAGAAAGGGTTCACAAGCTGTGCTTTGGGGTTTGTGGGCCTGATTTCTATTTCAACAGATGGGATTCTCTGTCACAAATGTGTTGGATTTCACAACCCCTGTATTACAAGTGCTGCAGCATATAATGCACTTGTAATACGGATGATGGGATATCTGTCACATTTGCGACAGAGTATTCCATCTGCAGAAATCAAAATCAGGCCCTGTGTCAGCAGGTAACATTTACACAAAGGTGCAGATTTCACAGTTACCCTTGCCTACAGCTATAAAAATAAAATAAAATAAAATCTGGATAACTCTTTTTGTTTGCATTAGGGTTAGTTGGTATTCTAAAAGAAGACTGGTCATTAAATTGCTTCACTCAACATAGTCTTCATGTGCAGGTGTGAATGATGGAATTAGGTTATATTCTATTTTGAAAGAAGGCTCTCTGTTCTTCTTTGTTTAAAATTTTCAACAAAAAGAATCAAAATATTTATCAGTGCCATCAGAGTTAACTCCAGGCCGAGTTTAGCACAAGGCATTTATATATGATTCTTATAGAAACAATGGAATTGATACATCCTGTAGCCATTTATCGTGTTGTCCTCATCCCAGTAGCCAACATAAAGTCTCACTTTAGACTTCACCTTTAAATTTGTCAGTGGCTATCCTGCCTGATGTTTAAACCAGCAATGTGAGATAGTGTGGAGGCTAGCCTATTGCCAGAGGAAACTAATTGGATAGATGGTCTATATACCTAGAACCCGCAACATTTTTCAAGCAATGGCCTAACTCAGAGGTGGCTGATAACAGAGCATTCTCCATAGTATAGTCCAACTAATTTTGCTGGCACATTCTTGAAAAGGGGAAGATCCCTCCAACTGAGGATTTTGAATTTCTTCCTGAAATAGGAGGATGATTGGTTACCATCCAACTTTAAATCATGCTCTTAATGGGTCTTTTAAACCAAGGTGTGTGGCCTGCCAGCTCATCAGGTCAATGGAGACCGTTTCCTCAGCTCTCTTGCAAGAGGCCTGTCCTCCCGATTTAAGGATTGCTATTAAGAAGGCCAGGATAGCTTAAACATGTAGTGTTATCTTATACATACTTGTAGAGCACTTGAATACCTGTAGGTGTCTAGGCGCTACCTTCACTCCTCCAGTGATTAAGTTAAGTCATATTTTATTTATTAAGAAGGCAGGTTTTTAAGGCCTTGAGAAAGGCAAGGAGATTTGGCAAGCATTTAACACTGAGAGGTAGGGAGTTCCACGCTTTGGTAGCTTCTTGTATGAAGTTTTCTTAAATCTGGGGATGACAAGGTTTTTTAATGAAGCTGAGCATTAGGTCCTTGCAAGAGTGTGCCAATTAAGGAGATTCTTCAAATAGGCAGGGCCCGTGCCATGCAGAGCTTTGTATGTTGTACATAGGGCTTTAAAGACAATTCTATGTTTAACTGGAAGCCAGTTCAGGTTTCTAAGGACCTTGGAGGCTGACTGAAACTTAGGAATTTTATAAACCAACTGTGCCATGGCATTCTGCACCATTAGTAAACTGTTCACCAATCGTTGCTGCATATTGAGATATAGGCCATTGCAATAGTCAAGTTTAGCCAAAACCAGTGAACTAACAACAATTTTCTGATGATCAGTATGAATAAAGGAAATCGTTTTCTTTATTATTTGTTTGCACATAAAAAGCAGAGGAGACCACTGCATTTATTTGAACTGTGTATTTCAATTTATTGTAAACTAAAACCCCTAGGTTCCTGGTTTTACTGACTGCAGACAGAAGTGGGCCCAATTTGTCTGGCCACCAAGCTGCAAATCAAAAGGGGGTTTGGTTACCAAACAGGAGAACCTCAGTTTTTCCTGAATTTAGGGTGTTGTTATGAGGCTGGTGGTCCAAGGACCGCCAGCCTTGTGGTGGCGGTCAGACCACCGCAATTGTGGAGGTCCAACAGCCACATTACAACTCTGGTGGGAGGACCCCTCAGGGGACCACCATCTCTGCCTGGAACATGGTTCCTGATCGGGTGACGGTGGTCTAAGTTGTACTCAGCCAGGGCAGTGTTGAACTCAGCACCGCTTGGCTGATTACAACTCAGCTTTCCACCAGCCTTTCCATGGCGGGGTTCCAGGCATCACAGGGGGGCACCTGCCCAGCACCATCCGAATGTGCACTGTCTGTGCTGCAGACAGTGCGCATTTGGATGGTCCTGTTGTGCCGCAATATTGACTTTGGCTCCCTTAAGGGAGCAGAGACAAATAATGTAGAACTGTTCCTGCCGGTCAGCCAGATGGCCACGCATAATACAATGTTCCTGATGGTCAGCACGGGCAGGAACATTGTAATATGCCTGGGGGGATGCCCATGGTATGAAGGTGACATCATCCCCACACCTTGGCGGTCCCGTGGTGGGACTGCCAAAGTCGTCATGAAGTCCTTAGTTTCAAGCAGTTTTTATTCATCCAGTCACTAACCACTGACATGCAGTCATAGAATCTCGACTAGTCTTTGTATCATTATTGCCCACACAGACTACGGATTGGGTATCGTCAGCGTAGGACGTGAGGGAGAAGCCGAAAGATCTAATTAGATCAGCCAGGGAGGTTACATAGATATTGAAAGTGTTGGGCTCAGTGAGGACCGTGGGGAACCCCACAGAGCAGAAAAAAGCAAGAGGAAGTAAATTCACCTAGTGCTACTGACTGTTCTCATCCCATGAAGAAGAAGCCTAGGAGATCCCAGGCTAACCCTTAGATCCCAGTCTGGGAGAGACGAAGCATCAGCCTGTGATCGACCGTATCAAATGCTGCCAATAGGTCTAAAAGGATCAATGCTGCTCTTGATCAAGTGCAATCCTTTCTTCTTCTGTGGCTTTCCTAAGCACTGCCTCAGTGCTATGTCCTGATCTAAATCTGAATAGTGTGGGAACTAGTATATGATTATTTTCAATATGGTTAGTTAACTACTTATTCATGATTTTTAAATTATTTTCTCAGGAAACTGTAATCTATATATTGGCCTGTAACTGTTGAGGTCCAAAGCATTAAGGTTCGGTATTTTATTAGCAGGAGCAAAGATGCTCACTTCCAATTGGAGAGGAAAAACCCTTCCTGAAAATTAGAGTGACCAGTTCTGTAAGTTTGGCTGCATAGTTTCTGGGGCCAATGTTACCACCAGGGGTGGTGGGGGACAAGGTTTGTAGGGAGATCCTGACTTCATAGACTGGATTAATTTCAGTACTTCCTCTATAGACAGTGGGACAAATTCTGCAAAGGGGTCATCTCTTGACTGATTGCCAATACCTATGTCACTTGTCGATGATTACACAATGGTTTTGGCAAACTGCTTGTAAACGTCTTCCACTTTACTTTGAAAAAAATTGGCTATAGTTTTGCAAAAATGTTGTGTTTTGCCTAAGTAATCATTTGTCTGAACTGTGAACAGCATAATTACAGCTTGGTAGAATTCTTTAGTGAAGTTTTTGTGGATTGAATCTTGTGTGTAAAAAATTGGGTTTTAGTTTTTTGTATCATCGCCTTATATTCAGCCAAAGATTTTGTATATTTATTATATCTAGTTCATTATAGTCCTTTCTCCAGTGTAGCCGCCAATGCGGCAAAGCACTTTGTTCAGCAAAAGCCATGTTTGTTTCACCAAGTTTCTTTGTGTTTCAATAATAATCTAGCAAAGCAGGAGTTTTTTTTATTAAAAAAATAAATAATCAATTGTCTTCCTGTGCAAAATGTTCTGTCACTGCGTTCTGGGTCAACTAATTGATTTCCTTGCATAGGAGGCGCCAGCTGAGGCTGAGGCTGAGGTATCAGAAACACTGGGGTTCTCACCTCTAAAAGGGGGTGAGACACAGCGAGTCTTGAGGATGACCTGTATTTGACCGACTCTAAATGATCCCTACATTCTAGTCAAGAATCATCCCTAGATTCTAGTGCAGAATCATGAATATCATTTATCACTAAATTTCTGCTACAAATACTAAACTTTTAGCATTCCAGAATTACACAAACAAAGCCCTCTGTTTCATATTACTTATTGTGAAATGAAGGAAAAGCTCTACAAAACAACATTATGGTTTACCCAAAATGTACATATTTTCTTGGATTCCTTCGGAGGGCCTGAATTTATGTTTTCATGTTGTGATTGGGAGGGATCGTTACTTCTCTCTGTTACTTCGCAGCCTCTGCTGAAAGAACGTTCTTTATTTGTGTATGAACTGCTAGCTCTGTCATCTGAGACAGAGGGGTATGGGGGGGGGGTCAAAATAGAGCTATGGAAACTCGAAGCCTCTATAAGAAAACACACACTACCAGTCACGTGAAGGGCTATTTATACCGCTTCACGTGATTGTAATAGTAGCCTCCTAAGCAAGCTGGTTTGGAATATTGATGCAAAAACTTCTCTGTTCGACGCCTGTAGTGGGTTCACAAGCCCTTCCTTCCTCCGATCTTACTCTTTGGTGTATCCTGTTTGTCTTTGTTACTAGTGCACTCTGCTGGGAGTGGGTAGCAACCTAAATGTACCAACTGAGACGCTTAAATATTATAGTCTCAACACAGACGAAATGAAACAATGCATGAGGTATTTCAGAAAGAATAAACTACGAATATTAATTATGGATGTGGAAAAACCAGTCTAAGGCTTAAGATTATTATAGAGTGCTTTATAAAGACAGAGGAGTAGATCGAGCTAACTAGTGCTTTGTAGGGCTACACACACATTCAACAGCCATGTGAAATTCACTGAAAGTTTTTATACAGGAGTAAACAGGCTTGAGCCAAAAAAGCTGAAATCTGTGCATTCTTCAAGTGAGTATAATCCACACAAAAAACATCACGAACAGCTTTTTACAAGTGCGTACTTTGCATCACTCATTAAATGTATTGTAACCCGGATGAGAAAGTGGTTGCACACAAAGAAGTGCAAAGTTTTGGCCAAAGAATTGAAAAACAAATTTTGTCTACACTCACATAGCACTAAAACTTGGGGCATTTACAAAAAGATGAGAATAGAATTTCCAAAACATCTAATTAATATGGGAAAGGATCCTTTGGCGCTAGTGAAAGGAAGTTCAAGAATCATTAATGTATTATTAGAACATTGGAATGCTGGGGGCTCCATTGCAGACAATGGAATCCTCCGGGCTTTTACTGGCTGGTAAAAGCCCAGCATCAACATTCCAATGTTCTTTGTTCACAGCACAAGCTGTGAACAAAGCCTCACTGAGCCCGAGGGGATTTTAATCTCCTCGGGCTTCGTGAGAAATTTGTTTTATTTGATAGAACATTCTGCCCTCTAGTGGCAGAACATTCTAATAGCCTTAGAACCCGGCATATCAGGCTCTACCGGCCATTAAAGGCCCTCTCCCTTGTTATAGGCCCTCGCCTTCGGCTTGGGCCTTTAACGAGGGAGCGGGCATTTAATGGCAGGTAGAGCCCACTACGGCGGGTTCTAAGTCAATAAGATAATACGAGAAAAAGTAGTTCTTTTCTGACAGTGGCACACTAAATTTTACCCCATCATGCTGATCAAAGATTTTTTTTTTTTTTAAATAACGTATTCGTCTAAATTTGGTGAAGTGATGAAACGTCGGTCTTCTCAAATGCAGGTAAAGTGTTCCAACTTCACAGTAGGAGAAGATAGATTCTGGCGAGCTTTGCACGTCCCCACTCAGGAGAATGGGATATTTAACATCCGGGAATGGCAGTCAGTATGAGAGGGGATTTGGCAGGGGGGTTTACCTAATGCCGCTCACACACCCTTCAGCCCTGGGCCGTGGTTATCACCTTGAAAACTTGACATATTTTTGTTTTTAATTAGGCAAAGTTCTAAATATGTAAATTTATTTTCGGAAAAAAGGTACCCACTTTTCTTAGATAAAAATAACAGCCATTTGTTTTCATTTTGCTGTTCTGGAGCAGCTAAGAGATAGATGGTAGAAGAAAAATAATTTGTGCAAAATTATCAATATTTTTTTTAAAGCTAGGCAATTATCCCTCAGTTTGCTCTACAATCACAGTACTGCCAACTTGTGCACAAAATCTACCGAGTGAGGAGGGGCATTGACTTGGAAGGGGTGGGGCTTTGGCCCAGAATGTCCCAAGAGGGCCTTCTGCCCAGTCCCTTGCCCCCATCGCCCTCATCCTTCCACCCCAAAAAAATACAGAACAAAAGGTTTTGGAGGCTGTTGCTGATGTCCTGGGGTGTTTTTACACCCCTTAATGGACATCAGCTGATTGAAGCCTCAGACGACGAACTGGAAATACATTATCTGCAATGTCAGACTCTCTGCAACGCCAATCTGTCCCTGCCACCATGTGATTTTGGCTCCTCACTGGGTGTAAAGGGAGACGAGATTGTGTGACATACAGTGAACCCATATGAGTTGGCAGGTCTGAAAATCATTCTGAAATATTTTAGGAAACGACATTCTTTATATGTTTGCAGTTTTACATGTATGCTTCTGATGTGATAAATACCGAATTTCACTGCTTTTCTCAATAATGTTACGAGCCTAGAAACAAAAATATAAAAAATACAGTCTAGGCCAGTAAAAACAGACTGCTGTCAACCATTGCTTGGAAGTGCATTGCTTGTTGTGCTAACTATCCCATTTACCTTGTGCTTATTCAAACGTTTTCTTAGCAAGGGTGACTGAAGTATAGCTGTATCCCCATTATTCTTTAAGTGCTGCATTGACTTCCCTTCCAGTTCGTCATGAGTTTAAGGTTTGCTATGTTGTCTGCAAAGTTGTTACCTTTCTACTTTAGCAATAAATGTAAATGCAAGTAGGTAATAGTACGCGTGTGGTGAGGCTGGGCCTGAGTACAGGAGGTCTCGATGGTCCCACAAGAAGATTAAGTGAAAAGTCGGTCTTTGCATTCTTGCGGAATTCCGGAAGGCCCTGATGTGTTGGAAGAGGCCATTCCAGGGTTTGGTGGCTTGGTAGTGTAACAATAGACCTCCGTTCTGCTTCTGTGGACATGGAGAGGCTGTCAGGGGGCAACTGACAAATCAAAAAGCGATGTCATGATGATGGCGAACCTACTATCTAAACACAAAGGCCTGATTTAGAGTTTGACAAATATCATGTCTACCATATTACAAGTGACATATTGTATAATACACTTGTAATAATGCAGAAGGGATATCCATAACATTTGTCATGCAGTACCACGGCTGCTAAACTCTAAATTGTCCCCTAAATCTTATCAACCTTCTTTTTCTTCCGCTCTAAGTTATGAAATATTTTCAGGACCGTGCTGTGATTAGATCAGTCACCAATAATCCTTGGAAAAAATGGAATGTCAGTTTTTGAAAAAACAATCTTAACAGCAGGTGCCCTAGTTCCACCATGTTGTGGATCACATGCATGCTGTTTTAGACTAGCAGCTGCACCAATTGTGGGATAGTTTCGAGAGAGCACTATTACCACTGTGGGAAATGTGACTGGGAGCAAAGTCAAAACTTTATTACAGCTCTTCCATTCTTTTTAATCAAGGTGCCTGTGGACATGGAGAAATATAAATTCAATTATGTAAAGTTCCCTAATAGTAAAGAGTAAGTCAGTTAAAAAGTACAGCTACAGATGGAGCTTGATCGGTTGCACACATTGCATTTCGTTGAACCCAAGTGCTCACCTATAGTTCCTATTAGCATTTCAAAACGAAGGGGCTGATTTACAATTTGTTGTGCATCCTGCCAGATCTGAAGTGTCTTTAACTTCATCCCCACAAGGGAAAGACCACACTCATATGTAGCCTTAGCAATCCCTGCCTCTCTGGCAGGGATCTCTGTTCCTACAGTGCACCTACAAGCATGTCATCTACTTAGCCTTTAAGTAGCAAAGCTGAGACCATGAGTGCCCCAGATACAGAGAAAGGGTCACCTAAGCAATGTCATTGGGTCTCAAAGGATGTGTGATGCCACTTCTATCAATGGCATTTGGTGGTTCAACATCCATGACCTTTTATAAGAGTACATTTAAATGTTCTGAGAAAATTACTGGGTCACCTAATATTTGTTACAAACAACTGTTTGGGCAATTTTAAATGACACACACTTTTGGTATCTCTAGAAATTATCCTCTCCCTAGTCTGAGGCTAGCTCCAGTAGTAAATGTGGCTGGGTGCATGGGGGCTTCTGGGCTTGCGCATGCTGATAATGATTGTTCACTCTCAAACACCACTCTGACGTGCCCGGAGGCCGTGAGGCAAACATTTACTCAGGAACGTTTTCAGTGTTGCCTAGAGGTAGCTATTGGATGTTTTGATATGGAAATACTCTATAATTACACAATTAGCACTGCTTAAATAATATGTTAATAAACACTTATGTACATCTCACTCTTCTTAATGGGAAGAATTATGTACGCAACCACACTATAAATGTGTTGCCATAATTAATATGCATAATAGAAAGGGGATCAATTCATGTTCTCATCATCTAGCAAGGAAAGCCTGAAGAACACATTCCAACACAGTTCCCTCACCTCCCTGCCTAATTCCCCAGTACTCAAACCTCTCTCTACAGCAGTCCAGAGTCACCCCATGTCAAGGATATGCACGGACGTAGATGTTTGAACCTCATTACAATTTGACTGCAGCAGGTAAAGGATTATAGTGTGGATCTAATACATCTTCTGGCTGTTCAGTTCTTCAGACAAGGGAAGAGGTCTGCTAAAATAAGATTTTCTAATTAGTACATGCTATACATTGTGGGGTGCTCAATTATGGAAGGAAAAATTAATACTCAGTGGAAATTAATAACTGCCTAATTGCTGACATTCATAATGCACAATTGGTAATGCAATTATTTCGGTAATCAGTGGTTTTAAAAGTGGTGCTTGCATAAATTACTTATGTATTGAGTAGAGGTTTTATGTAAGGTGGCCCAGGCCCAGTTAAGAAGTATAATGCCTAACATAGGTAGAAGTAAACACAAATTGCAAGTATTGTCTCACATCATAAAAATAGAATGTATGGTTTTTTAAATGTAGCAAGGGAGATATAATAAGGATCAACAGTAATCAGTATATAAATTATCAGCATACAAGAATTAAAGGATTTAAACATCTGCCCAATTGTAGAGATTTTTTAGGCTCCATGAAGCTTCTTCGCTCTGTGAAAATTATCATTACTAAGTTTCCGGTTTAAGGGTGTTATTACCACCGTGGTGGTCATGAGACTGCCAGGGCTGCGATGGAGGTCGGACCATCGCCAGTGCGGTGGTCCATCCTCCACATTTTGACCGCGCGAAAGCGGCACAGTCCGACTTCCAGCACAACCGTCAGGTTGCCGCCGGTCGACAGCCTGGCTGTGCCGCTAGTCGACAACCTGGCTGTGCCAGCGCTCTTAATCCACAAAAGCAGCGCTGCCCTGAGGATTATGACCCCCGTATTCACCAGCCTTTGCATGGCGGTTCCAAAGACATGCAAAGGCTGGTGGAGATGGGGTGCCTGTGCACTTGGCATGGGCAGTGCAGAGGCCCCCATGGGCAGTCCGTCATGTTGCACCCGACGCACCACAACATTGCCGCCGGCTCAATTACGAGCTGGCGTCAATGTTGTGGTGAGTTTCCCGCTGGACCAGCAGGTGGAAACACTGTTTATGCCTGCTGACCCAGCGGGAAATTTTTAATAGGGCCAGTGGGCGGAAGACCAGACCTGCGGTCTTCTGACCTAAAGAGTTTGGCGGGCTGCCTCCGCTGCCCGCCAAACTCTTATTGAGGCCATTAGTGTTGGCAATCTGCAGGGAACAAGAGCTTCCCAAGATTACCAATTTTGGGGAAGGAAGAATGCAGCCCTTTGTGAAGGATTTTATGAACAATGCAAGCTAGCAAAATGGACTTGTAACTTCTGTAGGTAGCCAAAAGAGAGTGACCATGATTAGTTTAATGTGTTCGGCTCCTTTTATTCCTCTTACTAGATAGCAGCAGGATGTAGGGCTGCCTTCAGAGGGACTAAACTGATTTTGGGAAAGTCAGTAAATAAACATTGCCTTAAACAAGCCACAATCTGACCAGAGGTCGATCTGCTAATGTGAAGTCCTCTACCGCAATAAGAGATTCTTTTTTGTATAAATTGAAGCCAAGAAATTTAGAGTCTTCAAAGCGTGATAGTTTGCAGATAAGCATATTTAATTAAAGAATTCAAGCTTATTTACCCTGAAAAAAACTGATCTGTTAGAGGGAGGAAAACATTTGATAATTTAGGGAAGGTTGTTCATGTTCTTGAAAGTCACAAACATAGGGAGAAGGCAGTGCAGATTTTGCTGAATGCAAAAAGTCATTCGAAAGATATCTCTCTGAGGTGGGCACTATTGAGGTTTGGCTTTGGGGATGCTTTTAATGCGCTGATCATGGCTGAATATGTAATGTTGTCTGCTATGGTTGCAGTCACCTCAGTGGTTGGTCTCTAATTTCTTCAAGTTGAGTAGGGGTATGAGAAAGGGGCACCGCTTTCTCCAATGATGTTGTCATTGCCCTTTGAGCATCTGGCAGAGCTGACAAGGGACCTTGACATGATTAACAGCATTAAACATGGGGACATGACTTACAATTTCCTCTTGTTTGTGGATGATGATATGCTCTCCTTCACAGTCTTGGATTCATCTTTCTAGGCATTGGTGGATGTGCTTCAGGCCAAAGGTGCAGTATCATTTTTGAGGGTCAATGGGAATAAAATAAACCACAAAATGTATTCAAAGGGTGGGCGCGGCCCTTAAGTCAGTGTGGCAGGAGAAACCAACATGGTTGTTTGATTTCCTATTAAAGACAGCAAAAGATAAAGGGGCATAGGTTTCCCGAGTATAACGACAGATCGATTGTGTGTCCTTGGTCATTTTGTATTAGGTTAACTGAGTAAATAGTGGGTCTACATTGGCCAGGAAGTGGTGGGTATATGGGATGTCATTTAGGAGCTGGGTTAGGAAATACCTGTTACAATCTGTGATAGTCAAGTTACAAGAACAAAGCAGGTGTGAGATGTATTTGAAGTATGCTAAATGAATGAGGTGTGATTGCAGAGTTGTTGCAGATTTGCTTTAAGCAGCAATTGTGGCTGGTAGGGGAACAGAGATTCTATTACTGACAAACAAAACACCAACTCTTGCATCTTACAACCATTCACCTATCAGATAGGTACAAGAGAGAATTCATCATTTTGGGTTTTTGTAATTGAATTTAAGGGTTCTAGTGGTGCAGTGTTGGCGGTATATAAAATCTTTTCTACTTCAGGGACAGGCCCATGCTGGAAGTGTATGCAGAGCCTGGAGAGAATGCTGGGCAGGGAAATCTAGTTAAGTATGTAGAAGAGGGTACAGGAAGGCAAGGGATAAATAGCCTTACAGTCCTACACAGAGAAACACATTAACAGTTATTCTTAGGTGACATTTAATCAGGATAGACTGATGCTTCTCAATGGAAGCAGCCAATGTTGAAAACAATCTGGGGGAAGAAGGTACTCTCATAAATGTGTTCAGGAAGTGCTCTAGGTTATTTATTCTTATGAATGTAGGTATTGGCAACGGCCAGGGGAATAATGGGGTATCCTGTCTATGTATAACAAAGGGTGGTGAGGTCAGAGCTCAGACTTTCACAATGGGAGAAAAGTGATTGCGATAAATGGAAGATTATGGGGGTCATTCTAACCCTGGCGGTCCAAGACCGCCAGGGCTAAAATGACGGGGGCACCGCCAACAGGCTGGCGGTGCCCCGCTGGGCATTCTGACCGCGGCGGTTTGGCCGCGGTCAGAAGTGGAAAACCGGCGGTCTCCCGCCGTTTTTCCGCTGCCCAAATGAATCCTCCATGGCGGCGCAGCAAGCTGCGCCGCCATGGAGGATTCTGACACCCCATACCGCCATCCTGTTCCTGGCGGTTCTCCCGCCAGGAACAGGATGGCGGTATGGGGTGTCGCGGGGCCCTGGGGGCCCCTGCAGTGCCCATGCCAGTGGCATGGGCACTGCAGGGGCCCCCGTAAGAGGGCCCCAAAAAGAATTTCAGTGTCTGCTTTGCAGACACTGAAATTCGCGACGGGTGCAACTGCACCCGTCGCACCTTCCCACTCTGCCGGCTCAATTCTGAGCCGGCGTCCTCGTGGGAAGGTAGTTTTACACTGGGCTGGCGGGCGGCCTTTTGGCGGTCGCCCGCCAGCCCAGTGTAAAACACAGAATACCCGCAGCGGTCTAATGACCGCGGTGCGGTATTCTGGAGGGGGGAACTCTGGCGGGCGGCCTCCGCCGCCCGCCAGGGTGAGAATCACCCCCTATATGTCAAACTCTTGCTTGCCGGTTGTAGGCCAGACATTAGAAAAGGGTGGAGGCTCCAGCACTGGAGTCATAGCTTTTAAAAGCATGAGAAGTTATGGCAGTGGAAATGCTCTAGAGTAGCCTCAGTGTTAGCCAGTACATGTTCTTGCTGATTTACCTCCTAGTGAGTGTGATGTGTATAATTAGAGTCTAAAGGAATGGCGTGCTCACACTAAATTTTAAAGTCTAAAAATATCTATTAACAAAAGTAAAAATAATCTGTGTAACCTATGAGCATAAAGGTAAAAGCACACAAGTACAAGAAACAAATTAATATGTTTTCATACAAAGGGTTCCAATGAGGATTGAATAAAAAAGAAAAAAAGGTGAAGACCTTGAAGATAGTGGGATAGTACGCACTGGACCTTCAGACTAATGCAAGAATATGAATTTGCAGTGGAGGTGTGCCAAGCTGTCCGGATAGTAGCTAGTAGTGTGTGGTTTAAACTTATACAATACAGTTACAAATTACATCCACATGACATACCTTACCTTGCTGAAAATACACAATATATAACCTTCATCTTTGGACCTTTTTGTGTGGAAGATGTGGGCAGTCAGAGGCAGACTTCCTGCACATCATATGAGGGATTCACATGTTTTGGAAGGAGGTGGCACTTACAATTGGTAAGCACGTACCGGGGGGACCACACCTACAATACATATACATTTACAGTCCTTCTGAAAGGAATAAACAAAAGCATATAAAGGCCCTATTTTTCAAATTAGTTGGGCTTCTGGCCACGAGAAGCACAGTCACATTGGGCTGGCCCTGGGGCACCTACAACTTACACCTGGAGGGGGGACTTGGTAGAGTGGGTAAAGGCAGAAGAAGCACATATGCGAATAGTGCAACTTGATGAAAACCTCATAGGTGACCGGGAAACCTGTGGCAAGATGATACAGGCAATTTCAGAGCAGCCAGAGACCAGGCTTCCTTGAACTGCTCTACGCCACTCAAGGCAGCTCTAGCAATAGCGTGAACCCTACATGACCAAACTCACAAAAACATGTTAGAGAGTCGGTGCGGAGAGGGGGGAGCAGTGGATGGGTCAAAGCGAGGTATATTGCAAATACAATGCCTAGGTGGCTGAGGCGGAGGGGCTTGGAGGGGCAGTGGAACCCTGGAGGGAAAACTGAGTGAACATAGAAGGTAGTACGTCTCATTGTGTTGCTGACATTACTTTAGCAATGACTCAATATATGTGGACTGCATCACTTTGCAGGGTGCGGTTGGCATCAAAGACACTACAATGTATGTATGAGTGAGCAGGTTAATTCTATGGATCCTGTGATTTGATATAAGTCGATGTATTTCTCCTGTGTTGATTATGATGTTAGAAAATCAATAAAAGCATTAAAAAAAGAACATAAACTTTCATTGCTAAGCAAGCTCTTTTACAATTCTTGCCTTTGATGCCAGACACAAGAGTGAGGTTTTACATATCAAAGACTGACACGACTTGGTAGCATTGGTTTAACACTGGAGCAAGAACATGGCTGCTGCAACTAAAGTTACACCAAAGCAATATTTCTAAATTCCACAAGAGAATATAGGGATATCATGTGAATACTGGAAGTGCGATCCCTGGGTCTCTTTGACTGTCACTTGATAAAATATAATGTTTATGTAGCACTGGGGACTGAGGTGAAATGGACAGGGTAGACGGACTCACCCTGTAAAAATGGACAGGCTTTCACTCTCTGTTTTTTATTTTCTCATTCAACGTGCTCTCCTCCAAATTCAACATGTCATCATTCTTGTTTGAGTAGATTTAATTTCTTTACTATGAATTTGATTGCCCATGTTATTAATTCATGTTTTTATTTTAAAAACTACAATGGCTGATATCAAAGACAGCCAAGTTCCTGCTTTCAAAACCACCGCGCTTTACATGAAAAATAGCCTTGTTCATTCGGATCTGTGCCCCACCTGAAGCCGCACTGAAGCCTGGGTAGGTGCGGGTTTGAAGTTAAAACGGAATCTAGATCTTGCTTTTTGATGATTATTGTGTGGAAGCATACTCTTGCCGTCTGCTACTTGTTTGTTGTTTTATATTTCATTTTATCCTCTATCCAATTAAAAATATGTCAAAAAGTGAACCCACCAAATTAATTCATAGATCCAGAATTAAAAAAAATCTGACTTTTGCCTTACGCACCTCTACGCACATTATCTGACCTTGAAAACTGTGTAAGCTGCTTGGTTCTTTCACTTGATGAGTCGCTGTTCAGGCTTAAGCATGTGCAATGACGCACGGAGCACAAGACGTTGTGACAAGTCTGAACAGGTCATGTTCAGTGAGAAAAATAGAAACTGGCAAGAGAACAGAGAGCGGTGACAGGGTAAGGAACGAATAACTCCAGAGGGGATACAGTAAGGAGTACAATGTGTGAACACGCCATAAGATAAAGTGCATAAAAATAGATGTCATACTTGGAGTGCTAGATTTTTTATCAGGCGCACTAGAACATAAAAAAGGGATTTTTATCTTGTTGGATTTGGAGCATCCAACCAAAAAACTGCAGTCCCATTCCCTATTTAAATATGGTGGAACCGCAGGATTTCCGGTTGCATCTCCTAGGAAAAAATGACTAAATAGTCCCAATCTCGCAAATGGGGCACCTATTGTACATGTTAAGTCAGAGTAAGGAAATAAAACGTTCCCCTTACAAGCAGCATTAAAAAAAGGGAAGTTCAGATTATCACTATCAACCTTTCGGGCCCATTTGAAATGGTGTGCAAAGTGAAAATTTGGTTGCAAACTTTGTTGTGCCTTGTTTTTCACTGTGCTTACACTACAGCATTAGCTGGTGTAGCCGAGTCCCACAAAAAGGTACAAAAAAAAAAGGGCCCAGTTAGAAACACCCTGGCCCATTAGCTCTTGGGGGTGGAGTTCTAGAGGGAACCCCCCAAGAGGTAAAAAACATTTATTTTACATTTTTGTCACAATTAGCAGTGGATTCGTGAATTAGGGGACTTTTGTTGTTTTTTAAAAAGCGCGGGCTCCTGCGTTTCTTTTCTGAAGAGCCCTCAGAAGGGCCAGGTCCTGAGGAATTTTTTTTATATGCAGGGGGAGGGGACCACCACCTCACCCGGTCACATTTGAAAGCAAATAGAGGGGCTCTTTAGGGCAACGATTACTTTGTGTGTTGCGGGACCATGGGGCTCCACCCACAGCACCAGGGACTACCACCTCCTGGGGCACAAATTACAATGTGTGTGGGTGGGCCATGCAGCCCTGGGGCCACACCCTCCCTGGGGCAGATTTTTTAAAAAGAGA
Source organism: Pleurodeles waltl (assembly GCF_031143425.1). Taxonomy (NCBI): domain Eukaryota; kingdom Metazoa; phylum Chordata; class Amphibia; order Caudata; family Salamandridae; genus Pleurodeles; species Pleurodeles waltl. The sequence goes on from NC_090448.1 coordinate 515,001,321, forward strand.
TCATGGTCTGTTTTCGCACCCCCTGCATGCCTGGGGACTACCACCTCCCCAGGCCTATGTATGTTGAAGGGGTGGGGGTGTCGCACGGCCTCCCTCAAGGAGCCAATGATGGCCCTTGGGACCGTCACCCCGCCATGGCCGGCTCCTGCTATGTCCCAGGGTACACCACCTTTGGGACATAGCTGTTTGCTGTGGCTTGGCGGCAGCTTTGAAGCTCCAGTCCGATGAAGGGAGATCTGTCAAACAGCTACCCCTTCATCGGAGCGGAGTTTCCTTTGTTTGCCTGCCTGTGGAGATATAGACAGGCAAACAGAGGAAACTGCTTTCCCAGAGAGGAAGCTGCTTTATCAGCTCCCTCTCTGTGACAGCAATGCTGGCTCCCACATGAGGTGGGGAGTCCGCTGGGACCGTGAAGGGGGCCTAGAGGTTCCCCAAACCATCCCCAAAATTGTGACTTGGTGCCCTGGGGGGCATCCAGGTCACTAGGCCGGGCTCCAGGGATGTGGTCCCCGGGACCGGGATCGGCTGCGCAGCCCTCTCTGACCCCAATAAATAAATGATTAGGCTGCACCCCGGGGGATGGGGTCCCTGGGGCTAAGTTCAGCCTGGAGGGGCCGTGTGGCCCCCTCCCCCCAAAAAATTAAATGTTTAGGCTGCGCCATTGAGGATGGGATCCCTGGATCTGAGATCAGCCTGGTGGAAAGGGCTCTGTGGCCCCCACCCCCGAAATAATTGGGCCCTGGGAGACGGAGTCCTTGGGGCTGAGATCGGCCTGGGGAGGTGGACTGTGCAGCCTCCCTCCCCAAAAAAATAAATGTATAAGCTGGGCCCCGGGGGATGGGATCCCTAGGGCCAAGATCGGCCTTGGGAGGGGGACTGTGCGGCCCTCTCCCCTCAAATAAACTAAATATTTAGGCTGGACCCTGTGGGATGAGGGCCACAGTACTGAGATCAGACAGGGGTGGGCACCCCCCCAAAAAATATTTAGGCTGGGCCTGGGGGAAGAGATCATGTGGGGTTAGGTTGTTTACCCCACTGCACACTGTCACACTAAAAAAACACAAAGGTTAAAGGTACGTTAAGTTCTGAATTTACTCGTACAAAACCATAAAAATTCAGCAGTTATAGTTGGAGTTCTTTCAAGTAACTATAACTCACGCCCTAAGGTAACTATAGTTTGTGCCCTCGCCATGCATTGCTAATTACCCAAGATATGTCTGCACTCATGACAACTTCTATAACACCATTAAAAATATAAATGAAACATTAGCAGTCAAATTATTCAATATAAAAACTGTGTATAGCGGGGGAGTGAGATATAGTAACCTTAGAGCACAAGTAATAGTTACTTGAAAGAACTCTATAACTGCTGAATTTCTATGGTTTTGTACGAGTAAATTCAGAAACTAACAATAAGGTCCTCAACCTTATTTCTAAGGATATATAAATATATATACATCCTGGGCAAGGTGTTCCCGACCATTACAGGGCTAGCACAGGGCTAGCACTGGTGAAGTGGATACATGGATTCCACTTAAAATTCATAACCAGGAGACCGCAAATGAAGCTCGGGCACCAGTGTTTTGGGCTACTATCCAAATTTTATTCAGACGGAACATGCTGGTAAGAGTTGATGCTTTTCATCTACACGGGACAAAAGAAAGCAACCCCACTCCCTTCTCAGACCAGTACAATGACATAGTATAAATGTGCTGGTTTGTGAGCAAAATAGTATTTTGTTTATTGGCTGCATTGTACATTTTCAATTTCAGTGACAATTTCACACTCTTTTTTGTTTGTCAATTGAACGTCTGTGGTGAGCAAATTTGATATGGGTTGAATGCGTCTACAATTGCTATCTTGAACTTTTCAATAGCCATATGCAGTACTGAAATAATAAGGATGCTATAATTAGATATAGACACATACAGTACTCCTAATAAAAAAAATGGGAGCCCAGTAAATCTCTACACTACATAACATATCACAAATGTATAACAACACATTATTTCAAACTAGACTACACTAAATCACCCTCCATCATCTAATACCGTACTAAAATATACATCATGCTATTGTTCAATAAACTACACCACACAACACAATACCACACAAATACACACCTTCACATATTAAAAAATAGCCATGCCATCAAGCAATGCCATGCAATGCCTAAAACAACTGCAGCATGTCACACCAATCTACCCACCATCTCCCCTTACATCACATCATACTACATTATTATGTCACCTTCAGCACATCATGTTATGTCACATTACATCACAGAATGACATTGCACCATATCAAATCATACTACATTGCTCCACACTGTACCAAGCCACAGCTACTACATACCTACCATGTATCATAATACCACATCATACACTTTGACACATCACTCTTCCCACAGTACATCATCACATCCATATCTTACAGCAACTCTCCCCTCTCAAAAACACTATTTAACGCCACATCGAGTGTTTTATCACCACACCTCACCACACTGTAATATACCATAGAACACCAAGCCATACCACACCACTTCACTGTATCACACCACATAATCTAACACCACATCATACCACAATAAACTGTTATAAACCACAAATTACAACATACTAGACCAGCCTTTGCCATACAAACCAACACTGTCCAGAACCACGCTACACCATCCAGAAATACATCACGATATATCACCTACACTATACAACTCAACACCACACCATACCAAATCACAACATACTGCTTCATATCACTCTAAACCACACCATATGAAATGCAAAGGCACCACACAATCCCACAAAAAAACACAGCATGGTACACTAGACCTCATCATAGACAAAACCTCCCCAGAGTGTACAATAATGTAAAATATCAAAACTACATAACTCATTAGCATATCACACCATCCAACATCACATCACACCAAACCACAATGTGCATTCATCACATCATAACACCCCATACTAACTCATTCTGTACCACATTACATCATGTAGCACCACACTGAACTTACAACAAATAATTTACCACAAGGCATCACACTATCAAACATATCTACCCATAATGTGAAAGCACTTGTCATAACACCACATTGTGGCATTAAACATTGTTCTATACTGCATCAATGCACGCTACTGTTCACTGTACCACGCCACAGAAATCACCATATAAAATAACTCCATACCACACCACAACATATTCATTATACTTAAACACAACATATAAATAACAACACAATATACCATAGCAGGTGAAGACACTCCTTATCACGCTATAACCTACTGCACAACACCATACCACTAACCAGTAAACCACATCGCAACTTCAATTTCTTAAAACCCAGAAAGATTCTGGGCAGAAGCAAAGGCTACAAAAAACTGAAATCTATGTTTTCAGAAATATCTTTTGACAATTTCATCAGGTGAGAAACATATGTTAGTTCTGGTGGGGAATATATAGCATTTTAATAGGAAACACTTTCGATTGCTATTAAAAAGGTACATAAGATGCACTGCTTCAGGTAAAGAATAGGTGTAGGCAAAATGGAAACTAGTAGATTATACGTGTGACAGATGTAGAACTATGTGGCTAAAGATTCCCACACCTAAATCCAGCTGCTTATAGCAGTTGCTAAATGGAAGCAGGGGGTCAGTGCTGAGAAGGGGGAGAAGCGTGGGGAGAGGTGAGGGGGATAGTGCAGGCTGTGGACCAGCAGAGGTGTGCCATGCAGGAACCGCTCATTTATTATTCGCAGCTTCAGGCAAGGAGCACCCCATAATGTCCTACAAGGGCTTTATTTTATATGTTTTGACCCTAGTGGTGCCCCTTGAAGGGGAAGAGACACAACCAAATGTTTCCTAATGCTCTGGAGGATTGAGAGGGGCACAACATCCCCCAGGAACATTAAAAAAAACATCACAGTAAGTTTCCTGGGTCTTTGAATCCACAACCCCAGAACAGTTTATTATTATTTTTTAAGCATTCCAACCTGGAGCTGTATGTTCTTCAGCTGCCCTGCAGGGCATTCTTGTGCTTGTTTCCATGGCTACATTTTATGACGTGAAACATTTTGAAAAAGGTTCAAAGGCATGTTTATGGGTGTTTAAAAAAGCTTAATCTAAAATCCCTTATGATATGATTATTAAACATTGCCTGTGTGTACTTATAAAATAATTGGTGACTTTTTGATAAAGTCAGTAGGTCTGCTTTAGGGGTTGATGTGCTCACCTCCTGATAAAGCCAACATACCTGCCCAAAACTACGCAGCCCACAGGGGCCAGCCTCTGCATACAAACCCACATTATGCTTGTCTGAAGACCTTGCACGTGGGGAGTTGGATGCCTGTGTGTGGGGGGGGGGGGTGTGAAAAGTGTGTTCAGGACCTGGCTCCAGTGGGGAATTAAGCACCTGCAGGGAGTGGTTTGCACAATGACGGCCATATGACTTTATGTTAAAAAAATAGAGATTCACTAAAAAAAGGTTACTAGGATGCTATAGTTAGAAATTGAAATAATGTCTTGCTTTACAGTAAAAAAACCTTAGAATTCATGGAAACAAACACAGGTTAAAAGGTCATTATAGTTAGGTGAAAATGTCAGTTAAGAAAAATAAACAAACAAAACTACTGAAATTCACCAGTTACAGTAACCGTAATTTGTGCCCTAAAGTAACTATAACTTGCACCCTTGCCATCCACTGCTAATTACCTCACACATTACATCACTCCTGACATGTTTAGTAACATAATTGATAATATCTGAAATTATTTTATTGATAACTACATTGTGCATGGCGAGAGTGCAAGTTATAGCTACTTTAGGGCACAAATTATAGTTACTTAAGATATCTAAAAATTGTGAATTTCAGTTTGGTTTTGTTTGTTCAAAACCTCATATTTTAACTGACATTTTCACCTAAATATATCGTTCTTTTAACTTTTGTTTTTTTTCAGTGTGTGTGTGTGTGTATATATATATGTGAATATGTATACATATATATAAAAATATTTAAATACATATTTAGAAATATATATATATATATATATAGATATATATATATATTACCTAATGGCGCTCGCCACTAGGTGGTCATAGTTAAGACCATGTTTCCATAGAAAAAGTGTTTTTTGCCTTGCCTATATCTTTGGCACCGTTTGACGAATCTTCACAAATTCTCCAAAACAAGTGCTCCTGTGATTCTTATTGCACTTGGAAAGTTTTGGGGTGATCCGTCAAGCAGGGGCCAAGCAAAAGGTGGGGTGGGAGTCAAAAATATTGAATTTCCCATGTTGGCTCCTGTAGCACCTTAAGCCACAACTACAGCCTGAACCACTGGATGGAATTACACCAAATTTGGCAGAAAGCTAGCTTTCTGTATGCAGATTACGCTTCTGCCTATTTGGTGTAAATGCGTTCAGTAGTTTTTAAGACATTTAAGGAAATTCAAATTTGTATATCTCTGGCTGCGACAACCTCACAAATAATGATGAGCTCGTGCATGGAAATGCCCAGCTCTGATTGGCTGCCAACACTTCAAGCAGGAACTGTTGACAGCCATCTTGGGACTCAGCTTCAGCCGAATCCCTAAAAACAAATGTGAAAAAAGAAAAGGGGCCAGGGTAGAAACACTCTGACCCCTGAGCTCTGGCAGGGCAAAAAAAGGATTTAAAAAAATCATTTCTGCAAATTTGCGACAAACAAAAAAATGAAATATGAATGGGCTCCCGTGCTTGTTTTCTTTAAAGCCCCTGGCTGGGCCAGGCAAAGTAAAAAAGAAGCAGGGAGGTGCAAGGGGCCCATCTCCTGGGGTTTTAAGTGCTGCGGGGACCACCACATTCCAGGGCTTGATTGTACTTGGACGTTGGGGGCTGCGCACCTTTGAAGGCAGGAGGACGCACAGCCACCCCACAGCCACAGGGGCCAGCACCTCCCTGGGGCAAACATGAAAAAAAAAAGAAAGAGGTCCATTTCGGACCCTCACAGCCCTGGGGACTACCACCTCCCCACAGCTAAATTCACAGTTGGAGGGGGCCACGAGGACCACCTCGAGGAGCTAATGATGACCCTTGGGATCACCACCCCCCAGGGCCAGCTCCTGCTATGTCCCGGGGTGCCCATCCCTGTGACATAGCTGTTTGCTTTTGCTTGGTGGGAGCTGACAGCTGTCAAACAGCTCTCACTTGCAGAAAGTGTAGGTTTCATCTGTCTTCCCTGCACCCAAATATGCGTGCAGGGAAGACAGATGAAAAGATTGCTCCCGCAGGCAGGGAGCTTTTATTAAAAGCAGCTGCCTGCTTGGGGGAACAATGCTGGCTCCCACATGGGCCCTGAGGCTCCACCAGCAGTCCTGTCACTCTCTCTCTCTTCTATCCCAGAATGGAAGAGAGAGAGGGAGAGATTTTCATTGCACAGATCTCCCCAAGCAATGACTTGAAAGCATCAAGCTAGCAGATTTTTGGGACGAATGTTATAGTTACGTGTGGATGCAGAGCGGAACTGAGTCACTTCTGGCCTAATTGTCAAGGTCTTATGCTGTCACTCAGTAGGCTGAAGGTTCAAATCCTAGTATTGCTTGGCAGTGTGTTTGTTTATTCACTAGTGTTAGAATTGGGGTTTCTGGTTGGCTATGGTATGCTCCTCGGCCAGGAAGAACCCACCACTCAAGTCACTGTGAGGGAGTTACACACCCAAGATAACCCCTGCTCAGCCCCTTGGTAGCATTGCACGAGCAGTCAGGTCTATCCCAGAGGCAATGTGTAAAGCAATTGCACAACACACACAACACACGTGACACAATAAATACACCAAGGAAACACAACAACAAGTTATGTGAAAAGAAACTGTATTGCATCAAACATCATTAGACCAAACACAACATGTATCAGTAATACCCTGCTACACAAGCAGTTGTCAGGACAGGACATCACACAAGTTACTAGTACTTTGCAAAGGCAAGCAGCAGTCGTATAAAACATATAGATTAGTGGTTATTCTGCAATGCAAGCAGTAGTCAGGTCATCAGTATTACCAGGAATGCACACAACACAATAAACACATTATCAGAGGTGCCCAGACACTATTCTGAATGCACATAGTAATAAAGCATTTGCATCTGGTACACATCCTAAGAAACACATTATCATGAATGCTAAGATATCATTATGAATGCACACAAAATGAAACATTCCCATTGGCAAGTCAAAAATCCACTCTACAATGTCCTTGTATGGCACACCCTGAGGATATATATATGGATCCCAAAAACTGGCAAGAATGACATGTCACATAAATCAGGTCATGAGTAACCCTGAAGACAAAGGAGAATGATGAGAACGAGGGCAGCACCCAGGCACGGGCTGCAAGTCACAGACTGTCTCCCTTTTCAAAAACGGGGTCACCGCACCACGTATAGGAGCTTCCACGCTCCTCTAGCCACATCCACGGTGACCCACAAGAAGACTGGGCAGGCACGGGACCTCCGTCGAGGTTCTCTTCGCCATCCTGCCAGCCGAAGTAGACTGCCAAAATGAGACCTGGACCTCGCTAACACGGGCCCTTCACTGTGAGATGCCCCCATTCCTCACACGGGGGCGGACTCGAAACTGAGCAACCGGGGTGGGGGGCCTCCTTCGGCTCCTGTCTGCAGAGATCTCCAGCTGGCTTTGCCTCTCCTTCAGACACTGTACCTCAGCTGAGCGGGTCTACCAGCTCGGGGAGCACGATTCGGTCTCCCCGCCTGATCAGTAGGGAGCTCTTCTTGGCTCTGGCATGGGTGGCAGGCATCAGTAATCTCTTTCTGAGCCTGACGCTTTCTGGCAGCAGCACAGCAGCTCCTCTAGGCCTGCCCGGGTCGCAGCAGTGTTTCTTCCCAAGGGAGTTACTTTTGGTGCCCCTGGGGCACGAAACAGTGCGCTCGACCATGCTAGCTCCATGGCTTCTTGTAGGGGAGGGGGCAGCTACTAGGACAGGGGGTATTTTTCCTCCACCCGGGGACAGACGCCCATAAAGCGCTTCTCACGTGCTGGGGCCAAAAATCATACTAAAGCACTCTGGCACAGAGCCCACAGTGAATTCCCCATGCTGGAGAGAATAAATGGCCAAGTGCTGTTCAGATTTGACAATTTAAAGCAGGAGTGAAGGGGACCCACCACCCAGCCCTTGGAGACAGCAATAGGGGCACATGGCCACTGACCCCAGCAAGCAGGCCAGCTCAAGGATTCACAGGAAGTGGCAGTCCCTCTCAGTGACCTAGCAGGTCACAGGTCAGCAGAACAACACAAGTTCCAAGGCGTTCCTGGGGAGTCCTTCCAGCAGCATCCAGTTCAGTATTCTATTAGTGTCTAAAAAATATGGGTGAGAACAGACTGTACTTATACTCATTTTGCTCAGCCTCCACAAAAAGGGGGAGAAGGGGTTTCAACCAGTACTGGCTGTTCCAGGAGCATCCCCTTTTTCCTCCAGCACTGGCTCCATCCATCAGTGGGGGCTAAACGAGCCCTTTGTGTGAGGCCAGGGCACATCCTTTACAAATGCAGGTGTGTCCAACTCTCCCCCTTCCAGTCCAGGAAGACCATTCAATATGCAGATGCACTGTTATGACACTTCCAACCTCCCTGTCACCCTGCCCCAGACGTGATTTGGAGTCAAGCTGCAAAACACTAGAGTCATAGGCACAGATAAATGCCCACTTTCTATACTACAATTCGTGCCCTCACCATGCACTGCAAATTACCCCACAAATTACGTAACTCATGACATCTTTGATAACATCATTGATAATATCAATGTGACATTTGCAGTCACATTTTTGATGAAAAAACTGTGCATGGAGGGCGTGCAGGTTATAGTAACCTTAGGGCACAAGTCACAGTTACCTGCGATAACTATAACTATATATGGTGAATTTCGATGATTTTGTACGAGGAAATTCAGAACCAAACTATAACGTCCCTGTAGCCTTTGTTTTTTAAGTGAATATATATATATATATATATATATATATATATATATATATATATATATAGGAATTCACTGAAAAAAACAAAGGTTACAGGGATGTTATAGTTAGGAAACAGAATTTAAAAAACCATAGGAATTCACTTAAAAGACCAAGGTTACAGGGACGTTAGAGTCAGGCCCAGATTTTAACTGTACTAAACCATAGAAATTCACCAGTTATAGTTAGTTACATCAAGTCACTATAACTCGTGCTCTAAGGTAACTATAACTCTCGCCATGCACATTTTTTTCATCAAACATTTTACAGTAAATATTACATTGATATTATCAATGATGTTATGAAAGATGGCATGATTGCTGTAATTTGTGGGGTCATTGGCAGTGCATGGTGAGGGTGCGAGTTACAGTTACCTTAGGGCACGGCCCCCTTTCTTTTTTTGAAGATTTGCCCCGTGGGGTGGTGGTCCCCCGGGCAGCCGGGTTGGGGGGCCACGCAGCCCCCCTGCTCCAAGTACAGTGTTACCTTGGGGGGGGTGGTGGTCCCTAGGGCAGCGGGGGGCCACGCGCCCCCCCTACAAATACAAAGCATTTTGCCCCGGGGGATGGTGACCACAGGGCCCCCCAAATTAATTAGTAGTTTGCCCTGCGGAAGCGGCGGAAGGGGGCCAGAAAACCCCCTCCTACATAGTAAAGCAGCCCTGGGGACAGTGGAGGGGGGGCACAGGACCCCTGCATACACATAAGAAGCCACGGGGAGGTGGTGGTCCCCAGGGCATCAGGCAGTGGCCAAGTGGCCCCCGGCTTTTTTTTTTTTTTAAAGCCCCTGGGACTTGACCCACCTCTGGTCATTAGGCTAACGAAGCGCTGGAGACTGCGCTTCATTTAAAAAAAAAACATTTACAAGTATATCCGCTGATCCACTATGTCTCGGCTTGCAAAGTAATTTCAAAATATGCTTTTTAGCCCTGGAGGGTCCCTTTGAGACCCCACCTCCAGAGGCGTCCGGGTGTTCGTACTCTGGACCCTTTTCTTTCTTTTTTACTTTTTTTTGGGACTCGGCTTAAGGGGACTTGAGGAAAGGAGAAAGTTAAAAAAATATATTTACAACTACTTTTGAGTTTGGATGTGTTGAGTAAACCGCATTTAATACTGAGTCTCAAGTAGCTTTGTAATTCCGTCACGCCAGAAACATTGAGAGGGTTGCATAGCAGTGATGGAAAACGCTCATTGCCTTTAATTATTTTAGGAATTACACACAAGCACTATCTTCATCTTCGGTATGGGAAAAACGACTTAAGGCCACCATAACACCTAACAGGCACATCTGAAAGTTTTAGAAAGGCAGAGAGCTTTATACTATTGACCCTTGGTTTCACTGCTGGAAGCTGGCTAGCGTGCCTCTTGAGCTTTATGAAGCATGATTCTGTTTTAGTGGAAACTGAGCTGATCCTGCCACCTACTGGTCACTGAAATATATACACAAACTATCCGCAACGTCGTAATTCATTAAGCGTTTTTCATAAGGAAACTAATACTCGTGCAACTCAGTTCGTTCACTAGTTTATAAAGTCTTCATATCACCTGTACCGTGATTCATTTATTTAATTGACAAGGTCAGTCGCAAATGCGTGTTCGAGGTGGGATTTGAGAAAGTGGAGGGACCCTACCCCAAAATTGGTGGCATGCAGGGGAATGGGATAAAAACTATGGGGCATATTTACAAGCCTCTTGGGCCCCTTAGCGTCGCCGTAGCATCATTTTTTTGACGCTATGGCTGCGCTAAACAGGCCCTCATCCTGCGCCATATTTACAAAGTGGCGCAATGCACGCATTGGGCCACTTTGTAACCCCTTGCGCCACATTATACCAGTGGCAGGTAAAATGTATGCAAGGGAGGGGAGGGGGGGGGGGGATTTCACTGCACCATTCTAAAGTCATTTCTCAACGCCTGCTCAGGGCTACTGGACAATCGCCAACAAAAAGTGACTTTTTTTGTATTTTCCAAGGTAAAATCAAATATGGGCATATTCACAAGGCTTCGATGCACCCAATTTCCTTGCGTCACCCTGTGCCCCCCCTAACGACACCATGGTAGCGCTGTATGTACAATACAGCGCACCATGGTGCACGATAGGATAATAGCGTCAGAGAGCCACAATGGCGTGAAAAAAAGTTCATCACCCAAATTTCTTTCAAACTCCAATATCTCCTCAAAACAATATTTTCCAAATACGCCATCCTATTTTTTTTATAACTCCTGACACAGCCTTGATGTTGAAGTAAAGAGCACTATTACCATTGTGGCAGTTCATGGTCCATGCTTACTGCCAGAGGTATTGGTGAGGGTGACCATTTAGACATACTCATATCATAGACAGGGATGGGTAGAATTCTGAGACATGACAAGTGAAGTACACCTTCCAATCATGTTAGTGGCCTTAGCACTCTGACAATAGCTGAGGATGATCAATATGAAAGCTACGAAGTGGGTGCAGATTGCATACCTGTAATCTTTTGGTCCATGTCGTTAGATTAGGCCTCACTGTTTGCTTGACCTGATCAAGCACTTTGACACAGCGCAATGTAGCCCTAAACCGCTTCCGGGATGGCACAAGCGGGGCCTGTCATACAGCCACAAGAGAACCTCTCTGCAAAAAATAGTCAGTATTATGGTGGTGGAGGATAATGTGTGGTTCAAACACATTCGGATATCTGTTCCAGTGGCATTTGTTTCCGGATCGTCATCCAAAAAACGGTGTATATTCAATGCCACTGTTTACATTCATTGGCTTTGCTCTGGAACCACTTCAACTTTTCTGACTGATGGCTGGAGTTGCTGCAGGACATCTATTGGACCAGTTACGGAATATAGGGACACATGGTGGGATGAAGCATGACTTCTGGCTTGGCCTGATGGTTTGGTTAATAGCTGCTCTGCTACCTGACTCACGGATGGTCTCTCTTCATAGGTACTGTAATCTAGCTCTATGACATGGTGTCAGTCATGACATTAATGTAGTGATTAGTGTGTCTTTAGTGTATGCACACAAGGCATTTATATATTTATAGATGTGTTCATGCTGCTCTCACAGTTATGTGCTAGTGATCTGAAAATCCAAATACCACCCCCAACCACTGCCACATCATCCAGGCCTCTAAAGGCCAGACAGGACTCCCTTGCAGGTCTGAGGCTTAAGCTGGTGGCCCCCCTTCAGTGACAAGGTAGAAGTGTTCTTGCTTTTTTACCACCCAAAAGATGTGGCGACAGAAGTCTGACCTCCATTTTCTCATATAGTCGACAGACCAGTAACATAGAAACAAAAACATAGCACTATATTTTGTCTATTATGTTTCTCCAGTTCTTAGGTCTGGTTCGGGAGACATCTTTTTGGCAGACGTGCCAGAGAGACATCAGTGTTTTTCAATTTCGTCTTTTTCTAATAATGTGAGTTAATCGCTAAAAAATGTGTACTTCCTCACTCTTCCTTGGAGTGTGTTTGGCATAGCCAGTACTGGTCTGCAGGCACAAGGTGTCTGACGGTGCACAGATAGGAAGGATGGCAATGGTTATTCCTCTATATTCCAAGATGATGGGACTGGTCAAGGATTCTCAACAGTTTTAGCAGTACCAGATTTAACTTGGATGCCAATTACATAATATTTGTTTTTTGGTGCATGAGGACTTCTCTTGAGTTGCATCGCTTGCATACATGCTGACACACTTTTGATTTTTTTCTGCTCATGCGCAGTTTAGACATGTGCTATAATTGAACAAACTGAACATGTGCTAATGATAAATAAGCAAGAGCCCATAAAACTAAGCCCTGGTGCTACTGGAAGTAGATCATTGTATAAATGATCAGGATAATTCAGTCAGACACTAAATGAAGCAATATAAAATGATATACATGCTCAAAACGGTTTTATGGTAACCAGTTCGTTATCCCAAAGACTACATATACAAGTGAAAAGGATGGCGAGAGAATCTTGACGGATACCTAACGGAGTGATGCTGGCCATCAGTGACAATTTCCCTCAATGCACAAAGGAATAAATATCGCTGATGAAGGTGAAAAACTAATTATGGGGCAAGGGAGGACCATGTTAAGCAACAGGGTTGACTCTTATGCAGCAAGAAAAGGTAAATTAGGCAGTGTAATGCGGCACATTTAATGATAGTATTACTTCATTATTTTGTTGTTTTTACTCATGTTAGCACTACATGGGCAAAGGTTTCACCTCATTAGTACCAGTTTAACATCCAAACGAATCAATAGGCATCCGAAACCATTTGAGCTAGAAGGTATTTTTTTGGTTACAAATTGCAAATTATGCAGCAGAGGACAAATTATGTAGCACGTTCAGCAAAGCCATAATCATGCAGAAAATGCTGTGGCCACAAAATAGCATAATTCCAGTGGTCTTGCCTATTACTCTCTTGTGCCAGTGCATTAACGTTTGCTTGCTCCCCCACGTGAGCTTTAATGGGTTTCTACCACTATGAGCGTGAAATGGTACCCAACATTCTCATCATGCTACTTATGCCAGCTACTCACACTGTCTGCCGATTTTAGATCCCCACATCTTCAGCTAGTGCTAGATCCTCAAAATTCCACTAACCATGCAAGCTTCAGACATTGCAACCACTGTTGTTTCCTTGTGCTACCAATCTCTGCCAGCTATTCACACTGACCACCAGTGTCTGTTTATTCAGCAAACTTTTGTTAGGTGTTTTCAAGCCTCACCAGTGTCAACTTCTCAAAAGTAACTCCGGACAAGACTATATAGAATATAGAACGCCGTGGCCAGTCTCTTCCTTGACCATCATTGAGGTCAAATAGTGATCTTTTTCTACTGGCAGAATCTTTGTAACTCACGATCCTGAAACCCGGACTGAGGGGAAACAATTGATTGCTATTTCTCACAAAGGAATTTTGTTTTTAAACTTTATTTATAAATTTTCTGAACAGTAAGAACATGATACATGAGACAGATGCAGCTTTCTTTACATGATGAGGTATCAAGCCTACAAGGGAGGATGGACAATGAAATCAGTAGGCAACACAGGTGCAACACAGGGGGAGGGGCATGCACCTTGCTACGAGTTCCTAAACAAAGATCATACAAAAAAGCATCATAATAACAGTCAGACATCAGTCTGGCACAACAGCGCGGCCCAGCTCCACTTGCCGCCCATCGTCCTCCCGCCCCCAGTGCCCAGGATACCCCACAAGATAATCTCGCAAATGTTGCCAAATGTTTTTGGGACTGAAAGTAGGGGGCTGGAGGGAGGGATATAGTTCACTACTTGTGTCACAGCATATGAGACTACGGATCCAAGCCGCCACTGCAGGTGAGGTGTTGGTCTCCCAATGTATAGCTATCATTCGTTTAGCAAGTAGAGGTGCCAGGACAGTGAACCATCTGGTCGATTTTGGGGTATCTGCCACATATCCCAGTAGGGCGGAAGGGGATTGGGTTCCAGACGCCACCCCACCATGAGAGAGAGACAGGAAAACACCTCCCCGAGTAATGTGTGATGGTGGGGCAAGTCCACGTCATATGCGCAAAGTCCGCCCTGTGCACCTGACATGTGAGGCATGAATGCTAACATGTGCTGTCCATTTTAGAAAGCGCCACAGGGGTGGGATAAACTCATCGGAGAAATTTATAATGAAGTAGTGTATGGTGGCTATTTAGGGATATAAGGTGTGTTTGTGTGCAGCAAACCCTCCAGATTTTATCAGAGAGGGGCTGTCCTAGGTCAGCCTCCCAAAGACTGCGGAGCTTGAAATCATGTGTCGGGAGAAGGTCGAGGCACGCTGTATGTAGCCTGGAGATCAGTCCGGTGCCGTCCGTGTTAACAATAAACAGCGTATGAGGGGAAGCCATCTGGTGCGAGCGGATATGTGGGAAGCAGTGCGCACAGGGGCTCTACAACCTGCTAAGAAAAAAGTGATCCATATGGGTTGCTGCCGCAAACCATGCATCCTCCGTTCTAGAGAAGATGTGCCCATCTGGGAACAGATTTCCCATGGTATGCAATGAAAGGGTGTTAGAATATGCTTACCTAATGCCTAACAAGTGAGTGGAAGACATGGGTTATCGGCCAAGGACAGTTCGGGTGAGTACAGACATCCTCTATGGAGCATGTGGACCAGCCTACAACAGGCCCGACAGACGGTGGAGACCGTCTATATATCAGTGGGGGCCAGAGGGTATCCGTGTGGGAGCAATGTGCTTAGAAGCATGAGAAATACAAGCTCCATCTCAGGGACATTATATTGAAGGCGCGCATCAGGATAATAACAGTGGAAGGAAAAACTACATTGAGCAACAAAATAATACAAATGAAAATGAGGCAATCTGAAGCCACCCTTCTTGTAGGAAAACACCAGCATGTCCCAGTGAATCCCCATGCGTTTATCCACCCAGATAAGGTGAGTCAATAGTTGCCGAAGATTAGCAAAGAAGGAGTTCATCAATGGGATGGGGATGTTCACAATGAGATACAAACATCAAGGGAGCACAATAATTTTGATTACAGAAAAGCGGCCCGCTAGGGAAATCAACAGCTTAATCCAGCAATCAATTTGCACTGCAAGTCTCCCCATTGCTGGCCAATAGTTAAGGCGGAGAATCTGATCCTTATCACGGTGGACTTATATGCCCAGATACTTAACTGTGTCTTCACACCATTTCAGCGGATGTTGCGAACGGAATGGGACTGTCCCACCCATGAGTGGGAAGAGTTCTGATTTCGTACAATTCATCTACAATCCTGATAGGGCACCAAAATGGATAACTTCCTGCAGGACGGGATCTAGGTTTATCTCAGGGTGCCGGATGAACAGTAGGATGTCATCTGCATAAAATGAGACAAGTAGCAGCCCGCTTTGAAATTGTAGTCCTTTTGAATTAAGATTTCTCTGCAATTGTGAAACTAGAGGATCCATTTCCATTATAAAAAGCAGAGGGGCAGCCCTGCAGAGTCTCACTGGAGATGCATAAAGGGGAGGTTATGGTAATGTTTAACTGTATTCTAGCGGTGGTGCAGTATATAGCAGTTTGATCAGGGCTGTAAAGCCCAGAGGAAGTCCCAGTTTGCTTAAAGTGGCGAAAAGAAAGGGTCATTCGAGAGAGTTGAATGACTTTTCGGCATCCAGCAGGGCGACTGATGCAGGGGTGGAGGCGGAAGTCCTATGCAGCACGGTGAATAACGTATGAAGATTTATTTTCTTACAGCGATGAGAAACAAACCCCGACTGCACCAGAGAAATTATGCTGTTCATCAGCAGGGAGAGGTGAGTAGCTAGAAGCTTAGCTAGGATCTTGGTATCAAAGTTCAACAGTGAAATTGATCAGTAGGCACTACAATATTGAGGATCTTGGTCAGGTTTGGGCAAAAGTGTTATTACTGCTTCCCGCAGTGTCGGGGGCAATACGCCCCATGTGAGAGCCTGAGTGAACACTTCTAAGAGATGCGGGGCAAGAATCTGCTTATATGTTTTATAAAATTTGCCGGTGAAGCCATCTAGCCCTGGAGCCTTAAAGGCGTTGAGGGCATCTATGGCCTGTATATTTTCCTCGCAAATAAACGGTTCACTGAGAAATTGTTGTTGTACCGAAGTAAGCCAAACCATGGCCACCTCTTCTAAATATTGTGACGGGAATGGTACGTCTCCGCAGTGCCGACTATCATATAATGTAATATAATAAAATAGAAGCCCCGATGTACCTCCCCGGTGCCCACCCTCTGCACCCCAACCAGCCGTGCACCGCTCAGGTATATATGTCGCCGAGCAAGGGGGTTGTCAGAGGCGCACCAGCGTGCGCCCTAGACGGTCTCCAACTCCATAATGGTGGGCAGTGAAATACCTCCCAAGATAGAGAATCTCACGGTCTATGAGGTCCTGGTACTCCTGCACAAGGGGGGGAGCACTTTCCCAAATCTGGACTGGCACCACAGTGCGCGTCAGTCTGGTCCACAGCAAGGAGAGCAGTCTCAACTCATGTTATGCTATTACTTATGTCTCTCAGTACGCCATTGTGTTTAGCTATGCATATGCCCCATGCGTACACCTTAAAAGCTTCCCTGGGTGTAGCGTGTGTGGAAACTGTTCCTGCATGTAAAGCAAAGTACTCCGTAATTGCCATCTGCAAGTCGGAGCGAAACACAGCATCTTGGAGAGCGAGGGAGGGGAACCGCCAAAAGTGCTCCCTCACCCCTGGATGAGGAATAAAACAGGTCATGGTCACTGGGGTGTGATCCGACAATGTGCGAGTTAGGTGCATAGTAGTTGTCAACCATGTGGACACCGGTGGAGAGACCAGCCAGAAATCAATACGTGTCCAGTTGTCGATTGGGGCTGAGCAAAGGATTTAGGCTAGTGTCTCCTGCGGTCACAGATGCCAAGGGTCACGCAGCTGGTAGGTGTCACAGAGATGTCGCAGGATGCGTTGCAATTTGGGTTTTAACATTGGAGACTTGACAATAGTGTCACACAATCGACCCCAGATCATGTTGAAGTCCCCACCTAAAATAATGCAGTCTGAGTCCATGCCGGCCAGCTGGGTCAATAATGTATGAAAAGAATCGGGGTGGTCTGTATTCGTAGCATAGACATTGGCCAGAAAATTCCTGTGTCCCGCTAATGTACCTTCTACAACAATGTATCCACCAACAATGTATCCACCATCTTTGTCAGCAACAGCAGAGATGAGGTGGAAATGGATCCTTTTGTGTATCAATATACAGAACCCACAGGAGTAGGAGCTGTAACTAGGAAAAAAACGATAAGGACCCCAGTAAGCCGCAAAGGCATAAGTGGGCCAAGGAGCGAGGTGAGTCTCCTGTAGGAAAGCAATCGTAGCACCGTGTCTACTTAAATAGTGCAATACCTGCTTGCCCTTACGGGGGTTGTTAAGTCCCCTGATATTCCAGGACATGAATACGGTGGTTTTGGGGGGAAGTCCCAGGTGCAACGTGCAGTATTGGGATATCAGTGGACAATTAAGTAAGGAGTGGTGTGTTCGGTCATGATGTGTCAAAAAAACAACAAGAAACCAAGTAACGAACTTATTAACAGAGTCCTGAGCCCCCACCCACCTCCCACACTCATCAAGACCACATTGGGAGAAATCCCAAAGAACCCATAGGGACATACAAAAAAATCCAAATGGAAACTTGGTCTCAACCATGGGTAAAGAGCAACACCACGACAGAGAACTCCCCAAGCACAAAGAAGGTCCTACAAAAAGAGATGAGGAAGAGCAAGTAGAAGCATGGTGGCAAAAAAGTTAGTGATAATGAGGGGCTACAACAGAGCGTGCACCGCTGTGAGTCAATGACAATAGGGGGACATCAGTCAGGTGGAAAAAGGTCGAGCTGCATGGCCGGCGGAAAGTGGTCCAGGGATCGTTGAGCCAACGGAGCATGCTCCTTTGCGTACTTCTTGCAGAACTCTGAGGCCTCAGTTGGGGTACCAAAAAAATGTGGCTTGCCATCAACATCAATCCTGAGCCTGGCAGGGTACAACATACCGTATCACAGCCCCAGCTTGCGTATCGCTGCCTTGGGTGTCCGTGAACTTGTGCCAGGCTTCCTGAACCGCCATGGTGAAATACGGAACAATTGACAATGACATCCCTTGATACTGCAATGGGCCCTTTTCTCTCGCAGAGTGCAGCGTAGTGTCACGATCCCTGAAGTTCAACAGCCTGGCAATAATAGGACGCAGCTGTGAACAAGAGACAAGGTGAGGGCTAAAGGAGCGATGGGCTTGTTCCACAACAAAAGTGGCAGTAAAGTTTTGGCATCCTAACATTTTGCATAGTAATGTCTCCACAAAGGTATCCAGACGCCCAATGGCAGTGGTCTCTGGAATCCCTGGGATTCTAATGTTGTTACAGTGACCGCCAGCCTTGATGTCCTCAGTTTTTGCAGCAATGATGCGCAGTCTGGACTCCAGTCTGTCCAAACATTTATCCCATTGTGCACGGGAGTCCTCCAGCGATGAGACACATTCTTCAACCGCCTGGAGTCGAGTGCTTGATGGTCTAGGCAGTCCCCCATCTTATCCAGGTGAGTCATGATAGTATCAAACCATGCACCAATGCTCTGGAATCCAGAGTGCAGTTCTACCAAAATGGACCACAGGTCTGCCTGGTACTCTATAGCCTGGCCTCCAGCTGTTCCCTCTGCCATATTCATGTCGGTGTCAGCCAGTGGGAGGGCGCACGATTTTTCAAAGAGCAATTTGCATTGTTCGGGGTCCCCGTGAATCCTGGCAGCTGCCACCCGGCACCTTAGAAGGGGCGCGCCCGGACACCCCAGTGGAAGACCCCTATAAGCGGCAAACAGCAGGTACTATGGTGGATCAAATCACCTATGCCATTTGGTAGGAGAGGCTCCAAGGAGGGGAGCCCACCGTGGGCATGCAGCAATAGGTAGGCCTGCCGGCAGGACCCCCACCCCAGAGGGCGTGCAGCAGCAGGAGGGTGTAGGCACGGTGCCCCAGGAAGCAGGCAACAAAGGTCACGCAGCACATATGCACTGCCATGCGGCCAAGGATTTACATCACCAAGCCCGGGGCCAGTCAGAATGTTGCAGTGCCCCCATGCAAGGACCAGCACCCAAGAAAACAGAGCAGTGCAGGTGGGGGCAGCAGGCTGTGAAGTGTGGCTCTCTGAACACAGGCCTCAGGCTCGCCCACAGCCCCTATCACCACAGGGCCTTTGAGGCCCACGCCGGGAGCTGAGGCGGCAAAGTAATACCTATACTTTCTCCCAAGCCACAATGGCTCTGCAGTGCCCTCCCCCCGCTGCCCTCACCTACCTCGGATGGTCGCTCCGCATCGGGGAAATCAAGAGGAGACGCTCTTCGGACAGGCGCGGCGAGTTCGTCTGCCCATGTTATTCACCGGCTTGGCTTCACCCCTCTTCTCATAAAGGAATTTAATAAGGAGTAGGAACAAGTGCTCAAACATTATGATGTATTATTTGGCTCTCTTCTACACTGTGGCAAATTATTTTATTATCGCGGTTGCTCTAGAGCAGATCTATCCTTAGAGAGCAGAAGACACTTTACATAGCAAGGGGGGTGACATTTTGTTGGTGGTAGAACAGACCATTTACCTAAATAATTTCTTCTTAATTTATAAGCATTGTAAGTTGGATCATAATTACTGTAAGTTGGGGGTGGAGCTCTAATTATGGGACTTCCACCAGCAGTATGCGTTAACGTAGCCATATTACATGCTATGCAAGTTCTTCCACGCTATTTATAGTTTAGTCAACAATGGAATGTCATTTAAATTCAAGTGAGCAAAACTACCACGTTTACAATCAATCTAGGGCTTAACCTAGACAGGCATTTGTAAAGCCTACAGGTCTTGCCTTTATTATGCGAGTGTTGAGCTGTTGGCTTTGCCAATGTTTGTCTGTAAAGTATTGTTTAAAACATGTCAAATTCGAAATACTGAAGAAAGGCAAAACATATCCTATGACATCTGAAAACTACACATTGAATTCAGTGTTTCCAGTCTTTGTAAATGTTATGTTTTATTCTTCGAATAATTTTCACTCACTAAACTCTGAACAGAATTTAAAAGGAATAAGAGAGTGTCAGAATGTAAAGCAAAATGCTTGCCAAGGCCTAAGTTAATTTCCACAGTAATCAGTCATTTGGACCCCTGTACATTGGCAGGGAGCATATTTATGTGCCTCCGGAGAAGTGTCATGCTAAGTGCACCTTCTGCTTCAGACGCCACTAAGTGTATAAAATGGCTTTTACACAGAGCCATAACAACCTTTGTGTGCCAAATCTTGTACTTTCATACAATGTGTGGAATCAAGAAGATGAAACAAAATAGCCTTTCAAGTGTGTTCTTAAGCCATACACTAGCAAAATTATTTTATGTTGCTGTGCTTTTGCAGTTAATGTGGGAGGATTTGGAAGCAACATAGCACAGGGAGGGATATTTGAACCGTTAGAAGCAACACACAAAAGAGGGAGCGGGAAAACACATACAATCTAATGAAGTGCTGAAAGAAAAAAGAGTGGTGATCATAAAGAGGCTATGCTCCAAGGGAGGGACAAACACATGAAGAGGAAGGCAAGCCATCATACAAAAAGTAAGCAAATGAGAATGGCAACATAGCCATCCAATGGTAGGCAATGGTGGGTTGTAAGCCCACTGTAAGTTCACAATAGGTCTTTTGCAACAAAACAACTTGCGCTTTCTGGGAGACGAGCCCTTACCAGCAATGTGTAATGTCCCCTACATTATTTAACATTTATCAGGTGGCTTTGTCTTATGAATGTGAACTTTTAAGAACTGATTGCTCAGGTTGGGTATTGTTGTCTCAATATTGTTAAGGTCTGCTGATTATGTTGCACTAAAGCTAAGTCAACAAAAGCTTTGCAACAAGAATCAGTAAAACGATCATTTAACTGTAATTCTGCACTTTTATAAAGCAAGCACCTCTAGATGTCCAGTTTTTAATAGTTTTAAATCCATTGTGATGTAGCTCTTCACAGGGCCTTGAATCTTATACCTCTGTCAAGTTTGAGAATATTAGATTTTCTTTGAGAATTATGTGAAATGTTCAATATGTAGTGATTAACAATGCCAGAGAGGAGTGCTTTTAATGATTATTTGAGTATTTGGATTAAGTTTGTTCAATCCAGCCTCGGCCCGTCAATTGGGGCGGAGGGGCCACGCCCCCCACCTTTTGTCCCTCAATAAGAGTGTCTGTCAGGCTCCGCAAAGTTCAGCCTGACAGACACTCTTCATTTTCAGATCAGGCAGCCAGGAGCTAGACATGCACCTATTTGCGCTGGCTCCTTTCTGCCTGAGCTGAACTTTGCTGGGTTGAAGAGGTCACAGCTCCTATGGACGTGAACTTCTCAGCTCAGCAAAGGTGCCTCAAGGCCCTCCCCCTCTGTGACGAGGGGAAGCGTCACCCATTGACTCCCACCTGGGCGTTTCAGGTTTAAGCCCTGAAGTGCCCAGGGCGAGTGCCAATTAGTGACACCTTGTCACAGATTTGGGTGGGATGGAGTCAGAAGTCTCACTGACCCCATCCCACTCAGTGATGAAGTTGGGTCAGCCAATGAGGGAAGGCAGCAGTCCCAGCCCTTCAGGGACCTCCGAGGCAGAGCTGAAGGTAAGTGTGTGTGTTTTTTAAAATGAATTTTTGGTGCATGCGTGTATGTTTGCAATATTTGATAATGAGTGCTGTGAATGGATGTGTGTGCGCACATGTGTGTGTGAATGAATGAATGAGTGAGTGAGTGTGAGTGTGCATGTGTGTCCCGCCCTCCTCCCTCCTAAATGTACCATCCGCCACTGGTTCGATCCCCAAACAACATTAGTTTATTGGTTTAAATGAGGTGGAAAAGTTTGGCAAACACACACTCCTATGTTTATAGGGGATAGTTTAATGTTTATCTGAGGGGCAATGGAAAAACGAACAAAATGACCTGCCTATTTCATGTTAGATTTAAGAATACAATCTTTTTTAAATCTTTTTTTAAAGTTGCAGGAGTTATGTGTGACTGATTGCAATGTGAATTGATTCCTTTCAATTATAACAATTTTACAAAATGCAGTAACCAAGCGATTCAGATATATCTATATCTGCTAATGGAAAGGAACCCATTAAATTGCTAAGATTAGGACAACGACATACTCATGACATAAAAGTCATATACCAAGAGCAACAACACGATTTATAGTAAAAATGAACTGTTTGGTGTGAGAAAGGCCATTAATTTTAGCCAGGATTAGAAGCAAATACGTTTCTCGTATTTTGCTTAAATGATCCATTAACGTAAGTACAGAAAATGTCGTACTTCGATTAATTTCATTTAGACAATGGCCAATGGTCGCATGTTTATGTATTGGGTTGGAAAGATAACTGTGTATGGGAGTATCCCTCCATGTTGAAGAGTCAAATGTCCTTCATATGTTCTCAAGCTCCTTCCTCTCCAAACAATGTACAACGTTCTGCTGAAAAGATAACAGACTATACGGAATCTAATGGTTTGTCTAAGAAAGTATGAGTATGTGAGTTCCAATAATCAGAACTTTGCAGAGTGACTGTTGTTTTATAATATAGTTACACCTGATAAAAATTGATCTGAGGAAAATTCTTACGTCAGAGTTACAGTGGTATTCAGCATATCCCATTTTCGTTCTAGCCTGAGCAGGCTGTTTCTTCATGCAGCCTCTGATATTATTATGAATACATGGTTAATATAAAGTGAGTGTGTGTTGTGTATGTGCATTTATGTGTTTTGAAGCTTCCTCTTACAGTTGTCTTTTGTGATGTCATGCAACACCCTGATAGTGTGTGATTCTATCGGTCTGTTTACACAGGTAACTTACAACTGTGAGGTATTTACTCTTATACCTTTGAGTACATTTACTGTTTTCACTATTCACAAAATTTGAATGGAAATGTATTCAATAGTATAAAACTTATATGACTCCACCCCTTGAATATTGGGGTGGGGTGGGGGAGAAAGAGCCCAACTTACAAGCGTAAGTGATAACTAAAACAATGTGGTACCTCAAAATGCAATTTGTGAATAGTCCTCAGTGTTTTTTTTCATGTAACATAAGCATCAGAAAGCAAAACTATTCCCCAGCTCACCTAAACTGCACAGGCTCACGTCTCTGGAAATAAAGGTACCCACATGTTATAAAGTTTTACAGGCTCAGACACAACCTATAATTTAGGTTACATAAACTTACCAGCTAAGGCATCAAACAGAAGTACATCATGTTTAGCAGATGTTATAGTCTAGTCTCAGGCTTCATATAGCAAGGTATACATCTGGGTACAAGTCTCACAGGCTACAGTCTCAAATTGAGACACCACAACCATTCTGCACAGATATACATGCTCATGTGATAGACAGGTCTTTTAAACATCTATGAACCCATCCTAAGTACTAAAATGAGAAAACAGCTAATCAGCATGGAGGTAATTGGTCTGACTTGTATGCAGCACTCTGAGGACAGGATTATAGCATGCTATTGTGTACGTCAGACTTTCAAAGCCATCAAAAATGTTTCACAATGCAACTGATCAATTTCCATTATACCCAAAATAAATGAAAGAAAAAAAATCAGTGGCTGGTATGTTTTAGGAGGTGTACACATCAGGCATTGAGATGTTTTAGCATTGGTGGCCTGCTTAACAATATGCTTTTGAGAAAGGAACACAGTATGGCACAAATAGTACACGCCTTGCTTAGAAACAAAACAGGCACTGTGGAGGTAACAGCAGAGCAAGCATACGTTGCACAGCCCAGACAACTGTAATGCAGTTGTCATTTATAAATACAACAGGCAACAACAATGTGAGTTTCCTTCAGGCACAAAACAGGCATCACCAGTGAAAGCTTCTCTCAGAGTTGGAACTGGCAAAGCAGAGGAACGATTGCGTATGCAAGGTCCCTTCTCTTGCATAACAGGCCAATGTGGACAGTAGCTATGCAAAGTATCAATGACAGAAGTGGCCAAGAGTTCAAGCATCCCTCGTACAGAACAGGCAGAAGCAGGTGCACACTTTAATTTCACATAGAGAAGGCACAACCAACGCATCAGCAAAACTGTCACTGCCTTCATTTGTACCGCTGGCTAAGCACATTGCAGACACCTAGCAAGCTTCCCTTACACAAACCACTGAGCAAATGGAGCAAGCACTGATTTGCTCTAAAAGAACCTAAAACAATGCCACAAGCAACCAAAACAAGCATTGGCAAAGCCAAAAGGTTTGACTCTGCGAAATGTATTGATTTTGTGAGAGTTTTTTAGATCTTACACAACAACGCATGGTGCTGCGCAGCATGTCCTACAGTTAAAAAAAGCGATATGACGTGCCCAGCACTAATCACATCATAGCGTCTTTTTTTACTTTAAGATATAGTGCACAGCAGCTCACGCTGTTGTGTAACATATCTACAAAAACATTGACAAAACCAATAGATTTCACAGAGGCGAAACCTACTGGCTTTGGCAATGCTTGCTTTTTTAATACAAGTGATCTTGCGGGTTTTGTCAAATTATTTTTAGACTACACAATGCTACATGTCTTAAAGTAAAAAAAGCGCTATGACGTGATCAACACTGTGTGCGTCAGAGCGCTTTTTAAACTTTAAGAAATGCTGCACAGCAGTCTGCGCTGCTGTGTAACATGCCTAAAAGCATTAACAAAACCAATAGATTTTGCAGAGACGAAACCTGTTGGCTTTGCAAATGCTCGATTTCGTAGGAGGTTAGCAGGAACCCATGCCTCCTTGTCAAGACAGCAATTGCCAGGACGGTCTTGTGTGAAATGTTATTTGTAGCTGTGAAGCGTGTCCAGTTCCATTAGGAATACAAGCTCACTCGTGAATGGGGGCTTAAAGATTGGGGAGTGTTTGGTAAATGGGATGATTTTCCAGTGACCTCGGCTCTGCTCAGTACAGCCACAGCACCCGTTGATGTGATGTAACCAGGAATGTTTCCGAGTCTTTGTACCGAGATGCGCAGCTGGGATGTGCCTGGGTCTTGTGGTTGAGAAAGGGAAGTGTTCATTGTGTTCAGTTGCCCCAGTTTATACAAATTAAGATGAATACTGACTGCACACAGCATATTGCAGGAAAGGAATTAGCGTACCTCATGCGTATGTATGTATCTCTCAAAAATGTTCTGCTAATCTGAAATAGTCAATCATCTTGTTAGATATGTAAATGCGAAATCCAGCTGTTCTCGGTCTTTTGTTGCTCCGATTATAATTACCATGCTTTTGAAATTCCTTGGTCTGAAATTACTAAGGCTTTGAAAACAATATTCTGGATAACAAATGTTTCCTTCCAGGAAAGGCTGAGGGTGGTGGGGCGGAACTCATGTTTCCGAAAGTAGCTACAGCAGAGGAAATTCTTCCAGAAAAAAACACATACTTTCACACACAGTGTAACTTGCGAATGGAGAGAAAACAACTCAGGCACAACAGCAACAACATAGCCTCCAGCTCAAAAAGTGCTCGTGCTGAACCCAATGGCTTAGTTAAAATCAAAGACACTAGGAAAAAAGAGGGAGATGATTTCTGGGCTGATCGAAGAATGAAAGCTAAAAGCAGCCAGCCACCCTGAGTGCCATGGAGGAAACAAGATGGTCTGTAGATGCACTTGAGTGGAGTGCTAGCAGTGGCATAACAAAGGCCCCTGCAACCCCCGTGCTGCGGGGAGCCCAAGCTCTGGGAGGGGGTGCCTTGTTCTTTGCAGGGGGCCCCACTCCAGTTCCGTTACACAACTGAGTGCTAGGTATCTAATACAATTTAAAAAATGAGAGGGTGAGAGCAATTTAAAAAAAAAAGTACCATCAAAAGCATCCAGCTTCCGCAAGTGGAAGGAGACGGGTACTGTAAGCAGTACTCGGGCCTGTTGCCAGTCTCCACGGCATGACAACGACAGAGGCGAGGAGGAGGCATTGACCAGCGAAGAGTCATGTGGGAACCAGCAAATGGTAAGTAGAGTGATGTGGAACCACGTGGCAACCAGTTATTGGTAAGTAATATGATGTAGAAGTCACATTGGAGCCAGTCAATGGTAAGTCAAAGTAAGAAATGGGTGGACTCTATGACCCTTTTAAGATTTTTTTTTAATGTACACAAGATTTCGCAAGCACAGCACAAGCACTGTGCAGGTGAAACCTAAAAACCTAAAAGCGGCCCACACACGGTCCTGTCAGACCAGTCTTTCTGGCACTGCCAGATTGCCCCCAGTTCGAATCAGTGCCCTGGGCCACACCAACATCGTTTAAGTGTTGCCAGATGTCACAGCTGCAACCCTGGCTGTCATTTTGCGAACATCGTCCACTGCCCTTCACAGCCCTGGTTTCAGGGTTTCCAAAGGTACATTTATTTCATGGATTTCTTTTTAAAATAGCAGCAGCTTCAAACTGAGCTCGTTGTACATGGTAAGCAAAACCCATTTTTTTGCAGGAAGACATGTCGCCTTAGCTACAGGACCAGGCCTCAGACACCATGAAGCACGAGGGCAGGAACGAGCCACTCCACAATGTTAAATAGTGCTCAGCAGGCTAGTGGTGTTTGGGCCTGAGGATATGTGAGTGTGCCTTGTTCATGCTGTGTTGGGCAGCATACCTCTGCTGTGAGTACTCTGCGTTTGCAAAGGCATGACTACTACAACATTGTACAGGCTACACCCTCACAGTTAGAGGCAGAGCTGAAATGACATATATGAGAATGCAAACAGGAAGGCCAAGTGGTATCTTTCAGTGTTTGAAATGAAAGTCCATCAGAAGAAAGATGAGGTGGATACCAAGCAGCGGTAGTAGGAGTAAACTTCTGAAATCTATGTGTTGGTCAGTTAGACAGCGGGGGATTTTCACTTGTTTTGAATCCAGACTAAGCCATTATTTCACTTTATTTATGCTTACAAATAGCTTGCAAGAGGATCTGCCGTGTGTGACTTCAACCATTTCTGGCCTTTTAAACAATCATTCTATGTGTTGGCAGGCTTCACAAACATATGCCTAGTGCTAAAATTACCTGCAATAATGCCTGCCAGCAATTCACAAAAGGATTCCTTGCTGGTATTAATAGATTTACTATAGCAGATTTTTTGCCACACGAGTGAGGGGTAATCTATAGTAGTGAATCCCAAGCACGGGGTGGGTGTTACATGGCGTGGTTAGCTTTGCCAATTTATGAATGTCCACCGACATGTATGTGTCAGGACATTCACAAACTTTCATCTGACCCCTTTCCACACTGGAAAGTCAGAAATTTACTTAAGCCGTGACTCCACTTCTTGGATGGGAAGGAAAATGGACCACCTTTAAATTTTTGACGGGTGCATAGGAGAAGTTCTTCCATCACTATAAAAATGTTTTTGCTGCAAGACAAAAACATGTTCATTGCCCGGCAGGCTTCAATCTCCCGATGATTAATCTATGCAAGGAGGATTTCTTCAAAGGGCAAATAATAACCTATCCGCAAGTCTGAAAACCTGGTGCAGCTTTCAGGTGTACTTTTGAGAATGTTCTGAATTCCATAAAAATGTAAAAGTACATTCAGCACTGTATGTAAATCTCCAGCTGTATTTTTATGCGTGGCTTAGACCCATAATGTTCAAATCAAAACTACAAGAATGCAACCTGCTGTTTACTAAAAATCCAAAGTCGTGTCAAAGTGTCACACACATCGTTGGGTTGTTTGGCAGGTATCCTTCGATGTAACCTTACAGGCATTAGGAAGAGGAGCTGTGTTGTGTTAAAAAAGGAAGAAAAGTTCAATTTCCACTTCATTGACCTTCACTAATTAGGACAAATATTCCCCGAACAGACAAAGGAAGGTCTCAATATATTGAAACAAGACCCCCGAAGTCTACATACACACCAAGTGACCTTTTACATCTTCCTCCGGAGGCAACTCCATATGTTGTGGTCCTGGTAAATGTCCCCCCTATAGGTGATCAACACCGGGAAACGTGTCCGGCATTGAGGAATAAGGCCCTGTACTGGATAGGAACACGTTTGGGTCCTGGGGGGGTGGGGGTCCTCTTCAATGATATAAAAATGGCAAGAAGAGTCAAGTGGATAGGAAACAGGGAAAAAGTAGTGGAAGGAGACTGTGTGGTTCTTTCATTTAAGACCCCAGATTTGGTGCATAGTATCATGCACAAATTAGGTGCTAGACAAGCCACTTGCCAAGGAATTTCACTGCTACCCTTGGGTTTCTTTTATCCAAGATCTTCGGGGCGTAAGGTTAGGAATCTACAATCCGTAAATGAACAAGTACTAAATACCCCGGACTTCAATCCTCTTAGCAATAGATTTCAACCTCTTACAATGCTAGAAGATTTGGATTGACTAACCAGGAACAAGATAGATTTTCCTTATGAATTGGCCCTGGATGTAAATATAGAAAGGCCTACCAAGAACAGGGGAGATGTATCCCACGAGATGGTACCTGATAGGAACATCATAGACATCCATCTGAATCAGGGAAACCGACCCCCTCCAATAACTTATACTCCAGATGACGTACCACCCTTACCATCTATAGAGGAGGCGCACCCCCAACCCCATCAATATATGGAAACAACAATACTCTACTGGAATGTGGCAGGCCTAACTAATAAGATTAATAACGAGCTTTGGGTGAATTTCATTAACGATTTTCCTTGTATCTGTCTTCAGGAGACCTGGACATTAAATTCAGTCCATATAAATGGGTACAAGACATTTCATACACCAGCTATACAGACTAATCACGGCAGGCCAAAGGGAGGCCTATGCACATATATCTCAAATAAGGCGTGGCTACACAACCCAAAAATGCAAATCACGAAAACCTATTATCAAATGATTGAGTGCAATTTGGATCAGAACACGCACCTAGTACTTATCAACTTCTATAATAATGCAACGCCTAGAGAAGTCCCCAAAATGTTAACAGAGATGGGTGAGGACCTAGAGAAAATATGTGCGAGTAATAGACGTGAGACTTTTATTATATGAGGGGGCGACTTTAATGTACATCTTTGCAAGGAACCCACAGGAAATGTGTGCGGTTGGGATACCGAAGACATCGGCATAGGGCCGCACTTTTCACATACCATCCAAGGAGAGGCAATGAACTCAGTGGCCCAAAAACACAATCTGTCTCTTGTAAATGAATTATTTTTCAAATAACTACATTTTAAACCAACCTTTAATGGAAGGGGTGCCAACACAGTTATCGATTATATTTTAATGTCAACACATTTTGCACACTATTTTACTAACTACATAATCCACGACATCGCAATAAGCGACCATTTCCCTCAAAGCCTGGAACTTTCACTAACTCCTGCCACACAGGCTAAAGCCGGAGAGGTAATGATGGCAAACGATATTGTACTAGCCCCGGGTAATGGCTACATACTGAGATGGACTCAGACCGACCCACAGGTATTATTAAAAGATATATTACGTGAACATACCCAAGTGTTCCTTGATTGCCTCAGTGATGATACTGCCCCAGGAGAATGTTTAAGTGCTTTCCAACAGATAACCTATGCCGTAAAAGAAGCCCTCACGACTAGGACGGGAGGGGCAGGGGGTAAGAAAAGGGAAACCGGCTGGTTTGACCACGATTGTACGAAAGCGCACACAAGATTAAAAAAAAGCCCTAAGTGCCCCCATAAGATGTCCGACTGAAATACGTACCTGTAGACTGGCATACAAGACAGCCATAAAAAAGAGGAAACTCGCCTTGAGAGGAAATTCATGGGACAACTTACGCAGAGCTAGTCTGATGAAAGACAATGCCCTCTTCTGGAAAATAATAAATACTCCTGTTATAGGTGACAATGATACCCCTAGAATGGAAATTGCAATTTCGGAAGAGGACTGGATCATGTACTTTTCTAAGATATATTGCCAACCTAATGACAGAGTTCCTCTGGACCCTTTACAGGTTCCAGACCTTGAGGAAGATCCACACCTGGCAGTATCACCTCAGTTTACCTTAGAGGAGGTAGTGGAAGCTATAAACACAAGCAAAGCTGGGAAAGCGCCAGGGCCCGATGGTGTTCCAATCTACCTATATAAAGCCAACACCCACTTATGGGGCCCTTTATTGATGCAGGTACTGAGGGCCATTTGCACACAAGGCCCACCATCAACATGGCATCATTCTATCATTATACCCATATACAAAAAGGGCGATCGCCTTAACCCAGCTTGTTATAGGCCAATTTCTCTCCTCGATACATCAGCCAAATCAGCGGGGAGAATAATTTTAAATAGACTCCAAACATGGGCGGAAGGAAATAACATCCTATCCCCAGTGCAGTATGGCTTCCGCACAGGACTAGGTACAGTGGAACAGGCTCTGAA
Source organism: Pleurodeles waltl (assembly GCF_031143425.1). Taxonomy (NCBI): domain Eukaryota; kingdom Metazoa; phylum Chordata; class Amphibia; order Caudata; family Salamandridae; genus Pleurodeles; species Pleurodeles waltl. The sequence continues at coordinate 515,032,186 of NC_090448.1, forward strand.
TTTAACTATCCTAGTGGGGAAGTATACGAAGACCAGAGAGGGTAATTTGCACCTGGCCTTTATAGATTTATCCTCAGCATTTGACTGCGTTTTGCATGAGAAGTTATGGGATATTCTAACAAGTATGGGGGTCGAACTAACAATAGTCCATTTCATAAGGGATTTGTATGCTGGGTGCAGAGCAAGAGTAAGGTATGGGATGAGAGGGGAATTCACTAAGTATTTTGGCATATACAGAGGGGTGCGTCAAGGCTGCGTTCTCGCACCACTTCTATTTTCATTATACATAAACAACCTAGAAAGTGAATTGATAAGCAAATGTAAAGACCTTCCACAAATAGGCAAGCGCCCCGTTCCTGCACTCCTTTACGCAGATGATGCAGTACTCATGGCCAGGACACCGCTAGCCCTCCAGAAACTCCTAACCACTTGTATAAACTACATGACAGTCCTGGGCCTCACAGTCAATCGCTCGAAAACGTTCATAATGAACTGTGGCAGGAAACTGAGCAAGTCCTATAATATCACTATTCACGAGGATAAGGTGAAGATAGCTCCCACCTTCTCATACTTGGGCATAATGTTCGACAAACAGGCCACTTGGGCACACTGCGTGAAAACAAAAAAAGATCAGATCATTAAAACAACGGCGGCCTTGAAGATCTTTTCCAAAAACCTAGGCGGGATTTCCCAGTCAAACATGGTAAAAATCTACAAAGCCAAATGTATCCCGGCGGCCACTTATGGATCATGTATCTGGGGGTATACCAACTGCCATGCGATTCAGTTAGTGGAAAATGACTTCCTCAGATACCTGCTAATGGCACCAAATAGCACGTCATCATATATTAGCCACGCGGAACTAGGGGTCCACTTTGTAATTGATTTGATTAAGATACAGCCTCTATTATTATGGCATAAAGTGTGGACCTCTGAGTACACCGGATTAAACAAGGCCATACTATCCGACTGCATGAGCCTAACACACTCGCTTAGAGTTTCCTGGCTGAGATATATTATGAACTTTTTTAAAAATATGGGTTGCAAAGACTATTACCAAAACCCACAATCACTGGAAAAAAAAACCAGGACAGAATTGAGGGCTCTGACACTGAAGCACTTGGATGAACAGAGATGGGAAGTGGAATCAAAAAAATCTACAGTAATGTCTAACCAACTAATTCTGTCGACGAATGCCGTCCAGCCTTACCTAGTAAGCGTGGTAAATCCCCGACATCGATTTGTTCTTACAAGATTCCGCTTAAATATCTTCCATCGGCTAGTAACCTTTCCGATCATGAGTGACTGGAGTACAGTTTTAAGAGCATGTCCATGTGATGCGAAAGCTCCCCAATCCACAATGCATGTGGTCCTCTTTTGTAAATTTTATGATATACCAAGAAAACGTTTTTTATTGCCTTTTTTAAGATCGATTAATTTGCGTCAGTGCCGCAACGCGTATTTTAGCTTACAGATTTTATCCTCTATTGAAATGTGTGGAATTTTAGCAAACTTTTTATGTACAGTACTCTCTGTAAGGAAGTCTATGGGTGTACTGGATTAATTTTATTTGAACATTTGGAATCTCTGGCAAACTCCTTACTCTCTAGAAAATACTGTAATAGAACTCAATTTTGCACTGATGTAAATTTACCAAGTTTTATATACCTGTCCTTGAATGTATTAAGGATGTGCTTTATTACCTTCCCTATTTATCTATAATTTTTCTTATACATATTTATTACTAAATGTGTTACTATTTGATACTTTTATGTCTTGTTGAAAGTCGAATAAAGTCTGTTTGATGATGATGATGACCATTTGGAAATTTAAACTAATACTACAAATGAAAACAGTGTTATTAGTGGGAAAAAGAGGAGTCGTGTATGCACATCTTGGCCACTTGAGCTGACTGGACATGATTCAGATATTTTTCAGTGAGTACATGTGACTTACTCCAGATTTACTTCTGTATTTTCAGACTTTGTTAATTAGGTATTACGAATCTTGGTGAAGGCCCTGTAGGTGTTAGATGTGTGTACTGCTGTACTTTAAAATGCACCACTTGATATCATATTTCCTTGTTTGATTGGCCCAAAGTGCTATACAATTTAACATTTGCTGTAAAATTCTCTATAAATTCATTACATTATTGGGGATTCCTATCGGCTGTGTCAACTGGCAGATAGGGAGTGCCCAAAGAACTGGTCAGGGAAGTCAGTGCGTGGGTCGTGCTTTTTTGGATATTTTTGGACCTGTTTTTTTGGCTGTTTGTGGGCCTGTTTTATTGTCTGCTGGGCTGGACTTTACTGTTCTGTTGATATGCCTTATATTAAACAAACATTGCCTGCAGCATGCTCAAATCCATGCAGTCTTCTATACCCTGAAAAACACTTACGCAACATGTCTTTACGAGTTCAGAACTGCCCCAATTTACAAACACTGGCCACTTTTTAGCTAATTCACTAATGGGGCCACTTTTATTTTGGTGCCTGGGCCTGTTTTCTGTCCTCATCCGACAATGCCTATTGGCATTAGAAGCTAAGTTGCACATTTAGCACTTGAAACTAGACCTGCACTGTGGGCTTGGGGATACGCCTGTACACGATAAGGCTGTGGTGGTCATATACTGAATATATGTCGGAACCACGAATGCTGGAACAACGCATGCCCAACCAATGCAGTAGGAACAACGACCGCTTTGTTACCATAAATGCCTTTACCACAAATGCTTTAACAACGATTTTTCATCGTAAAGTCATTCCTGGTAAAGGCATGAATGAAACAGCATGCGTGGTTCCAGCATGTGACTCCCCCACTCCTAAAACAATCGTACCCCAACTCCCCACCCCACCCCTAAAAACAATTCTACCACTACCCCGACCCCCACCCCTAAAACTTAAACTACCACACCCTAAAACTACTGTGACCCTCCACCCCCATAAAACCTAAAAATACCCCCATCCCCCACCCCGCCCCTAAAACGTCTGTGGCCCCCCACCTCCTAAAACCTAAACTACCCGACCCCCAACCCGCCCCTAAAAACTAAAAATACCTCAACCCCCCCACTCCACCCCTAAAAGACCAGCGACCCCCAAGCCCCAATAAAACCTAAACTACCCTGACGCCCCACCCCTGTCCCTAAAAACAAAAAATACCCCGATCCCCCACCCCGCCCCTAAAACTACAGCGACCCCCCCTAAAACCTTAACTGCCCTGACCCCCCACCCCACCCCTGAAAGCTAAAAATACCCGACCCATCACCCGCCCCTAAAACTACCGTAACCCCCAACCCCCCTAAAATCTAAACTACTCCGACCCCCTACCCTAAAAACAAAAAATACCCTGACCCCGCCCCTAAAAACTAAAAATACCTGACCCATCACCTCCCCCCACCCCTAAAACTACTGTGACCCCCCAACCACTAAAACATAAACTACCCTGACCCCCTACCCCTGCCCCTAAAAACAAAAAATACCCCAACCCTACCACCTCGCCCCTATAACTACAGCGACCCCACCCCCTAAAACCTAAACTACCCGACCCCCCACCCTCGTCCCTAAAACTACCACAACCCCCCAACCTCCTAAAGCCTAAAGTACCCCCACCCCCCACCCCACCCCTAAAAACTAAAAATACCCCAACCCCTCACCCCCGCCCCTAAAACTACTACAACCCCCACCCCGCCCCTAAAACTACCTCGACACCCCCGAAACCTAAACTACTCCGACACCCCACCCTGACCCTAAAAACTAAAAATACCCTGACCCCCCACCCCACCCCTAAAACGGCCCCAGCCCCACTTACCTAACTGCATCCTCCTCAGAAGCCGACTCCCTTCTTCTGTGCCTTAACCACGCATGTGCGTTGGTCAGCCCATGCATGGTTAAGGCACAGAGGAATGAAGTTGTGGTTAACGAAAGTGTTGTTCCGCTTTCGTTGGTCATGACTTCGTTCTTCTGGATTCGTGGTTCGGGATGTTTCCTCATATATGGTCGTGCTGGAGCAACAAAGGCTGTACCCGTGCTTTCAAGGCAACAATGAGCATATGTGGTATAGTATTTGTAAAACTTTAAATATGTTGCTTATTTTAACACTGTTAAGCATAATCAAACCACCAGAATTCCTTCAATTGCAAACCAGAAATATCTATTTTTAATCCTTTACGCACCTCTGTGAGTATTATGTCAATTGTTCATTAACAAGTACGTCCTTATATTGTCAGAGCATCTTTTTTTTTTTTTTTTTTGCAACTGCATAGGTCTTTTAGATATTATACCTTGTTGAGTCCCTCCATTCCAGTCTGTAGAAACTTTGTTAGGGTCCCCAGATTTTCTTACATTTCTGAGGGCATCGCCTACTCCGTACAAAATTATTTTTGACATTTGTGGTGTACTAAAGCATATGACTCATCCCTGTTAATTATACATTAGCATATGATGGCTAGATGGCTAGACCTCGATATTTGTAGGTCAACCTGTGCATATGATACCGTTTTGGAAATCTGAAACTCCGTTTAGGTATCTGAGAATGCGTTTCGGCAAACAATGACTGTCCTTGGCCTTTTAGTTTATTATTGCACAATATTACAAATTACTATGGGGGTCATTACAACATTGGCGGTAAAAGCCGCTTACTGCCGTGTCGAAGACCGCCAATACACCGCCGCGGCCGCGGAATTCCGCCACAGCTATTATGACCCACATCTCGGAATCCGCCGAAATTCAGACACCCAAACAAGTCCGCCACACCAAAGGCCAGTGATAAACTGGCAAAAACAAATCCTCCACCATCACGCCAACAGAAACACGCCCATGCTATTACGACTCACGAATCCACGCGGTGGTCTTTCAACTGCTGTATTCCATTGGCGGTACACACCGCCGCGCTCAAAATACACACACATCTCCAAAACACCGCCACATTGGACAATTCAAAATACACACATGTGATACACATACAAACACCACTCCCACACACCCAACACAATATAAAACACACACCCACATCACCCACAAACCCCTACGAACCAAAATTATAGACGAAGGCGAGAGAGAGAGCACAGCAATAGACAACCCCACCACACAGAGGCACACAACACCATCACCCACACAACATCCACGCACAAAACACCCCACACCACTACACATCACCACACTCATCACCACATACACCACCCCACACATCACCTACACCACCCCATGGCACGCCAAAGACACCCCAGGTTTTCGGAGGAGGAGCTCAGGGTCATGGTGGAGGAAATCGTACGGGTAGAGCCACAGCTATTTGGATCACAGGTGCAGCACACCTCTATAGCTAGGAAGATGGAGCTATGGCGAAGAATCGTGGACAGGGTCAACGCAGTGGGACAGCACCCAAGAAATCGGGACAACATCAGGAAGAGGTGGAACGACCTACGGGAGAAGGTGCGTTCCGTGGTCTCCAGGCACAACATCGCGGTTCAGCGGACTGGCGGCGGACCCCCACCTCCTCCCCAACAACTAACAACATGGGAGGAGCAGTTCTTGACCATTATGCATCCTGAGGGCCTCAGAGGAGTCCGTGGAGGAATGGACACTGGTAAGTCAAATCTTAACTATCATATCCCCAACCCTACCTGCATGCTATCACACACCCCCACCCTCACTCCCTCCCCTATCACTCCAACTCCTCACTAATGTACTAATCACACAAACCACCCATCCCAACACCAAGCCCTGCATGACACAACAAAGCATGGACACCCATCACTAAAGCATGCCCACTGCACATACCCATAACAACCCCTAACCAACATCACACAAGCCCCCACACAGGAATGCTAGCACTGGGGTACACGCTCACCCACCCATTGCACACCATGACACACACAGATGCAATAATCATGCTTTTACACCCCTGCAGGACCACTACCTAACGTCACCAGACAGGAGGGTCCAGACATCTCTACCCCACCCACAGAAGAGGCCCACAGTGATGACAGCAGCTCTGGCCAACTGGATCCAGATGAACAGCCCGCACCATCGTGGGCCTCGGGACAGTCGGTTCCCCTCGCACAGGCACAGCCCAACACTGACCTTCCACCCTCTGGAAACACCAGTACAGCACCCACCCAGCGGGCCCATACCTCCGTCCCCAGGACACGTCAATCAGCTGTGTGTCCACCACTACAGGGAACCAAGGATAACCCACCACCCCAACAACAACAGGGACCTGGGGGCAGTGGTAGTGGGCACACGGTCCAGGGGACGGAGGCCCAGGAACACAGGGAACTGGAGGGCTGCTGTGCGACAGGGGGCGGACAGGCCAAGGGAACCCACTCTCCACGAGGCCCTCTCCTCCATCATGGGAGCATACCACCACTCCCAGGAGACGATGGCTACGGTCCTGGCCAATTTTCAGGAGACCCAGCGCCTGCAGGAGGAACAGTATTTGGGGTTGAGGGAGGAACTCAGAACCATCAGCTCCGCCCTGAGCACCATCGTAGGGGTGCTGAAGGACATACAGAACACCATGAGGGACACCATGGCACTCCAAGGGGCCCCTGACACTAGCCTGGACGATGAACTGCCCACCACCTCCGCCGGTGCTAGTGGACAGGATGCCCCGCCACAGGACCACCACACCAGCACCCCACCCCCTGCAGACGGAGAACCACCCCGCAAGCGGTCCCTGAGATCCAGAAACAGGACAGAGCACGATGGCAAGACCCCCGCCAAGAAATGAGACCACCCTGATTGTCATCCCACTGTCTCACTTTGTAACCCTGTCCATATTGGAACTGCCCCAGCTCCACTTCCTATGCCCATATGGGCAGTGCACCTGTGAGACTAATAGACTGTACTCTGCCATGGACATTCCTCCACCATCACCCATCACCATTTTACCACCCCCTCCAATAATTAGCACTTCAATAAACACCCTTAAACCACAAAACAATCTGGAGTCAGTCTGTGATTTTGAAAATGTGTATTAGCTATGACAATGACAAAATACGTTAAAAAATGTAATGTCAACATACCTATGTCACACATCACAAGTCCATGAAGGATGCAAGCAGATGACACACGTTGGCAACCACACCTGTGAAACCGTAATGGAAATGTACAACTCAGTTACCAAATACTGCTTGAAATTGACAGACAGGATAGATGTAGAAGTGTGAAAGTAAATGTATTAGTAAAGAAAGTGTTCTCACCTGTGTGTCACTGGAAATATTGCTGTATGACTGAGTCTCTGTTGTCAATGTCTTCTTCTTCTGCTTCCTCCTCATCACTGTCCACAGGCTCCACAGCTGCCACAACACAGTCATCTGGACATCCTCCTGCAGAAAAGGCACCTGCCTTCGCAAAGCAAGATTGTGAAGCATAGAGCAGGCGATGATGATCTGGCACACCTTCCTTGGTGAGTAGAATAGGGAACCACCTGTCATATGGAGGCACCTGAACCTTGCCTTCTAGTCTGCCCATGGGCCTCATTGTAGCGTTCCTCTGCCCTGGTCCTGGGATTCCTCACTGGGGTCAATAGCCATGACAGGTTGGGGTAACCAGAGTCCCCTAATAGCCACACCCGGTGCCTCTGGTGTTGACCACACTCTGGACAACACGTTGGAAAACATAGGCTTGGACATCCCTGATGCCATGGCCACTGTTGTTTGAAATGACCCACTTGCTAGGAAATGGAGCACAGATAGCACCTGCACTTGAGGGGGATTCCAGTGGGATGGCGGATTGGTGACATAAGGTCTGGCTCCAACTGGGTACACAGTTCCTGGATTGTGGCACAGTCAAACCTGTAGGTGATGAATAAATGTCGCTCCTCCATTGTCAACAGGTCCACCAGCGGTCAGTACACCGGAGGATTCCGCCATCTCCTCACATGTCCCAGCTGACGGTGCCTAGGAAGGACAACAGCGACGCAGAGTCAAGCAATTCAGAGGTATGTAACCACAGCTACACAGAACACAAAACAAATTCCAAAAAGTTGTCTGTATGTGTGTTGAGTCCAGGCCTAGGTATGTGTGACGCAGTTGAAAATGAAGCCATGTGGGCCCCTGAAATGGCGGATGCCTGACCTCTAAAGTGGGACAATGGGATGTGAGGTAACTGCGCTGGCGTTGTACACCGTCACGGTAGGCGGTCGTACACCGCGGCACAATGCTGCATTGGTTAACATTGGACCTATGGGTCCCAGGAGCCAATGACGAAGTGCGCCGGCGGTGATGATACGCACCGCCGCAGATGTCACCGCCGCGGACGTGACCGCCATTTTCTATCTGTTCAATCACTCGATACCTGATCTTCGACAGGAGAGGACCTACACTGCAAGTGCTGCTGTGACCTCGGTCTGGAAGAGACAATGGCACGTGCGTCTGGGGAAAGGGCCCCTGTCTTCACTGCACAGGAGTTGGAGAAACTCGTGGACGGGGTCCTCCCCCAGTAAACGCTACTCTACGGTCCTCCAGACCAACAGGTGAGTACATAGGGTGCAAGTTGTATGGGCTATGCCTGGGTGGAGAGGGCTGGATGTAAGAAGGAAGGGGGCAGAGTTCTGCGAGCATGAAGGGCTGTGAATGCATGTGCCACATGGCAAGGGCAGGGATGAGGGCCAATCACTTCGACGGTGCAGTTGGTAATGACTTCTCTTCTTCCCCTGTACATGTCATGTAGGTCAGCTCCCACCAGAAGAAGGATATTTGGCGTGCCATCGCCAAGGACGTCCAGACCCTGGGGGTCCACCAGAGACGGAGCACCCACTGCCGTAAAAGATGGGAGGACATTCGCCGCTGGAGCAAGAAGACGGCGGAGGCTCAGCTGGGGATGGCCTCCCAACGTGGGAGGGGTGCCCGTCGCACCATGACCCTCCTGATGTTCCGGATCCTGGCGGTGGCCTACCCTGAGTTGGATGGGCGCATGAGGGCATCACAGCAGACACAAGGGGGTGAGTACACTCTCATTCTGCTGACTTTGCGCGCAGTGGAGGGGTCTGGGAGGGGGAGGAGGGCTGTGGGTTTCCCTAGGCCAGGGCGAGTTCCGTAGGCTAGGCCCCTCCGTAATGCAGGCCATGTGCCACTCCACCCCACCTCTGTAGAGTGCCAAGTACAGGTATACATGCCCCTGTGTCATCTATGTGTGCAGATGTCCACCATAGCCATGTAGGCCATATCCCAGGAACTACATCTGTAGAGCCCAAGAGCGCGGCGCAGTGCAGGGGGCTGCTGTGTCTGTATTGTCCGCCAACGGTAACGGTAAGCCATGCACTCAACCTGTCTTTCTTCTGTTTCCCCACCCCTTTTTGTGCTCTCCCTGTTCTTTTGTGCACCAGCATCATCAGGCGGAGGTACAGTGGCACCGGAGCATGAGGGGGCTGCATCCCACATGGTCATGGAGGGCCACACCACGGACTCAGAATACACCAGTGGGACGGAGTGCGAGGGGAGCTTCACGGCAGTCACCGGATCAGCAACCATCGACACGGACTCGTCCTCCGATGGGAGCTCCCTTGTGGTGGCGGCACCATCTGTGCCCCCCACTTCTACAGGTACAGCCGCCACCCCCCCTACCAGCACCGCCCTCCCAGCAGCCCCTCAGCCTTCGCCCCGTGCCCGCTCACCCAGGAGGGTGGGCATCACCTTCGCCCCAGGCACCTCAGCCCCTGCCCCTGTCACCCCTGCTGCCCTCAGTGCGGAGGCCATTGACCTCCTCAGGTCACTCACTGTTGGGCAGTCTACCATTGTGAATGCCATCCAGGGTGTAGAAATGGAGTTGCAACACACTAATGCATTCCTGGAGGGCATTCATTCTGGTCAGGCTGCCCATCATCGAACCCTGCAATCTCTGGCCTCAGCACTGATGGTAGCCATTGTCCCTGTGTCTAGCCTCCCCCCTCCAACTTCCTCCACCCAGACCCAATCCCCTGTACCTCAGCCTATCCCAAGCACACCATCAGACCAGCCTGCACACACCTCAACACACAAGGGCAGCTCAGGCAAACATAGGCACCACACATCCCACAGGCACTCACACAAGCATCACCCACATACAGACACAGCAACATCCACTGCCTCCACTGTGTCCCCCTCCTCGTCGTCTCCCTCCTCCCTCCCAGTGTCGTCTACACTCTCACCTGCATGCACTACCACTACAGCCACTAGGACTCGCACCAGAACACCCAGCACCACACCCCGCTCACCTGCACTCACCACCCCCACTACCATTTACACGTCACGTGTCCTCTCCCAGTGTGTCTGTGACGCCCCCTCCCAAAGTACACAAACGCGGGCACACACACACCCAACATCCATCCACCTCACGACAGCCTCCAGAACATGCACCTTCACCCAAATCATCTAAAGTTACACCTCCTACAACCACCTCCTCTTCCTCCACTCCCGACCCCCTCCAGCTACCCGTCCCAGTGTTCGTCAGAAACTTTTCCTGAGCAACGTTGACCTCTTTCCCACCACCCCCCCTCCAATTCATAGGTCCCGTAGTAGCACCTCAGCCCAAAAATCTCCGGTACCAGTGGTGCCTGTTGGAGGTATGTGAGTGCACCGGGCACCAGGGCAGCCAGTGTGACACGGAGCCAAAGCACAGCCAGTCCCCCCGTGAAGCACCAGAAGTTGGACAGTGCCCGATGGGAGAGGCTGAAGACTCCTGCCGGCAAAGCCGCTCACAAGGGTCCCTGGGGGAGTGTCGAGTCAGCTGTGACTCCTCCCAAGGTGGGGAAGGGGCAGAAGAAATCGCCAAAGTCTGAGAAGAACAGCACGGCGGAGAAGGCCGCCATCATCCCCGCTGCCCAGGACGCCACCGCCAGCCCCATCGTCTCTGGTCAGGAGACCACCGCAAGAGTCAGTGCCCAGGAGGGCAGCACATTCGTCACTGGTCAGGAGACCACCGCCAGAGTCAGTGCCCAGGAGGGCAGCACAATCGTCAGTGGTCAGGAGACCACCGCCAGAGTCAGTGCCCAGGAGGGCCCCGGCAGCCACAGCCCCGCTGGGCAATGAGGGACCGCCATGGCACACACCGCTGAACAGGGCAAGCACCTCTGAACAGGGCAAAGACCGCCATGGCAAGCACTGCTAAACATTACAAGCACCGCTGAACAGGGCAAAGACCGCCATGGCACACACCGCTAAACAGGGCAAGCACCGCTGAACAGGGCAAAGACCGCCATGCCAAGCACCTCTGAACAGGGCAAACACCGCTGAACAGGGCAAAGTACGCCATGGCAAGCACCGCTGAACAGAGCAAGCACCGCCAACTCAAGCACCGCTAGCCCATGTGCAGCAGGGGCAGTGACGGAACTGGGACCGTCACGGGGAAAGTGATGCACTCTGGGCACCAGTCCCCCTCCAGAACCAATGGAGAACAGCATCCACTACCTCAGTCCTTAACAGGATGAAGCACTCTAGGCACCAGTCCCCCTCCAGAACCAGTGGAGAACAGGGGGAACCAGTGGAGAACAGAATACACTACCTCAGTCTTTAACAGGATGAAGCACTCTGGGCACCAGTCCCCCTCCAGAACCAGTGGAGAACAGCATCCACTACCTCAGTCCTTAACAGGATGAAGCACTCTGGGCACAAGTCCCCCTCCAGAACCAGTGGAGACTGTTATCCACTTGAGAGACTGTGGCTTTGCACTCCCCAGGATGGTACAGTGGGCAAACCACCCACTGCAAAGACTTGTGAGACTGTGGCTTTGCACTCCCCAGGATGGTACAGTGGGCAAACCACCCATTGCAAAGACTTGTGAGACTGTGGCTTTGCACTCCCCAGGATGGTACAGTGGGCAAACCACCCACTGCAAAGACTTGTGAGACTGTGGGGGTCATTCTGACCCCGGCGGGCGGCGGGAGCCGCCCGCCTGGAGGGAACCGCCGAATTACCGCACCGCGGTCAAAAGACCGCGGCGGCCATTCTGGCTTTCCCGCTGGGCCGGCGGGCGACCGCCAGAAGGCTGCCCGCCGGCCCAGCGGGAAACCCCCCTCAACAATGAAGCCGGCTCCGAATGGAGCCGGCAGAGTTGTAGGGGTGCGACGGGTGCAGTGGCACCCGTCGCGATTTTCAGTGTCTGCAAAGCAGACACTGAAAATCATTATGGGGCCCCGTTAGGGGGCCCCTGCACTGCCCATGCCAGGGGCCCCACGACACCCGTTCCCGCCGCCAGGAACAGGATGGCGGGAAGGGGGTCGGAATCCCCATGGCGGCGCTGCAAGCAGCGCCGCCATGGAGGATTCCCTGGGCCAGGGGTAAACCGGTGGGAAACCGCCGGTTGCCCTTTTCTGACCGCGGCTTTACCGCCGCGGTCAGAATGGCCCAGGAAGCACCGCCAGCCAGTTGGCGGTGCTTCTGCGGTCCCCGGCCATGGCAGTCATGGACCGCCAGGGTCGGAATGACCCCCTGTGGCTTTTCACTCCCCGGGACGGTACAGTGCGCAAACCACCCACTGCAAAGACTTGTGAGACCGTGGCTTTGCACTCCCAGGATACATCAATGGGCCTGGAGCCCCGTCGTGGATCTGGCGTGGTGCTGTCATCCGGCTGAGGTGTCCCCCCTTTCCATGCCCCTGAGGTGCCTGTTGTATTTCTATCTGATGCCCCAGCAGTGTTCTCTCCGTTTCTGGACAGGTATCGTGTGTGGGCATCACCCATGCAATATGGGCCCAGTGGTCCACGGACATTGAATGGTGCATACCTGCACTACTAATCGTGATGTATATTTTTGGAATGTGTATATATTTCTGTATATATTAGCTTACTGTATTTTGATACATTACAATGGTTGTACTCATTTCCTTTTGTCTTTGCATTCTTCCAGGGGGGTTGGGGGTTGTTACTGTGATGTTTGGAAATGCATTGGTGTGTGTGCTGTAGTGTGCGAGGGTCGGGGTGGGGGTGTTGCGTGTGTGTGTCCCTGACTTTTGCCTCCCCTATGTCGTAGGTGTAGTACTCACCATTGTCTTCGGCGCCGGCGTTGCTGATGTTCGTAGAGGAGTAGGAACACTATCGCAGGGAGTATTTGGAGTTCCGGCTCCATGGTGCCCTCCTTCCTCGTGGAGTGTGTTAAGGTGAGCGTTTTCCAATTGAAATGCCTTTTTCCGCCGTGTTTTTATCCACGGTGAATCCGCCCCGGAAAAGGTGGCGGATTGGCCTGTTGTAATACTGTGGGCGGTACTTTGTCTTCCGCCTGTCTGTTGGCGGTGACCGCCGAGCTGCTTGTCTGTGCCGCCGTGGTGGTCGGAGTGTTAAAGTGGCTGTCCTTGTTGGCGGTTTCCGCCACGGTCATAATTCCCTTTTTTTTCCCGCCGGCCTGTTTGCGGTATTACCGCCGCTTTAACCCCGTCCGCCAGGGTTGTAATGACCCCCTATATTTGGTATACCTGTATATGGTTAGGTGATGACGAACATTGACAAACCATTGGTGCTCCTATAGTGTATCACAGTAGCACTGTAATGAATACATTGTATGGTAACAAACATAGACATCTGTTTGCTTTATTGAGGTCAAAGGTCGTGCTATGGCACATCCTTTGCTTATGGGTCAAGGGCACGTGATATCACTTCTGTGTCACCTGGCATCAATATCCATGCTAAAACAGCATGCCCTATGGTGATATACATTTTATTTGCATATATTTCTGATTGACATACGATTTTCATTACTGAGTCAAAAATGACTACTTAGGGATTCATATGAGATTTGGACAGGTGAACATATTATTTGACTAAAAAATTGTAACTCCAAAGCGAAACGTCCACAAAAAGTATTCTTTGCATAATAAAGTATTTTCAAAGTTTTGAATGCTTTAATGACCAACATTAATTCAAGGCCATGGGGTATAGCAGTTTAGTGCAATCGAGCTAGTGTGTCAATGAGTGTGGATAAGGAAAAGCTCTCCTTCTGTGAGTTCATTCATAATTTATACATGTCTATCAGACACTGATCAACATTACATTTTTCATTATGCTTTTTTCATTTCCCAACCGCACACTGGCACTAGTGCACAATTTGTGAGTCATTGGCAGGTAGACAAATTAAACAGATTCAATAGAAGATCAAACACTCAACACACTAATGTTTAGATTGAATTTAGTATTCTGTGGTTCTGCATCCAGCATTGGTTAAATGGTGTACCTTGGATCGTACAGCTCTACTGAACTCCAGACTAATATTCAATATTATATTTATGGACAAGGTCCTCGAGAGAGGAGAGAACCAGACACTCTTGAATTATTGAAGGTCTTGCACTTAAAGGGATAGTCTGGATATTGCTGCAGGGTCCTGATGATCTCTTGAGGGTTTATGTTTAGGTACACTGTGTAGGCTTCTCCTTTGCCTAAGGGAATGTTTCTTTATGAACTCATGCTTTCGACCGCTTGGAATACCATTCAAATTCCTGTTTGCATTGTAATGCATGAGGACTATTACACAAGCAAAAAGCATACTCAAAATCACACTTTTTGTCAAAAAAATTTTTTAATCTCATGTATGCAGTACCACTACCACCATCAACACAACCAACAGCAATACCACCACCAACAAAAGCTCCACAAATACCATACTACTACCAATACCATATCATCACCAGTAGTACCAACTCCTTGCTATCACTTATCGGACGCAACTACTAATACCAAACATCATTATGACCAACATCACCTCATACCACTTATACCATTCAAACCACCACCAGTACCATCAGTAATGCCTTTGGCACCACAGACACCTCCACCAATAAAGCCACCAACACCAATAACATCACTATGCCTAATCTACACCATTACCAATATTACAACTAATAGCATAATAGCACACAACCAATACCACTGATGCCACCACTTGCAATATCACCACCAATATCACCAAAGTCACCACTACTAATACCACAACCACAAATACTACCACTTCCACCAATGTCCCACCACCACCACTTCAAATACTTCCTCCACTATCAATACTATCACTGAAATACCAATACCACCACCATTGGCAATATCACACCAACAGCACTTATATTACTAGTACTGGTACTACGAAAATCACCACCACTAATATCGTCTTCACCGATACCACAATTATCATCACCATTGCTACCAAGCATTGGCAGATCCAATAGGCCTAACTTAACTGTAATATCATAGGGAAATACGTTTCTGCATGCTTATGTTTGCATGTGTTGTCACATTAAATTCAGACATATTTGCTTTGCCATTGTTTGTTATATTTCAAGTTATCCCTGAAGTGATGTCTCTTCTTGCATCCCTGCTACATTATATGATGGTAGAGATCATCTGCTGACACCAGCCTCAACACCATACCTGTGTAGATGATACAGAGATGTAACTAAAAGTAAAACAAAGCCGTCAGGAACATTTTATACATACACATTACCTGCCTGAGATCAGATCATGTATAATACCTATATGTTCAAGGTAAAATGTTCATAGTTATATTGTACTAATAATTGCAGTACTCAATCTTGATTCTAGATGAAGAAACACAAGAACTGTGTTTTCTTGCATTTAAGGCTAGTGCTTCTAGAAAATACATACAACCATTATTTATGTATCATTTCAATAAAAGAGTAGAATTACAGTTTTCTAAGAACCATATGGTCTCTGCCTGTTGTGGGATAAAAAAAATAAATTAATTTATTCTGTTGTAACCAGCAGAAGAAAATAGTGTAAGGATTTACATAGGCACACTCATACCTAAGCTCCTGAACACTGGCTTCATGCAGCAACTTTGATT
The DNA here is from genome assembly GCF_031143425.1 of Pleurodeles waltl. Lineage (NCBI taxonomy): Eukaryota > Metazoa > Chordata > Amphibia > Caudata > Salamandridae > Pleurodeles > Pleurodeles waltl. Next base: position 515,047,940 of record NC_090448.1, read on the forward strand.
TCAACTGGTCCACAAGATCAGACCAAGAAACACTACAAAAGATGCAGCCATGCCCTACAATAGCACGCTTCCTAAATCACAAGCAAGTGTGACAGTTGGCAAGACTAAACCCTTCACACTAGATGGACACCCTATAGCTACATCAGCAGATTATTTCTTCAGAACCAACATGAAAAGGAAGACTTTCCATGGCCTCAGAACATCATTTTGCAAAATGGGACATAACATCTAGTCTTCTAGAACCCTTTACAATGTGGAGTGCCACAAATGACAAATCGTCTGAATACACTGAATTGGGGGATCTAGAGACCTTCTTAGCCTGGAATAAACAGAAATGGAAATCTCCACCGAAGTGCATGCATAGAAAAAGAGTGCCACCCAGAATGGAAATGCAGTCTGCAGCATCATTAAGATCACCGAAAGTTCCAAGGGCACTCAATCACAGAGTGTGTGAACCAATTTGTAGAGGCTCTCAAAAAGGACAAAGATAAAGCTCAACACCTGAATGAGGTCTCCGTTCCATTTCTTCTTTATCATCTCAAAGATTTGGACACTCATAATTCCCCCGGTCCCTACAATGACAAAACAATGTGTACATATAATCCTTACTTCCCTTTGGAATCCTTACCCTATTTGAATTTTGTTGCTCTCCCTTCCTTTTACCTGGGCACTATACTACAGACATCGCTCCATACACAGCCCAGTTTCACATTTGCATAAACTCTTAAGTAGGTCACTACAGACTATAGACATTATACAACCGTTCCCCAACACAACCCTATCAGAAATGGTAAGCACGACTGCTATAAACACAATACCTAAATCCCTTAAAAGTCTCTTGCTCAATGGCTCAATGTCAATGGATGTCCACATTGTATTAAAAGTAAGAACATCCTATTGAACCTCACCTCCAAAGAAACAGACTGATGTAGGTCTTTTGCAAGAGACTCGTCTGTCAACTAAAGACAAAAACAAAAAGAGACTGAGTTGACAGGGCCATGATTAGAAGTAAAGCGGCAATTGCTACCACTGCCAATACCCCTCGCCTTAGTTGCAAGGATTGTAGAGATGCAAAATTCCTTGAAAAAACATTATCATACAGATACAGATTACACACAGAAGGAAGATACATGTTCGCAAAGCTCTCATTAACTGACAAATCTGTCATAGTAGGCTAAATATACAACCCAATCAGTCTAAAACAGCCTTGGTTTTAACCATATTCTGAACCCTTACAGAATTTGTCCCCTTACAAACACTGATATGAGCATTGACCCAATCATGGACTCAGTCTGGCCAATTTGATTACAACAATGGACATGACAGAGCAATCCTTTGCAATTTGATTGATGATCATGGCCTAACGTATTGAGTATGCTGAATTAGATAGTCAAAAACTACATCTTCATCTCAGGCTCACTTCTGTCAAAAGGCTGTGGGATACTAGAAGCTGATGTATGAGACCATTCCTCATTGTTTCTGACTCTACATTTGACCTTACATTTTCAATGGCTAACCTGTGGAGAGTGAATGTTTCTTAATATTAGATGCCAGCAGAAAAACATACACTGCAAGATCACTTCTGGATGTACCTCACAGATACTAAAAGCTCAGTTACATCAGTAGAAATTCTCCGGGTGGCCTGGAACTCCCCAGTGAGTGCCATGATGATGAAAGACATAGCCACAGCTAACACAAATTTGGGCCTCACATGAGGCTGGCAGTCCTAGGACCGACAGCCTTGCGGTGATGGTCGGTCCGTTGCAACTGTGATGGTCCGACCGCCATTTAAAAAAACCTGGTGGGCGGACCCACCAGGAGACTGCAGTCCCTGCCGGGAACATGGTTCCTGACATGGTGACAGCAGCTGGAGTTGTAACCAGCCAGGGCGGTGCTGGATGTAGCGCCGCCTGGCTGATTACAGCCCTACTTTCCGCCAGCCATTCATGGCAGGGACTCCGCTATGAAAAGGCTGGCGGAAAGCCAGTGCTGGGGGACACGGGGGTCTCTGCCCAGCACCAGCGGAATGCGCAGACAGTGCGCATTCTGAGGGTGCTGGAGTGCTAAGGTATTGGCCTCGGGTCCCTCACAGGAGCCGAGGCCAATATAGTAGCACTCCGGGGAACAAATACCTCAAACACACTACTCAGCTGAACAAATAAGCTCTGGAAAAGGCAACATTGTTTTTGAATTCCCTCTTCATTTTGACTACATCATTCTGAACAAGTTGAAAAAGCAGAGAGACTCTTGACAGTACAACTTAAAGAAAAGGAATCTCAATCGAAAGTACTAGCCACCTGGGAACTAGACCACAGGACACTGTAGAGGCTTCTACCACCTTCTCTAAAGATCTTCACAAATACAGGGTTGCTGATGAGACAGATAAAGAATCTACCATTTCAGCCTTTGTAAATTTGCCTAGTCTATCAGATGATAGAAAATTCTGCTCAGTTGGGAATGTACTAAAATAACAAATAGCTGAAGCTATAACTGATCTACCATATAAGTCTGCAGCTGACGTTTCCCTGGAGAATTCTTCAAAGTGTACAATGCATAGTTTGTGGGGGTACTCTAGGAGGTTTATAGGGAGGCAGAAGTCACTACTCAATATCATTTACCTCCAATAGGGCAATGAGCATGGTTTCACCAACAACTTGAAAAGGATCACTTCAGCTACAGCAGCTACTGCCCAGCCTCACTCATTAATGTTAACATGGAAATTGTGGCAAAGATACTGGTGAACAGGCTCAAGAAGTTGATCAATCTTGTCATTCTTCATTGACTGGTGGGTTCTGTCTCATCTGTTCTGGTGTACCAAGGGCTAGCCTGAGGATGTTATCACCCTGTATGTTGTTGCTAAAAAGGCATTTAGCAGGTTTGAGTGGAGGTATCTTTTTCAAACTCATGTGAGGGCATGCTGGCAAATACATTGAGATCCAAAGTGTGCTGGTCAAATAACAATCGTACAATGCAGATAAACTACACAGGTGTTTTCTCATCTATTTCTGCTTTTCGTAGAGGTGGAAGACACTGATCTCTCTGCCCCATCATTGTTGATACAGGCTCTTGTACCTCTAGGTGCAGCAATCAGACAGTCAGCTCACATTAATGAGCAGAAAGGAAATTTCATTCAGAATTTTAGTGTCTCAACCACAAATGTGTGTAGGTAGGACACCAGGTTAAAGTTATGCAGGTCGTCCGGGGCATATCTGCTGTCCTTTAGTAAAGATGTGATCTGGCCAATTTTTAGCTTCTTAGGTACTGTTCCTTAGATCAGGGAAACATTTGTTCGGCTGGTCTATGTTGCAAGGTTTCTGCATTGGTGCATGGCTGGCAAAAGTGTGCCAGGTCAAGGAGCAAAGAGAACAGCACCACATTTTACAACGCTGTACATCAACTTTAGTTGCTGTGCTGTGTTGCATGACTTCTTAATAAATCTGGCCTCAAAAAACAACCAAGTTTATGTTCATAATAATCTTAACACCGTCATTTAACCCCCATTTAACTATACACCATCAAAATCCAGTACACATTTGACTCTCTTTTGAGGACCGCCGTGCCGCTCTGATTATATTGGATTCTGAAAAAGTGAAGCCTGTTAAAACATCCAGAAGGTTACAATTTTGCCTCTTCTCTTTTGTGCTTAAACCTTGCTCTGGACTCACCTGCAATGCACTTATATAATGACTGTTTTATAGTATGTTTCACTTATTTTAAAGTATGTTTTACTGTTGATCTCTGAGTCAATCTAAATCAATAAACTGAAAATGAATTGAGCTCAACTGCAAAAAATCATTTTGCTGCACCATTATTTAACAGTTTAAAATGCCTCCAGGGGACAATTCATAATTTTTTATATCCAGAGACATCTTTTTTTTAAAATAAACTCAAGCTTCTAAAAATACTGCCCAATAATCTTGAATAAACAAGATATATATATATATATATATATATATATATATATACATATATATATATATATATATATATATATACATATATATATATATATATATATATATATATATATATATATATATGCATCCAATTATAAATGGAATCTCTTATTCTTAAATTCTAGGATTTTCCTTTTTTTTTTTTTTTCAAGTAGCATAAGCAGTTTTGGATGGAAGGATTTTTAGAGAAAAGTATTGTCATCTGTGTTTAAACTGAAATCCATTTTTGGTCAGTGGACCACCAACAAGTTAAACCACTATCTCGTCTGTTTCGGAAATTAACTCCACAACGTAAGGCACTTCCCAGTCATTTCTTTGTAAAAAGTGTGTTAGGGCATAGTATATCTATCTATCTACCTATCTATAAAAAAACAATATATATATATATACACACACACACACACAAAAGGCAATATAATATTTCTTACAGAAAGGATTTAGCAAGTACTTATAAAAGCATTCATTTTTAGTGTTGGAAAATAGAAATGGCTATTGACGGATGCACACCAGTGTTATATGGATGTAAATGTGATATGAGGAAACGTCATCAGTACTTACTGGCGTATGGAAGCAGCAACACAGCTGAGTGAGGAATGGGTGATTCTTTGCAAGTGCCAGGATTTGTTTCTCAGTCATGGTGCATTCTACATCATCATCTTGCAGAATTACATCTTTTTTTAACACTTTCACAGCGTATAAGTCTCCTGTGTTTTTTGATTTAGCGAGCATCACCTAAATCAAAGATGAAACAAGAAGTCACTAAGAAACAAAAAATAATCAGAGAGTATGCAACTATGATATTCAGAAAGGTCTATTGCATTTTGTTGCAATTCATATTATGTTATGACATAAGTAAATTTCATATGTGCTTAATAGCCTCATTAAAAGTCACAACAATCCTTAAAGAAAACTTTTGTCACATAGAATCATACCCTCACTCCACTCCTTCTTGAGACCATTTGTCAGTTTCTTGAGGTTTACACAAGTAGATATGTGTTATAGAAAAACAGATAATTCTAGTTGCCACAGGGACCATTCAGACTCTACCCTAGGCCATTTACAGTCACATTGAAGCAGTCAAGTGGCACTTGTCTAACAAGATGAAACAGTATCATTAGAATATCACTGCAAGCAGTGTTGATAAGAACCAGAGTGACTTGCATGGGGTCAGATGGCTATGGTTTTCCGTGAATGTTGACGAACGGCTCTATTCATAAACTGCATTTTGTAGAACACGGAGTAGTACCACAATAGGACTATTCATGTACCACAAAATTCTATTCACTAACCTACAGGCGGAGGCCTCCTGCTCCACCTTGTCCATGGTTTTTGTGCCTACGGTTCATTTATAAATGTGCGAGAGACAAGGGGGAGTACCTGGAAAATGGAGACTACTTGCTATAAAAAAGAAGGGGGCTTAGAGAAAACTACGGAAGGGTTTAGGAAGTGACAGGCTACTACACCCACCCACAGCAGAGTGACCCCAATGCTATTCACAAATTACACTGCTAAAGTTACTACAGCTCTAAAAGTGATAAAACTGTAGTAAACATACACCAACCTGTCATTGGAGCATGTCCAGCACCACACAAGGCTACGCAGGTACTGCAACACATTTCCATAGAACAGTGGTTCCTATCCATTTCACTCCTGAGGACCCCGCCTTGAATCATTACTGGAACTTGCGACACCCAAACAATTTGTATGATTTAAATTTCAAACATCTAAACAGTAATTCACAAACAACACACAAACAAGTACACACCAAACAAATCCTCCAATTACTAAAGATAAAATTATTTTATATTGAAAAAATATGCAAAAATCAAAAAATGTTAACGGGAAGGTTGGCGTTGCATCTCGGTGACTAACTTTTCCATGTTTGGTTTCCTCAGGTTAGATTCTACATTTCCCAAAAGATTTCTGTTTTTACTTTTTAGGTACATAAGATCTGAGAAAGCTTTTTCACATAAATATGTGGTGGGGAAAGGAAGTAAAACCATAAGAGTATCTCATCTCCCCATAGCCTTTCTGCCACATGCAATTCATTTGTTTTATAGCACCCGTCTTACCAGAGTAGGTTGTTGGAGCACCTTGCAGGGATTAAAATGTCATCCACACTGGTTGGCATTTTCTAAGACTTGACAAGCACAAACACAGGATTCAGAACACAACACAGTGGTTAAGGTTGACTTTAATAAGGAGAATGTATTTCTACACAAGCAAACCTTTTTTTACCAGTATAAGGTAAATGAAAGACTGGAGAAAAAATTACTTTCTATTTTGTGCCCTGCAGTTTACATACAGCTATGCTAGATTATGATTGTAACTTATGAATTGCACAGTGACAAAACAATCTCTGTTACAAAAGCAGTAACCCGCTGTGAAATGCTCATAAAATACTGTTCTTCGCACTATAAACATTCTTTGCAGCAGGCATATTAGCCATCTGTGCTACCTTTGAGTCAAAACTGCCACTAGACAAAACTCCCATCTCTCTCCAGCAGGTACATTAATCGCTAGGGCTATATTGACACCTTCATTTTTGCCTTAAAGCTGCTGGATGTGCAAGGAACTTTGCAGTACTTTTAAAACTGCTGCACAAAGGAGGTAATAAATAAAATACAGACACATTTGTCAGAGGCCACAGGTGAAGAAATACCTATCTCCCGGCCCAGGCCTGTGAACCCCCTGCGAATGTGTCACAGAACCTGGGAGTCCACGGACACAAGGTTGGGAATCCACTGCCATAGAAAATAATGGCGGCATGGACTACAATAACACCCCAAAAAAATTGCTGCTAAATAAATGCAATAATTTTGATTCTTAAAATACATCCACAGACATATATATATATATATATTCTGTTCTTTAATGTAAAAAATGTAAATATTTAATAATTCTTTGATTAGTTTAAATGTTAATAATAAACTTAATTAAAAAAGAAAACTTTTGTTAAAAAATAAAAATTAAATGATTTATACACATAAAGTTAAATAAAATATAATAAACAATAAATAATTAAAAGTGTAACTATGGGAGGGAATTTGGATGAGCTATTATTTAAGAAATTGTATTTTTAAATAAATCGAATTAATTAGTTTATGCACATTATATGCTATGTCATTTTATTTATATAGTTCTAGGTTTTATATGTGCCCTTTATATTTTATATTAAAATATTTAAAATAGTCTCTAAATTGTAATATTTTCCCCATTTTTCCCCAAAAGGAGTTCTCTACCATGGTAGCGTAGATCTCCACCTGTATGTGTAAAGTTACTAGCAGTAACTTTACACTTGTAAACTTTGTTGCAGGAGGCTCCACCTGGGTGTTTTTAAGACATGCAAGTGTACACTTAGGTGTACTTCTTAACTCAGAAATGGTGCAAAAAAGTGTAGATTTACACTTAGGTACAGTAGTAGATATATATATGTACATATATCTTTGTGAATCAGACCGAGAACTATTGAGATGCTGTGGCAAACAGCATAACAAGTACATGATATTTACAAAATTTACAAGCTATTGCCATGCAACATGAAAATCAGTTGATCAGGTAAACAGAAAGGTCAAACGAGCATTGGCAAAGCCAAAAGGTATCATAACTGGAACTTATTGGCTTTGCCAATTTTATCTTTGGTTTAATTAGCTGCCACCAATATGCACACATTCATAGTAGACCTCTTGGTTTGTATTTTACAACCTTATAAATGCATTAAGAGATATTCACCATCAATGCAAGTGCGTTACTGGTGGTCATATATGAATGCATTTGTAATAGTTTAACTAATGCTGTACCAAGGTGGCAGTTGTTGATGCATGTTTAGGAATGCTGGACATCTTTGAATGTATTTGTAATATGTTAATAATATTTTAACACATTACATTCAGAGGCAGACACTGTGGAAGTGTCATATCTGCAGCAGCCATCTTTGCATTGGGTATGTTAAATTGAAACAAACACATTCAAAGCTGTCTACCTCATGCACAGGTGTCCCTCTTGTAATGTCAAAAATATTTCAAGATGGCTGCTCATCGGAGGAAGAAAAAATAATCCTTCCCATCTACTGGAAGGCAAAGTCTGACGTGAGAGGCTAGTGAATGTTGGGAGAAGGGGAAGGATTCATCATCCAATCAGAGAAATGGGAGACAAAATGCTCCTGGGTAGGATAAACACAAGCACAAGGAAGGAAGCCATCAAATCAGTATCAAGGAACTAAGATAGACAATAACGCCAAATGATCAGAGCAAGAAGAACCTTCAAATTACAAGTTGTTATGTTACTCAGATTTGTAGAATGCACTATCAACCGAGGGTATCCTGGCATTGAGCAGGTTAAAATCTAGCCACACCTAGGGCCTAATGGAACTAATTTGAAAAGTCAGGTCTTCAGCTTTTCTGTGATATTCTAGGTGTGAGGAGGAGGCTCTTAAGTGAAGAGGTTGGTCCTTTCACACTTTAGAAGCAAGGTAGGAGAAGGCTCAACAACTGGAACTGGTTTTCCCTATGCGTTGGATGTGTACAAGTAGGAGTCCAGACGCTCGAAGGTGTCTCTAAGGTTTGTGACAGCAGATGTGATTGTTCAGGTATGCTGTGTCAGTGCTATGTAATGCCTTGAAAGTGATGGTGAGGAGTTTATATTCCACCTATCTGTGAACTAGGAGGCAGTGGAGCTACTTCATGTGTGGTATGACATAAGTAGCATAGGACGTTGAGGGTGTTTCTAGCTGCCAAATTATGAATTGTCTGCAGCCTTCTGTGAATTTGTTTTGATCCTGTTAAAGATGGTGTTCCTGTAGGCCAGAATGTTTGGGATAAGGGTGTGCATATGATGGTTTTTCGGGTGCTGACTGGTAGCCATTCGAAAATCTTCCACAGCATTTTCAGGGTATGGAAGCATGAGGCGTAGACAGTATTGACTTGGGCTTTCATGTTGAGTTTGGTGTCAGTGATGATCCTGAGGTTGTTAGAATTGTCGGTCCTAGCTCTGTTGGACACCAGGTGGAGCCCCACGGTGATGTGCTGTCCTTGAAGATCACAATTCCGCTTGCCAGCATTCAGTTTTAGATAGCTGGACTTCATCCAGTGGGCGATTTCAGTCATCAGGCATTGAAATTGATCCAGGTAGTCAACATCTTGTCCATGAGGGAGACAATGAGTTGCATGTCCTCAGCATAGGAAAGGACATTAATTTAAGAGAGGGTGATGCTGGCTAGAGAGATCATGTACGCGTTAAAGAGAATTGGGCTAACAGAAGATACTTGTAGAACTCCTCTGATTAGGTCACAGGTCTCAGAAATATATGTTTCCAGGCTGACTGACTGAGTCAGGAAAGAGCAGATCCACTGGGGTGCACATTCTTGGATTCAGATGTCATGTAGGCACTGAATGAGGATTAGGGGAGAGTGTGTCAAACGCTGCAGTGAGGTCAAGGAAGATGAGGGCTTCTGTGTCTGTGTTCATCCACAGTCATGCAGGTGTCTTCTGTGGCGGCGCTAAGGGCAGTTTTTGTGCTATGGTTGGGTGTGAAACTAGACTGAGTGGTGTAAAGGAGTTGGTGCTCATTGAGGATTTGGTGAGGTGACCTTTGATGATTTTCTCTAATACCTTGGCAGGGAATGGTAGCAGGGAGATTGGCAGTGGTTTCTTCTTGGGTGATGACTGATCATATGGTTAGCACTGGTTCTGAGGATATGATCGGGAGGCATTTGGCGATGTCTGTCGGCTCCAGATGCGGGTCTGAAGTTGCTGTAAATGGCAGTGATTTTGTTGCTGAAGAATTGAGAAAAATAGTTGCAGAGGACCAGCTAGGGGGTGATCGAGTAAGAGGTCAAGCTCCTGCTCCATTTGTGCTTCAGTTCCTCCGTGCATCAGCTGGCCTGGGGTATGGATCCTGTTGTATTGCTGTGTTTGCTGGGTCGGGAGGGGTGGGACAGAGAGTCAGTGCAGGAGGTGATTTAACTGTTGAAATTGTTAATGGCTTTGGGGAGGATGTTCATGTGTACGGGTTGGTGGGTGTTGAAAGTGGTGTCACAGTCCTTGTCAGTGATGCTGTTCCAGATTGGGCATGCTGGTCTGCTGTATGAGTGTGTGCTGGACAGAGATGGGGATTCTGTGCTTCATAAGGGTGTAGTATGTCCAGGGGACTGGTGTGGGCTTGTCGACTTGGATGTTGTGTAAGGTGATGAAAATAGGATATAGGTGGTGTCGGCCATGTGGGTAGGTCCCTTTACTCGTTGGGTGAAGCCCTAGCTTCCAAGGTCTTCAATTAGTGGTTTTGAGTTAGAATTGGCGTAGTCTTCCAGGTGGAAATTTAGGTCTTCAAGTAGGATGTAATTGTTGCATAGAAAGTGTGTGGTGTAGCGAAGTATGTGAAAGTGTTGGTGAAGTTGGTGCACACCCCCAATGGTCAGTAGATGAGAATTCTGCTTAGGGTGAAGTTGGCTGTGCTGTGGAGCTTGAAAGAGAGATGTGCCATGTTGGAGGATGATGTGTCCATGGATATGGTGCATCTGATGGTGTTCTTGTGGATAATGGCAATACCGCCTCTGGGGTTGTGAAGTCTGTCTTGCCTGGCATTTTTGTAGCTAATGTCGATGTCAGGTGCTGATCCAGGGGTCAGCCAAGTTTCTTTGATGAAAAGTAGGTCAGGGCCATTATTGTGCAGCAGGTCCCAATCTCTGTGGTCTATTTGTTGAGTGAGTGTTGAGGAACATGCATGGAAGTGTTAAGCATTGTGTGGGTGTTTACAGGACTTTGTGAGTGTAAGATAGAGGGATTGGGTGCTGTGAGTGTTCGGGGTGGATAAGTGCACAAAAAAATTGCAGGAAGGGCAGGAGAATGCTCCTTCAGTGTTGTGCGGTTAGGCCCCAGCGTGTGGAGTTTTCAGCTGGCGTTGAGGGCATGGAGGGTCTCTGTGTGAAGCAGCAGGAGTTTTAGGACTAGAATTTCTGGTATTGGGCATGGTCCTTGTGCAGGGGAGCTTGCCTTTGGTGATACTTCTGCACACCAGTGGCACGGCTGCTGGGCATCCATGCTGTGGCAGCCATTAAGTATGTCCCGGGGGGAGGTAGGAGTGATGTCACTTCCTATGCAGATGGATGATGGAAATGAGTCCTCTTCCTAGGCTTCTTCTTTTAAAGGCAATTTTTTGGGGGGTACACCAGCAATGTCACTTTCTGTGCAGATGGATGATGGGAAATCCAATGATGTCGTCTCCTATACAGATGGATGATCAGAAATTCAGTGATGTCACTTCCTGTGCGGATAAATGATGAAAATAAGTCCACTTGCTTGGCTTCTTTTAAAAGCAGCTTTAACAAGAAACCAGTGATGTTACTTCCTGTGCAGACGGATGATGGAAAATCCAGAGATGTCACTTCCTGTGCAGAAGGGTGATAGAAATAAGCTCTCTTGGTTGGCTTCTTCTTGTAAAGGCACTTTTGGTTTGAAACCAAGCAATTTCTATTTGGCCTAGTTTTTACCTGCAAACTAGCAATATTTCATCAGGAGTGCAAGTTGGTGCTAAAATATATGCGCCAACTTCATGCAATTTAACATTAAAACTGTTTTCCTCACAACTGGAAGGATATTGCAATCTTTTATTTTCTTAAAATAACTTTAACGGGGTATGACAGATACCTATTTTAAACCTAAAAATATGATATTTGAATTGTTTAATAAAAGGTTTCACATGCTTGAATCTAGGGGAAGACTGTGAGGGTAGGATAATAAACAGAAAACTTCGAAGTCTGATCCCTATGCAAATTCCTGTATTAGAATTTACTGTGACTTGTAATAAAGGAATGTCAGGGAAAACTGCAAGGGTGTGATAATTTTCAAACAACTTGCACTTCCAGGTCCCTATGCAAACATAGAAGATTAGCTCTTACCTTGGAATGAGGCCTCATTATGAATGGCCCGCTAATTGATGTGATATTTATAGCCCATGGTAAAATCAGACTCCCCTGAGGTGGAATTTATTGAATGTAATAAATGCCAACTATTGGAAAATGTCCCTCTTTGAAGGGTCACCCCAAACATTTTGCTTTCCTCATCCACTTTTTCTGAACTAGTTTTTGCTGGCTTTAGGACTCTGTGCACTTTACCACTACTAACCAGTGCTAAAGTGCATGTGCTCTTTCCTTTAGTATATGATAACATACAACTGGCATATTTAATTTATTTATGAGTCCTTAATAAAGTGCACTACATGTGCCCAGGGCCTCTATGTTACATGCTACTAGTGTGTCTGCAGCACTGATTGTGCCATCCACCTAAGTAGTCCCAGTGTCTCAGGCCTGCCATTGAAGAGCCTGTGTGTGCAGTTTTAAAATGCCATGTTGACCTGGCAAGTTAAATCTCTTGCCAAGCCTAAACCTTCCCTTTTTATACATATAAATCACCCCTATGGTAGGCCCTACGTTTCCCACAGGGCAGGGTGCAATGTATTTAAAAGGTAGGACATGTAACTTTAAGTTATACATGCCCTGGTAGTTAAACCAAAAATCTCAAATTAATTTTTCACTACTGCAAGGCCTATTTCTCCCATAGGAAAACATTGGGATTACCTTGTTACATCTTATGAGTGTAATTCCCAATCTGCAAGAGATAAGGTGGCCAGGTTTGGTGTCTCTGATGACTGCGGGCGCATCCTACATGATCTGCGGTTGAGCACTTGCGGCCCCTCCCTCCTGCTACACTGGTTCTTCTGCCGACGTGACGCTGGGGTAAGATGGAGAGATTTGAACACTGCACAAGTGTGGCAGTTCCATGGCGGTGTTTGTTTTTGTTTGGAGCTGACTCATGGCTGTTTCTGTGGCCTTTGCAATGGAGCTGCTCTGAGCTCTGTGATGCTGCTTTTCGGTTGGGCGGGTGTGGATGGCTAAGAAAGTGGTGAAGTCCTACAGCTGTGTGGAGCTCTGGGTTCACACTCTAATGGTGCCTGCAATTGTGACTATTCTGCAGCTGGGAAGCTGCTCTCACAATTGGCTGCCCTGAGGTGGTGGAGACTGCTGGAAACAACACAGCTGTTGTTGCACCTCTACTTTGTTGAGCCAGTGGTGAGCAGGTTTGTGCCTGGGTGGATGTTGGTGGTGCAATTGCGCATTAATTGGAGAGCTAAGGTGATGTTGCTGTTTTCTGCCCTGGTGGGGATGACTCTGACTTCCTTCTGGCTTTCTTCTGGACTGGTTGTGAGTGCTCTGTGTGCACTGCGCATAATTTACCAGGCACAATTCAACTACCCAGCTGGGGCTCACTGGCTAGCTTGTTGCAAATTATTTCCTCAGCAAAACATTTTCTCTAGTCCCATTAGAGCCAGCCACCATTAACGCCCGGTGCTTGAGAGGCAAAGTTAAGAGGCACGTTAAAGCATTCCAGCGACTGTAAACTATGAGAAAGCATTGTAAGCCAGCTGGTGCTGCCAATATCAAAGCATCAGCCTTGGCGCAGAGAGCAAAAAAACGAACAGGGCAGTCAGTGGCATGGCCAATCGCAGCTCACAGCAGTGACAGAAGTTAAGGATGGCTACAATTTCTGTGAGTTCAGAGGACAATCTTGCTGTCTAGGACACGATCAAGACCGATGGTCTCAGTAGAGGCAGAAGGATGTACTTTGGCTTCAATGACAATCGTAGCAGTGGAATCTCCAGATCAGACTGCTGGCGGTCAAGGAATAGCCCTTGTTCTCTTAGAGTAAAGGAGTCACAGGTGCATCGGAGGCTTTCTGACCTCAGCCCTACATTCCTTTTCTGCAACACCTCCAACACCAGCTCCGCCCCCAATCTTATGGCAGATGTTGATTGTTTGCAGGTGTCTGTTCCTGTTGTTCAGACAGTAGTGACAGCATTTCCGTGTGCTTCAGAGCCTACTAGTAATGCCAAGGGGAAGAGATGGGTTGGTTCTGCAATGCCCTCTTGTCCTCTGGGAGGGGTGCAGCAGGAGACTCAAAAGCAATATCTGTGCCCTAAGTCAATTACTATGCAATGGGATGCTAAAATTATGCTTCACCTGGTCTTAGTAGAGATCAGAGAACTTAAGGCTTCACAATCGTCGGACATCGTTTCACTCCATGCTAGACTCTCAAAAATCGAAGCAACAATGGCCCAGCTTTCAGAGAGATTGAAGGTGACAGAGTCCGGAATTTTAGATTTGGAAGATCAAGTCACTGCTATGCAGAAACAAGTTAGTCGGTTCCATGCACTAAAATCTTCACTTGAGTATAAAATATAGGAACTTGAAAATCATTCACAACATCGCAATCTTCGTATAGATGGGTTACTGAAGGATGCAAAGGCCAACAGGTTCGCCAATGGCTCAACACATTTATCAAAATCATGTTCTTCCGGAGCATTTGGGTGATTTAACAATCACAGGGCCACATGGGGTTCTAGTGACACGTTCCTCTCGCTCAAAATTTCCACATACCATCTTAGTCAATTTCTTGGACGATTGAATTAAGGAACTGGTCTTAGCTAAGGCAATTAAACAGAAAGGGGCATATTTATACTCCGTCTGCGCCTATTGTGCGTCAAAAATTTTGACGCACAATCAGCGCAAACGTTGCCCCGTATTTAAACTTTGATGCCCGAGCCCGTGGACGACAAAATTCCGCTGTGTGCGTAATTTTTTGGATGCGGCAACCCGCCTTGCGTTAATTATATGCAAGGTAGGCGTTCCCGTCCAAAAAATGGCTTAAAGGGCCGTGCGTCGTATTTATGCTTTCGGGCAAAAATGAGGCACGGCCGGGAGGCGGAGCCAGAAAATGACGCACAGCCTGATTTGCATCAAAAATTAACGCCTGGGTCAGGGCAGGCGTTAAAATGGGGCAAACATACCTGTATTTAATCAGAACACACAGAACAAACAGCAGAGCAGCAGAGCAGCAACAGGGAGCCATGGAGATGATTCTAATCCAGTGTGCACGCAGACGCAGAGCCCAGCAGCAACAACAGCAGCTACAACAACACCAGCAGGGACCCCAAAGGCAGCGCAGAAGGCAGGAGAGGATATTCCGCCCAAGAACAACCCTTCAGGGTCTCAGGGAACACAACATCATACAGAGGTACCAGTTGAACTGGCAGGCCATTCAGCAGCTGCTGCGCAACATTGAACAGCAGTTGGCCCCCACTTTGCTGACACTCCGCACCATCCCAACAGAAACAAAGCTGCTTGCCGTACTTCATATGATGGCAAGTGGCTCTTTCCAAACAACTGGTGCCCTGGTTGGCGGAATATCACAACCATCATTCTCCGCCTTTTTGGCCAAAGTACTGGATGCCATCATTCGACTGACACCCGCCACATCTGCTTCCCTAACACCCTGCAGAAGCAGCAGGAAACAAAACAGGGGTTCTACGCAATCAGTGGCTTCCCACACATCCTTGGTGCAATCGACTGCACACATGTACGCCTTGTGCCACCTGCTGCAACTGAACACCTCTACCGCAACAGGAAGCACACACATTCCATCAACGTGCAGGCCATAGTCGATCACCAGGGATTGATCACCAACATCGTGGCTAAATATCCTGGGAGTGTACATGACTCATACATCTTCCGTCACTGCACCATCAATCAACACTTCCAGGATGGACGGTATGGCAATGGACTACTTGTTGGTAAGTACAAAAGCCTACTTATATACTCACTGCACAGCAACCCTCTAGGTCACACAACACATACACCACAACAGCAACATGTCAACAGGAACACACTGAGGTCGTGACATCACTAGCCATGTTTCTTAAGTCACCATTGAACCTGTCACACACCGGAAATTACTGTACAGCCTAATGTGAAGACGTCAATGAGTGTGGTTGCCTAAATGTCACCTTGCAAATTGTAAGTGTCCCAATGACCTTTACATTAATACATTGCATAAGTTTCAAGGTATGGGATGTCCAGGGTACTTTGATATGAACGTGTTAACAACACTTTCAATTTTAACTCTGCATGGAGCTATCATCTCACCCCTAGTGAAGACACACGGACACCTGTATCACAAGTCACAATGCTAGGGAGGGCACACTGTACTGCAAATCCCAAAACATACTGCTGACAAACAGTTAGCAGACAAACACTCGTTCAGCCAAGGAAACAACACAATGCAGATGGTACAGCCTACAAGCAAAGGATGCCACATTAGTACACAAAAGAGTCACAGACAACACAAGACAACTACTGCCATGAAAGGTCTTTTCAATAGTGCCTGCTACATCAACATGATTTCATTCATTTTCATTTGCAGCTGATCAGGGGTATGGCATCCAGCCATGGATTATGACACCATTTGGCAACCCAAGTACTGCTGCAGAGCATGCATACAACGAGGCCCATAGGAGGACACGCAGCATTGTCGAGCGGACCTTCGGCATCCTCAAGTCAAGGTTCCGCTGCCTCGTCATCATTGGTGGTAGCCTCCTATATTCCCCCGAGATGGTCTGTAGGATCATCCTCACATGCGCAATATTGCACAACATTTGTATCAAAAGAAACATTCCCCTCCTGGAACCAGAGCCACAAATGCCTGAAGAGGAGGAAGAGGAGGATGCTGGCCTGCAACAGGAGGGGGAACTACAGAACACGGCCGCTGGTATACGCAGGCGGCAACAGATCGTAAATAATTTCTTTTTAATATGATCACCTTCACCACTTTAGTTAACTAATTTAAATAAACACCTATTATAATCACCATATCATGGTCTGGCTATTCCTTTTTGCACACCTTCATCTCTACTTATCAGAATAAGAGTGTTGCCTCATGGAGCATTGCTGAGATACTGAGTAGGACACAGAACATCCCAGAGCTAATGTAATGCCTAACATACAATGGTCACATACACACACAATCTTAGGGCCAGATGTAGCAAAAATCCAAATTGCGAAAAAGGAAAACGAGCTGCACTTTGAAAAAAAAAAACGAAACCTTTAGTTTCGGATTTTTTCAGGGCAGGTAGTGGTCCATTGGACCACTGCCTGCTCTGAAAAAATATTTTTTTGTCCAGTCACAAAGGGGAAGGGGTCCCATGGGGACCCCTTCCCGTTTGCGACTGGGTTACCATCCACTTCAAGTGGATGGTAACTGCGATTCCATTTGCGACCGCGAATGGAATTGAATTGCATTGCGAGTCGCAAATAGGAAGGGAATACCCCTTCCTATTTGCGAGTCGGAAATGCATTTTGCGAGTCAGATCCGACTCGCAAAATGCATTTCTGCATACCGGAGAGGCTTTTGCGCCTCGCAAATGGCGTTTTTCGCTGTTTGCGAGGCGCAAAACCCTTTCTACATCTGGCCCTTAATGACATATATCATGTACATATCTCCTTTGAAGGCAATAGCAGAGGACCACAACTATTTCACACATACATGTTGAAAGCAAGGTCCAACGCAGCATATGGCACACAACTATGACACCATCACTCAATAAGGGGAAAACAAGCCTCATACATGAGGCAGTCAATGTGCTTTGGCATCACTAACAGGAACGCCTGACCAGACCCTTGACAGCAGTTAGTCCAACTGCATCCAATATTTGCAAGGAATATCTGTGACTAGAGTTCCATATAAGCAGAACATAGACAGCACAAGTGCCACACATATGTCATGCATTGCGCACATGACATTCCATGTACATGTCAGCCCATTTCCTAACTCCTGACACACCCATGCACCTGGTCACAACCCACCTGTCGGAAGAGGTCCCTGGAATACTAAGATGTGTACCCTGATAATACCTCCTCTACACACACAGACCAACATTAGCAAACCAGTGTGCTACACCCTTTCCTAAGGTATGCCATTGTCATATAACATCTGACTGCAAGGACGTCAGGTCAATTTATACACTGTCTTCTAGTTTCAAAGCCCTGTTAGCACATGTAGATTGCTACCCCTTGTGAAAATGTCTGTTGGCCCTTAGAATGCAAGTCTCACCTACAGGACTGGTGAGAAACAGATGCAGCCCACACCTGTGATCACCTCCATGCACACCACCCATTTCAAAAAGCACTGCCCCTGATGATGCCTGGAACAGCATAGCAGTTGCCATTATGTCAAATACACCGTCAACCATTGATACTAATTAAGCTGTGCAACACAGCCCTTGGGTTCATTTGTCACCTTCAAAAACACAGGACGTACACAGTTTGACATGTCAACTGTCAACTTTGTCCTCAATACAGTCTCAGTCAGACCACTGATTACGTAACTTGTCAAGTAACTGGATCCTGAATCACCTTGCATTCTGTCAGCCTGACTGGCAACTGTCTGTGCGTCACACTAAAGTATCCCTGTGTCTACATATGTGCCACACGTGCGTAAGCAAACCTCCCATTCATTAGGGGGCATTGGGCATGGGCTTCTTCCATGCATACCCAAATACATTGTATAGCATCATCTGGCTTTTAACTGTACCATTTGAGTTACATCCTCTTGGAAAAGCAAAATTCATGGCCCATCCCTTGTCTGGGTTGCATTTATGCATGAATGACAAAGTGTGACAGTGTCCCAGGATCATAGGCAGGGATTGGGTACGGGGCTTTCAGCACAACCAGCAACCTCTGATAATGTCCATGAATAATACACAAATGTCAGGACCATGACAGTTCACACACAGCATCACAGTGCGCACAACATAGTGATGGGCCGTGTGTGGTGAATAGCTGCGAGAATAATCAGCACAGAGGCTATGATGTTCCCAGATGCAGTGGGAAGTGCAGAGGCCAACCTGTGTACAAATGTTGTAATGACACCTCCCGGAACATGACAATTGAGACATTATCTCACTCAGCACACCAAGGTTGCCCTGTTGACTGTCTCATTACACGTCTTTAGTGACAGGGTGGGACCATCCACATGTTGGTTCACATGTCCACATCTACTTTACTCACATTGATCAACAAAGGATTCTCAGTAGTAACAGGAATAGCTGCCACTGACACATGATGAGTCCTGGTCCGAACTGTGACAAATTACACCCCAAACAATCTACAGGATCATCATTGGACCACACACATGAACAAGACACCTATGAGCAATTGATCACTGGAAATATGTGGACATGTGCTGTCTTGTATGCTGGTCCACCACAGCCACTTGATAGTTGGGGCTCACTTCTATGGCCTCAACTGTGGTGTCATCATACATATGAGATTGACCCTTGTCTGTCTGTGCAAACAAAATGGTACCCACTTCCTCAATGCATGTGTATGACTCTCTGTGGGATTCACCAACTAGTGCCTAGGAAGCTCTTACCAATACTCTAGGACATAGGATGTAGAAAATGTGGACCATTGACATGAACATGCGTCTGCCATCCATCTGGTGCATGCTATGTCACATGTGGTGTCTACGTGACCCTAAAACTTGGAAGTCTACTTTACGGGTGTTGTTACATGTATGACTAACACATGCCCTTGCTCATTTTCAATTTGACTTGCATCTTAGGATTGGACACATGGACGTCACATTCATACAACCATATGTACAATTATGCTTCATGTGATACACACACACTTGGTCAACCAACACATTAGTTGTCAAAGCACACACTTTGAGCCAAAGGAATTTAGGTATTGTACATATGTGCGTCACAATGCTATCCTCTCCTTATGAAAAACATGCACAATTTGTGCCATACATATATGTAGGCCACACTTATGACCATCTATTGCGTCAGCCAACTGTAAAAATACTGTGAAGGGTGTAGTGGATGATGTTCCGCTGCAGTATGATGTCACACATGTGAACATACACCATCAACACCATACTGTCTTCAATTAGCCAATCTCTGATGTGTTCCAAATGTAAAATAACCAAAAAACAAGTAAAAATGCCCCAAACCAGTTAATGCACTGTAAATTTGACGTCCCTCGCGCTGTGCGTCATTTTTTGTTTACCAAAACTGTATTTGCGTAAATTTTTTTGACGCACAGGAGTGAAATTGAACCCGCATCCAGATATTTGTACAGTCCATGTATCATTATATGGATGCGGGTTAATATTCACGTCTGTGCGTCAAAAAAAATGAAGCAAATACAATTTTGTGCAACAAAAAATGACGCATAACGCGAAAAAGGCGGGACTTTTCATACAGGAAGTGATGTAATAGGATATCCTGTTTACAGATCATGTACAGTGGGTGTACTTTCAATTCACTTTGCAGTCTATGATCCTTCTCGCCTGTGTGGCTGTGTAGAGAGTGTTTTCCAGAGATTTTGTGCTGTTTTTGTCCTGTGTGCTATCTGTAAAGTCCTTTTGTGAAATAAATATTGTTTGTGTATACTGTAGTACTGTGTTTTGTCTACATTTGTCCATTTATCTTATGTATTTCTTGTTTGTGGGAGTCTGTTGTGGGTAGTGTTAGTTTGGGGATAGTTGGGCTCTTTTAGGGTTTAGGTTTACTTTTTTTCTGTCTTTTTACTCCTACTTTCACCCTTTTCCCCTTTCTAATTCTTTTACCCCTATTCCTTATCGTCATATATAAGTATGTCTGGTAGGCCACGTCTTGGCAGGATGGGGGAAGAGGAGTTGGGGGGCTTCATCTGGCTGGTGACACATTTCTTGCCGCTCATGATCCAGGCAGGGGACAGGGTCATACAGGGGTATCCGACAGAGGAGCGCAGAATCCGGTGGGGAAAGGTGCTGCATCACCTGCAGCGTGTGTATGCCAGCCAGAGGAGTGACCACCAGCTGAAGCACCGGTGGGCTGACCTCATCACCAGGGAGCAGGATCTCTTGGACCACCTGGGAATCATGATTGGTGGCACTGTTGGTGAGTATGACTTTTGTTAATGTGCACGATTAAATGCTCTGTAGTGAAATCAGGGGATTAGTGCAATGTCTGCCAGCTAACTTGATGACTGTGTGTAATGCTGGGGAAATATAAGGGGATCATTGATGCACTATGGCAAGGATCACAGTTGCTAGCTGTCAGGTAGCACGTGCTCAGCATACTTACAGGTTACTTTACCATGAAGGAAATTGGTGCAGCCTTTTTGTCAGCACAGCTAACAAAATAGGAGCCAATCATGTCTATATAGGGTACTATTGACAGAGAAGTACAGATGTACCAACATTTAGGCCAACTATGTTGACGCAATTTGCTAGACTGACTTTAGAATCAGTACATGATGCAAAAAATGAGTGCTGCCTTCACGTCAATTGATAATAGCAAAGTGGCTCAGACATTGGTCTCATGTTAGTCTGGTGAGTGTGGAAGGAAAGCGTTCACAGAAGTACTATGAATGTGTGGGATTATTGTGTTTCTTGATCTTTTTGGATACATGTTAGTTCATGATTTGAAAACATCGTGAAAAGGTGTAAGGTGCCCTCAGCTAACATCTAAGATGTTTGTTGGAATTAGTTGAGCCACAATCCAAATATGGGTGGCAGTCCAAGTGTATGCACATGGCTTCACATCTCCATGGTTGGTGCAAATCACCATAGCTGGGCCACATCAATTGACTATACTGTAACAACAGGATGGCTTACAGGAGTCCCTGCTTCTCCCTCTGTACATTGGGCCTATGTGCAATAAATGTGTCATGGCCACAAGGCATGTTTGACTGGTAATGCAGTCCTCAAGTAACCAGGCGTTGGATGTTTCTCTTGGATGCACATGTTGAGACGATTACACTCCATATTTTTTAGTGCCCACCAATTATGGGGCATGTTTGCAACCACATGATAGTTAGGGCCTATGTATGTGTGCAGATATGTGTGTAACTGTCACAGGAGACCCATGCTATGTACAAGTTGGCCGTGAAATATCAGATGCAGTACCATCATTTCTGAATGGCTGCCATTTCCTTATTCAGCCTACACATTGTATATGTTTATGAAATTGTTGCACTGTGCACAGATTTTGAGCACATTTCTTCCTTTCATACCTTACAGGTGGACCTGCACCCTACACTGTGGGAGAGGTGGCGACATTTGAGGACCCCGACCACTCCAGTAAGTGTTGATATGTCTGTTATGTGTTGTGTTTGCTGGTTATGGACTTGTGTGAGTTGGACGCATAGCAAGGTGTGATGCGTTGGGCAAGCTTTTCACTTGTTCCATGAGTGGGAATGCAGTTCTCACATGTTTTGAGTTTGCCAATGCGTATCCAATGGTATCATGTAGGGATTGTAGGACATCCCTGTAGGCCCCACTGTGAGTACAGGGGATAGTCATGTGTATGACACTTGTATCACCAAGAGTTGCAATGGAAGTCAGCCCCTATTTAGTTAGCCTGTCAGACCCACATTCTCTAAGATTGGTAGAGCTAATAGCTTTCCAATAGACATCTGCTTCCCTATTTAGCTACGTAAGTTTGAAACAGTAGGTAGAACCTCCAAGCAGCATGTACTTCCACATGTAGTGCATCAAGTCTGTGGAACCTGAGTGTAATGGCCTAGGTGTGCATGCAATTCATGATCATTGGTGTTCTAGCAACTCTGTGTCTGATGTAAGTCAGGCCTCACTGGAAGTATATGTTGTGTACTAAGTTCTGCATTTCCTGACATGTCTGACCCTATGAGTGCTCTAGGGTTTGCTGACTCCTAATTGTAGATAGACCTTACCTGTGGTGTGTCTGTAGAGACAAACATGTGTGGAGTTGCCTATACACTCCTCGGTGTACATGTTGTTGGCAAATTATAGTTGTGTATCCACCGCCCCCCCTCAAACACGGCCATGGGTTTGTGAATGGGGTACCTAGTATTGATGCTACCAGTATGTTACACATACCTGTGAATAAATGACAGTTTGGTTGCATACTAGTATACACACTCAGGTTTGGCACTTGGTACCATACTGGAAAGTCCAGTTACAACTTGCAGACCATGTGGCTTTAGTTTTGCTTTCCGTACACTGACATTTGTAGCCCAGCTCTTGGCGGAGGATATGCAGCATGATTCTTAGATGATAACTGTCAGAAGTCAGATAGCAAGTCAAAGCCAGTTGTTACCCATCTTGTAGGTTATGGATGTGCTTTGTGTGATGTGACATTTGTTGTCTGGCCTGCCATATACTTCCTCAGGGACATTCAATGCTGTGTATCGTGATATGAGTTGTTACAAGTACAGTAGATGTAATGTCTGATTAAATTGCTGTGCCGTTTCACACAATGCAGTTACTAACGTAGCATATCTGCATTTGTCTTCACAGCAGCTAACATGACTCTAGACCAGGTCCGTGAATTTCAGCGCCGGGCCATTCGATACCAGCACATCCTGCTTGTGGAGTCGGGGTTCCGGAGGATGGCCCGGTGATATCGCCATGAAAGTGCCTCGGGGCATGGCGAGCCTTCCCACAGGGTGGCCCTACTTTGCCCACCACAGCCACCACAGAAACAACCACCAATCAGAGCCAGGTGGCCCCACCCACAGCTGCCACTGTTGATCCAACATCTGCAGGACTTACTGGCCCCAGCATTGCCACCGGTGCAAGACAGCCCACACAGACCTCCTCCACCGGTACCCAGACTGCCACTGCTCCATCTGTTGACCCTGCAGCCTTCAACAGACTTGAACATAAGATGGACAAAGTGCTGCGCAAGGTGAGCCACCTGATCCGGGACGTGCGGCACATTAAACGGCGGGTCAAGGATATTAAGAGGGCCCTCCGGAGGGCCAACCTCTAGACACTTGATTTGATGGACATGATACCCTCCCCTCCCTCCTCTTTCCTTGTTCTTATAGTTAGTGGGCTTAGGGGGCTTAGTGTTAGGTTAGTATAGGCTGTTAGTTTAGTTAGACTTAGTGGGTGTGGGGTGGGGGGTCCTGCTTGTTTTTTTTTTTTTTCTTATTACATGTGTGGGTGGGTGGGTGGATGGCTATGTTGGGGTTCTTCTGTGTAAAAAAAAAAAAAAAAAAAAAAAATTATTACAAAAAAATATATATTTGTTTAGGATAGTATTGTATGTGATTAGGTTAGTATATGTTGTCCTCAATGTGTCCCGTCTCATAAGGGGGGTGGGGGGTAGATGTTTAGAACGTTTCGTTACATGTGATAAGTAAGTGTAGCTTAGGTTAGTTAGGGACAGTTGTGGGTAATGAGTAGTCAGGGTAGATTAGGGTAGGTATGATTTTTCCTTCAGTTTCCTCATCTATGGTTATCTTTTAATAAATATTTGGTTACCCCTTAATAGTATGTGTTGAATGGTACTTAATCGTGGGTTTGGATTCAGTGTACATCAATTTTGTACTATAACATCTGTGTCCTATGCTACAAACAAATCCCAACTGAGCTGTACAATTGGCAGCTAGCCCAGAGCTACCTTACAAAGTGTCTACCCTTTGTTGCAACCACCAATCACAGTTAATATGGATCCCAATGGGTTTTTGTTGATAAGTGTGTTTTCAAAGTCACTAACAGTGCTTCCAGACTTGATATTGGGGAAACAGTTTTAGGTCTGACTGCAGTGTGATGATCATGCATACCCTTATAAGATGAGTTCTCATTGGCAATCTTGTATTCTTGTCTTCATGACCCTCATACATCATTTGTGACACAGTTCGGCATGACTACCTATTTGTATGTTAACTCAGACACCTTCATTTGTGCAGTTTTTTTAGTATTTACTTAGATTAGTGTGGCATGTTTATTGTGTTATTTTTGCATGGTGAAAACATTTTGCGGCCACTATTTGATGACTTAGTTAGCCCCTGAGGAAGCATTCTTCTGTCCTACACAGCATGGTGGTGTATGGTTTCTCACTTCATCAGATTTGTCCCTCAGGATGGGCAGAGTATGATGCAATCATGGGCATTGTGCAGATTTCTCTAACTACATATTATCAGGACAGTTGTATTGACAAGCTACTTAATTTGACAGTAGGCACATTTCAGTTATCTACTGCACAGTTGATATGTCACATTACCCAGAGACAGATTTGTTGTGTAAGTGCTATTTATTGAAAAGTGCTGTAGTGCTATCTGTACATTGTCCATGATTGTGAGTCCATTATAGTGATATCTTCCATTGTGATCCAACACAATGGTTTACCAAAATGCTTTTGTCATGCCGGGGTTGCTGTTTCAGACAGTGCAGAGGGACAGACTTAGCCAATGAGTAGGAGAGAGACAATCACTGGGCTGGGTGACAAGATATACAGTGGTTTGCAGAACAGTGCTTGAGTACAGTTGTTGCAAGACTGGCAAGTTACAAAGCGCAGGACCTTGGTAATAGTTGGCCATGTGGCAGGGACTAATGCTTCCGGGTACTTTTCCTTGTGAATGTGATCTGTTCCATGTCTTCTTCTTTTGATGTGTGTGTTGCCTGCTTTTTCCTTGTTGTTGGTTGTGAAGGGGCAACACACACCTCAGTGTTAGAAGACGTGGAGTCAGACATCCCGGTCGCTGCTCCCTGTGAAGGTCTTAAGGGCAGTACTGCTGCAAGGAGGGCCTGCTGGTTCTTGAGAATAGCAGCCACCTCACGATGGTAGGCAGCCAGGTCGGCCCTGAGGGGTTCAATGTTGCATTTGTGCACGCGTTGACAGGATTGCTGTTGTAGGTGTTGGGTCAACTGTATTACAGCTGTGCTGATTTCCTTCTGGGTTTTCTGCAGTTCCTGCAAGATAGATGTTAGGGCTTGCATAGCTGCTGCCTGATCTGCAGATGACATCATGCACGAACGCACCCCCTCTAGACTGGCTGCCATATTTTGCATCCCCACCCGCACCTCCTTGGCCAGCTCCCGCTGTACTCCCACTACAGTTCTCTCAAAGCTGGTGCCAGTGTCGTCTGAGTCCTCAGCTGTATTGGAGCTGGCAGGTCTTACAGTTGGGGTGGTGGGTGGTTCCTCTGCGATGGCTGCTTGTTCTGTGCTCCTCCTTGTGACAGAAGGCGGGGTCTGGAGGGTTTCAAGGACCTTTTGGATAGTCTCCTGGGGAATGTTTATTGGCTCGTCATCCATGTCATCAGGGAAATCTGGGACAGGCATATCGGCAGGAGATCCATCTTCCTCTGCAATGAAACAGGGTACAATTAGTGTGTCTGTGTTGTGGCAATTTTGATGTGACGTGCCTGCCTTTTGATGAATTCACTTTGTGATCTTGTTTTGTGTTAATTTCTCCAGTCCTTCAGATGGGCATTGTTTCAGGCCTATGGCCCACCTGTGTGTCACATGTATGTTATTGAGTTATCAGACTTGTCAGCCTCATCGCCTCTAGGTGTTGGTTTCAGCCAAATAGAGAATTGCCACCTTCTTTTCCTACTCGACCCTCCGTGTACATCCATTCTCATGGTGAGACCTTTCACTGGCTGTGGGTGTTCTGATGGCCCTGGCAGCACACTTAACAATCTGGACCTGCCCCAATCCCTGATCGTTCACATCCACTTAAATGTAATTGACATGTGGCATATCCTATGCATGGCAATGTTATGATCCGATATGGATGTTAACATTGTTAATGGGTCCTGCTGATGTTGGGTAATGTGTGTTACATTGTATTGCCCTGATAGTCGTATCAGTGTCCTATTTCGTCCTCTGACTGTGCAGGTGTATTTCAGTGACCAGTTACATGTGTCCCCTCCTCAATGCTGTTGTCTGAGCAGTATGACATTTGGGATGTTGCCTTGTTACCCGGGCACAGGATGGACCCTGACATATGCAGCATGGGTGTGTCCTTAGTGCTGTGTCGCTCCTATTGTTGTTTACTCTGGCTGATGTTTGTGACAACTATGGGCATTGACATTTGAGAGTACTGGGGCCTTTGTCTGGTTTCTGGGGATTGTTGCAGTTGTCATCCTCACACCCTAATTTAGGTGTGTATGATCCATGGGGAGGTTACTGCCATTGGCTACTTGAGCTGCACACAGAGCAGAGGTGGTAGTGGCAACTGTTGTCACAGTTACATTGCAGTTGTCGGTTTGGCTAGAGGATTGCTAATAGGGCCCTAGTTAATGTAGGGGGTATGTTGGCTGACGAGTGCCAGGATGTCAGTTTGACGTAGTGGCCTTCCCTCCTGGCTTGGCTTTCCCTTTGCTCCATCCTTGGCATGACAGCATGCCCCCATGGGACTGTTGTTGGTGTAGTGTAATGGTGTGTCCCAGCTTCTGTCTGTGCAAGCCATGCCCCCATGCCGTGCCCCTTTACCCATGCCACTCCATGTATATGATGACTTCCATGCATTTTGTGGTCGGTATCCCCCCCGCTTGCAGTTAACATTTGTGCATTTTAATTCCCCATGCAACTTACCCTGCATGTGCGTTGTCTCCTGGTAGTCTGCGCTGTCCTATCCTTGAATCCCTGTGACGATCTCCTCAGGGATGACGGCTGCGACCATCTCCTCCATGTGGTCCAGGGCCTCCTGGTGTGCTGGACTCCCACCTCCAGTCTCAAGTGCTGCCTTCCTGTTCCTGGCCATCTTTTCCTTGTTCCTGCGTTTGCAGTCATGCCAGCGTTTCTTGCACTCGATGACTGTTCTGCGTACTTCAGCCACACTGTTAATCTTGTCGACAATTTGTTGCCATATAGCCTCTCTCCTACTGATTGGCAACTTTGATGTGACAAAGTGTTGGTGCTGGTGTTCCGTCACCTCTTTAACCAGAATTTCCTGCTCCTCTGCACTAAAGCAACACTTTCTTTTCTTCTTAAAAGTGTCCTGGTTCTTGTGTGGGTCCTCCTGGCTGGTTCCTGGTCTGCTGTCATCTTCCTGGGGTCTGTAGTGGCATCTGGGATCCATTTTGGCTCTCCTCTGGTGAAATGGCTGTGTTCGCTGTGTTTTTTTAAGCTATTGCATAAAAAAAAAACGGCGCATATCCGGTTTGCGGTGTCGTAAATCGAACCACAGTCATTTCCGCCGCGTTAACGTCATTTTCCTTTACGACTTGACGCCGCGGTGTGTGTCAAAAATAATGACTCCCACCTGTTGTTTGCGCTGCCGTGCGTCAAAGTATAAATATGACGCCTGCACGGCGCACCAAAATGGCGTTAGCCGGCGGTAATATTTTTGACGCAAAACTGTGCCGGCGCAGTTTTGCTTCAAAAAGTATAAATATGGGCCAAACTGTTTACTATGCCCAAAGTACCTCAATATCATATCTTCTCTGACATGTATGTATCAACAGTGAGACGTCGAAATAAGTTTGTAAGCATGGTGCATCTGTTTAAAGCGCAGGATTTACAAGTGTCTATTGTCCAACAATCCAAGTTGAAAGTGTTGGTTCAGGGTCAGTTTCATTTAATTGCACATGCCTCTGAGGCACAGGAGCTTCTACATCAGATTTCTAACCATTCCAAAGGGTAACACGGCATAATGTGGATTTATTCCTGCAGGGCACTTGTATGGGGCTGGGGTATTGTCTGGATCGATGGGAGACCAATGGATTTGGATTGAGGTCATATATTTCTTTACATTTTTGAGTCCTTGGCCTAATACCTAGTGATCAGCGGAAACCTATTTCCATGGATTGCAACTGTGATGTTGGGGGGGCACGTGTGTGACGGGGTGCATTGTCATGGCACCTAGTGTAGCTAGTGACATGCGATATGGTAGGTGATTCATCTCTTGCTTGGTTGGAGGATGTGGGGTTGGGATGGGGTGGGGTGAAGGTGCTGGAGGGGAGCAAGTATAGTGAAAATTAGCAGACTCATGTATGATCATCTATTTTTCAGCAAAATGTGTGGAGCAATGCTTCTATTCATGAAGGGACTATTGCAGCGATGGGGTCTGAAGCAAAATCCATCTCGTACAATGTTAATGGCATCTTAAATGAGCAGCAGTATCGATGGTTGACTTCTTTTTCACCAGAAGAGCTATTTTTGCAGGTGACCCATCTGAAAAGTAATTTTTCAGAATTGTTTATCCCGAAGCATTATTCTAAAGCTTACTTTGCATAAGACGGTCTGGGGATGAAGGGAGAAGGTGTCTACTTGGGTAGGGTTTTGAATGGCAGGTTTCCCATGTGACTAGGGTCCCCCAGGGAAGAGGGATCTGGTTGGAAGCCCGCATGAATGGCAATCCATTAAATTTGGTCAATAA
Organism: Pleurodeles waltl; assembly: GCF_031143425.1. Taxonomy (NCBI): domain Eukaryota; kingdom Metazoa; phylum Chordata; class Amphibia; order Caudata; family Salamandridae; genus Pleurodeles; species Pleurodeles waltl. The sequence goes on from NC_090448.1 coordinate 515,076,871, forward strand.
TTATGCTTCAGTTGTTAATGACCCTGATCCATTAGGGCAGATATATAATCTTGCTTTAGGTGCGGTGGGCCCCATAATTCAGGGGGTGACTTTAACTTCATCCAGGATCTGGTATGGGACACATCTAAAAAGCTAACAAACAATTGAAGCTTCAGACGAAAAATGTGCTTGGTGCTCTGAATCAAAAGGCTCAGCTATTTGATTCTTGGCGTATTGATCATCCTGCCTGGTCACAATATACTTGTTTTTCACGCCTGCTTCACACAGCTTCTCGTATTGATTATTGTTTAATTCCTCATTCGCTTAAATGGGTCAGCTCAGATATCTGGATAAACCCCTTTTGCTGGTCATTCTCTTTCCATTGTTAGTCTTTGGTTGGAAACTGTAAGAAGGGAAAGGCCCAGTTGTCAGCTAGATCAGAACCTTCACACAAAACAAGAATGGCTGGAAGATACGAGAACGTTTATCTGAGATTCTTTTTTCTGGAATAAGGGAACAGCAACACTTTTTTCGGTTTGGGAAGTAAGTCAGTCAATAATATTTTATTTGATTTGTTAAAATCATAAACAGATACAATACTCACTTAATTTATAGTCAATAATCAACCGATTGAAATTAAATTTCCTCATAACAAACATTGGTAACATTCTAAATAAAATAGAATAAATCATTTAAACCACATACCAAATACAAACTGCAAGAAACAATACAATAAAATAGACCTCAGGACCTCGATTAACCACAGTGTTTCCCTATTAAAAGTGACCCCTAATAAAGGTTAAAACTGCAATGCAGACCCCCGGTGATTCAGGTGAAAGCAAAAATCTAAAGCTATCACAATACAAAATTGGCCAAAGCAGTCTCAATTGAGGAAGAAAAAAAGCCTTTATTACAGAGTGATAAAGTTTGCAAAATAATAAAAAGTGGACAGTAGGTTGACATGATATACTATCACAAGGACAAAGCGGAAGATTGTGCGCCCATCCACATTGTAGGGGGAAGGCTATCAAGTAATGCACAATACCAAAATGCAATCTAGACAAAATCGGTGCTGAGTATTTAAAATAAATAACAAATAAAATTGCAAAACTGGAGTAGGCGTGTGTTCAGCAATACAACGCTGACAAGAAATTCATCTGTGCTAGTTGTCCCTTACTTTACCCCAGAAAACCTCCTTAATTTGACCATTCACTGATGGTAAAATATAATTATTAAAAAGGGTAATCATGCCCAGATCATTAAAAGCTTGCTTAACGTATCTAATCCACAAAAATTTCTTCTTTTGTCAATTTAACATGTAGATTAACAGTCCCTAATATTTGTCTGGAGAAGTCAAGTTCAGCAGTGCACCACACTTTAACCCATAAAAAGAAAGGGGCTAGGGCTATCTGATCCTCAAGATAATGCAATCTTTCCTCTGAATGACAAAAAGAGGTTGACGAACCTCTAGGAACCATCAAAAGTCTCCTAAGGAAAGCATTCTCGATAGTTTGTAACTCCGAATGGTCAGTAGATCCCCAAACGCCTGCCCCATATGTTGCAGCCGAGACATATTAGGCTCTGTTTAGTGTCATAATCTCCCTGACCGTTTTCTGGCCATGTTTGACTGCAAATCAAAAGAGGCCTTTGATCACCATGTTAACTTACTGAGCCTTTAGGGATAAGAGGGATTTCCACTTCAGCTGGTTGCTAAAGAGAATGCCGAAATATAAAAAATGTGTAACTTTTTCCACCAAATTTCCTTGAATATAAAAAGATTTAGTTTTCACTGATTTTGGGCCACAAACCATTACGTAAGATTTTTTAAGATTCATTTTCAATTCCAGCATGGTCATGAAATCAACAAAAGCATCAAGGACCTTCTATAGATTATTTGCTGTCCTCGCCAGTAGGATAGCGTCATCAGCGAAGAGAAGCGAGGAAATCGGAAAATTGCCCACCCTGGTGTAATCTAAATTATTTTGCTATAAGGAGGCTTCTAGTCCATTTAAATATATGAGGAATAAAAAGGGTTGAGGATACAACCCTGGCGCACCCCCTGACTTGAAATTGTGTTATCAGTACAATCACCATTAGAACCATACCGACTCTTCACAGTGGTATTCACGTGTAATCTCTGGAGTAAATTAATTAGGGGCTCCTCTAACCCTATGCCCTCCATGAAGTTACAAAACTTGTCCCAGTTTACAGTATCAAAAGCAGACAACAAGTACCTGAAGGCCAAATGCTCTGAACACTTAGTGGACTTGGTGTACTTGCTGAGGATTAAAGATAGGTTCAGAATTTGTTCCACTGTTCCACGACCTTGCCTAAAGCCTTATTGTATCCTTGATAATGTGTGATTTTCACTGGCCCACACCTCCAAACGAGCTAAGAAGACTCTTTGTGCTACCAAAACCATAAGGCTTCAAATGTTTTAAAGGACCCCCTTCAACTCAAAATCACCTATCCTTTACAAACACAGTGGACGGCCCAAACTGTGAAAAGCATTAATTTCATACAATTAAAGAAAATGTTTGTGCAAAGTATCACTGCTTTCCACTGACTTTTAGTGGCCAACCAGTCATTCTGTCCCAACAAAATGTTTAGTAGACAAAAATGCATTAGTAGAGCAATTTATGGTGTTTATAATGAATATTAATAGAGTGGTATGATTTTCCCAATGTTCAAGGGCATAAGAGCACTTCTTTATCTTTATCTGACTACAGATAAGCAGTCAGGATCTACACAACTAGGTTTTTTATTTGTCTCAATAGTCCCTTTTCTTTCTTTCTATAGTTAACATCATTCAGCAAATAGACAACAGAACTCTTTTGGGATATAGGCCACTCTTATCAGTCACAATATATTAGGGAAGACTTCTATGATAAAGAACTTCTCAGTCTTCATATTTTAAGAGTCTGGCTCCTAATGAAGCAGTACAGATCACATTAGTCTGAAGGATGCAGTGTCATAAGATCCTATAATTCAGGACACGGTCACACTTTCAGAATGTTCAAGATGACAATACAGGGCTTGTAACCACTTTCAAATTACAGTGAAAATAACTTCTTAAAACCCAACAATCTTGAAGGAAGCTTGTTTATGAGAGCATTGCCTTTCCCTTTGTGAATATCGCCATACAGGACTGCGATCTCTGCCCACAGAGTGTTCCCTGCTGATCACAGGTTTGTGTCCTTACCCATGGAGAGACAACATTTGTTGTGTACAGCACAATTGTGCATGTTCCATGGTGCACAAATGAGCATTCCCGCAACTTGCTAACACGATTCTTGTTAAGTTTCATAAGTTGAAAACATGTGGGCACATAGCTCAAGGTTTGCACCTAAAATAGAAGTAGCCCAAAAGGTGCACTCAAGGCCATAGTCTAAGAGTCAAGACTGAGTTAGAGATTAATAACCCTATCCTCCTCAGTGCGCCCATAAGTGTCAATTCCCTCGAGTCAAATACCTTCTCTAGATCAAACATGCCCAGCAGTTTCCTAGTTTGAGGTGTATTTGATGCATACAAGTAAACACTCTCCACATGTTATGGTTAAGAACCATTTCATGGATCAAATCTTCCTGGTCTAGTAAAATCAGTAGTGGCAAAAGGGGGAGTAACCTCTTTTTAGCAATTTTGCTGGGATCTTGCACTTTAAGTTGATACAGGATAGGGGCCTTGATAAGTCACAACTGTCTGAGTGATACCTAGGCTTCAGGACTAAAAAGCGCTTTCGTTATAGTGTAAGGTAAGGTTGCTTTCCTTAAGACCTCCTAGTGCACCAGCAGAAGTTAAGGGGATACTTTTTACCTGAGTATCTTGTAGAATCCACAGGTAAATCCTTCGAGACAAGTTGTTTTGCTACAGATACAGTCCATTATGGTTTCTCTATTTTGTCAGCAGGCAATATGGAGTAAAGAAAATCCCTCTATTCCCCTTCAGTCCATCTGATTTAAGTACTGCCTAAGCTGTTCATGTGGATTTATTTCACTTTGAATGCATCACATTTTTACAGCTAGTAGCTACTAAGTTAATTTCCCTTTTACTAGTGAACATCTCATATCTTATTTGCATTTTCTCTAATTCGTAGGATGTCTAAGAGTGTTAGTGGGACTGACAAGCCAGGTTAAAATCCTGTCAGGAACTTCACCATCTCCATATCTCCTAACTGCAATGTTGTGATACATCACATCATAGGTACCTCCTCTCTACCACCATTTTAAATAACTCAAGGCATTTCCCAATCTCCACCAGTATGTCTCTGTCTTGTTAAATTTATACTGCAGTTTTATTGCCTTTCTTTTAGCGTCATGCCTATTTAATCTCCATTTTAGTGCATTCAGTACCCCATTTTCTTCAGAGATACAAACACCTCTATGATTTAAAGGCCTCCTAGAAAGTACTAAGACCATCACCTTCAACCCTTCAAACTGCATTGTGCTTTTCTCCATTGCAAGTCTGGGTATGTATTCTTTATCTCTGAAGTTGAGAAGCTTCAAAGACCTTGGGCCATCCTGCAAGGGTTACACTGGCAGTCATTTATGTGACCTCTCAACAACAAACAAAGAAACTATCTTCAAATAGCTCTTGCAGCAGGTGCTTAACATATTCTTGCATTATCCCTGTTTGCTTTTTGTAGTCAATCCCGAGGATCCAGATGTTATGACTTCTTGATTGCCCCTCCAAAAGGTCCACTTTCTGCTCAATTTACAGCCCTTATGACTTTAAGTTGCAAACATCTGTCCTAGTTGTGCCACCCTGCCTCTTCAAGACCAGCGAATCTCAGCTCCAACTGGTACCCATGTCACCCTGTTTATTGGGGCTACCCTTAATGTGCTCACTTTTGCATGTTAGCACAACAAACTCTGTGACAATACCCTCAATAGCCAACTAACTCAGAAAACATGGTTTTAATATCAACATCTTCTTGCTGCATGGGTGACACCCAGAATCAGAGGCTGCCACCTGCTCCCTTCTGGTAAGCAAACTTTGTTTTTTATTGCCATGAAAGTTTAGTCTAGATTAGTGTGTGTCAGTATTTTCCAACTGACAAGAGGTTCACATTAGTGCAGAACTGTGGTATCCCAGACGTGCTTGCAGCAGTTAAGAACACTGTGCTGCTTAGAGCTAGAAGCACATCACAGCTTTCCAATGGCCAGGAATGTTCAAAGTTCCATTGGAGAAAATAGAGAGACTTAGAGCCAATAATGTCTGACTTCTGATCCAACGTTCCAATAGTTGTGTTTTTGTTCCTGCCTTTTAAATTTACTATATTACACCTCCAGTGGGTGAAATGTGTAGCGCCCCCCCCCCAGCCCTGGGGAGCATATAAATGACCACGCCACACACGGAGCTCGTTAGCAGATGCCTTTATTCCTCAGAACACAACCACACACTGTCAGATCACGTCATAACCATTAATAACCGCACCCTAACACTTTCCAACAGTTACGCACTTCCTTTATTGAGTCTGCCTAGAACCGTGAGGGTTCTAGCGCACATAATCTCAAGACACTACAAAATGTTCCAATGGTACCATAACGTTTCTGCCTCAGGCTATCCCAGTTGTTGAACTCGCTCTCCCCTAACTCAGGAAGAGAACCTTTACTAATACTTAAATCTCTCAGCAGTGGACTGTAATGCTACATTAGAGCGCGGGAATGCTGAGAGTTTCATTGAAGACAATGAAAAGGTTAAGAACTAATATTTGCCGGTATAGACACTGCTCCAACATTCCACTACTTCATCTTATATTTCTCCATGTTTATTTGAGAAAATACCACCCTCGCTGGGGTAAAGACCCTCTGCTTGCTATAGGCCCTCGCCTGGGGTCAGGTATTTAACTCAGGAAGTGGGGCTTTAACAACTGTTTTAGAACTTGGCAGTAGGCTATAATGCTACATTCACTTATTCACTTTAGAGAGCAGGTACTGGGGGAAGGTAACATTTTGTGAAGAAATTGAATAACATGTTGGGTTAAAAAACAAAATGTATCATAGGGTAGCAGCAATTTAACAATGCATTTAGAGAAGAAAGGTAAGGCTGGAAGCTAAGTAACCTATGAGGTTTTAAGAGGGGAAACAAGAACATCAGTAACACCCGAGGCCAAGTTATTGTGTGGGCGCACTGCACTGTGTGTGCACACATAGTGGGTGCATCCACTGCAGACTGGGGCAGTATGCCAATTATTATTAAAAACCTATGTCTGCACTTTGTGTATTCATTTTGTGAAGACATAACAGCATGCAAAACGAAAATTCGATTAACCCACCCCTTCATGTTTCATGTCCCACAGCAGTTGGAGGGGGGGGGGGGGGGTTCCTCTAATACCTCATAAGATGGTGGGATCAGTCAAATGTGGTACAAATCATGGTGGGGGCATTCAGGGCCCGACTGTGGTGCTGAGTGCATCTACATAGGGATTAACAGCGTTGACACTACAATGTCAGTATCAGAAGGAGCACACCCAACCTGTATTCTGCAGGGGCAGAAAACCTCCATGGGTGACTTCTGACACTATCTGTCCCGATTAGGCACCCGGGGGTTGAGTGGAGGTGGCCTGCACTAAGTTTACACTCTCTCTGTCGTGGCATGCAGTGTCCACTTTCTTCTTGGATCTTTTGCCAGTACTGATCTTTCTTATTATGGTGCAAGTGCAGCCTCATGGGCAAACGCCTTTCCTCATTTGTAAAGGGTCAAGGCCTCTTGCAAATTAAAGAGCCACACTTAAGCTGCACAGGCTTCCTTTGTGCTGCGTAATAGGTGTGACAGAAGAACCTTCACAGGCGGCTGCATTACCTTCTGTAATACTGAAGTACCTCTAAACTCCTAGGCCCATATTTATACTTTTTTAGCGCCGCATTTGCGCCGCATTTTGACGCAAAAACGGCGCAAACTTGCAAAATACAATTGTATTTTGCAAGTTTGCGCAGCTTTTGCGTCAAAATATTACGCAAATGCAGCGCTAAAAAAGTATAAATATGGGCCCTATTGTGTTTATAAGGTCCTTTTCACTCATAAGGCCATGGATAGTGATTTTCTTAAGATACATTCAGAGTTTCAGTGGTCCTCATACAATGCTCCAATAGTGATCTACTATAAACACAGAGGGAGAAGATAGATTGATCATAAATAAAATGCAAATTGAAGCCTGAAGTGCTAGAAAAAAGGAGCGTCCAACACACCTTTCCAAAGCTGCCTTTCCCCAGAACTCGAATAAAGAGGAAGTCGTCAATGCCAAGTTTTGAGTGGGAGCCAGTTTTACTAGATCCATTTTCTCGACTGTGGTCACGAGGACGATCTCTCTGGTACTGAAATTGAAAAACATGATTTAAAATCCGATCACAGCATTTGGCAATAAAAAAATGCGTTAAGTAATTAGAACATTTTCTGGTACTTCTAACACGTACTGTGCTGAATAAAAGCAAATCTCCACCTTCTTGTTTCAGAGAAACTTTTAGCAAGATAAATCAAAGTAATAAAAATACACACAAAAAGTCCTAGACAACCACATAGACTTCTAAGAAAACTAAACAAAATGAATCAGGGACCATGAAATTAGCCAGGTGTACACTGCAAACCAACCAATATGAGCAGAAAACATATATCATCTGATAACTCATAACAAATACATCCACTGTCTTCCTTTTCTGTAATGATTTCAGAGTACCATCTGGTAGAATGTATCTATCTATTTTAAGGGTTTTGTATAGAGCCAAATATATTTCACAGCCACTATTGACTGTTCCAGCACTGGACCACCAAACAGGCTCTGGAGGAAGATTCAATAGTAAATCAGCTGGTTCGGAACAACTGTGAGTTTAGTCGAAGGTGGATAGTAAAAGTAAAGATGGAGTAAATCTGAAGCCTACAAAACAAGCAAGCAGGGAATGGGAGTCATGGCAAATACAGATAGAAAGATCCGATTTATCAAACCTTTTTCACTTTCAGAAGGACTGCCTGTGCCGTATCCCATGATCTGGAATTCACGGTGACATCTGGCAGAAGTATCTATCTACTTGAAGGATTTTACATAGAGCCAACCATACATCACAGCCAAAAACAAGTCTGGAGATAAAAGTGCAATGTATCAAAGTGGCGCTGTGCCACAAGTGTCTTTGTTACTCACCAGGGCCCATTACAAGTGCCCCGAGATTCACGGTGGTAACTTCACAGCCAAGAGTAACCGGTACTGGGAATCCAAGGGCAGAATTACTGAGGATCAAAAGTGGAACAATGGGTCCCCCCCGACCCCCAGACAAGATAATTTACTGGGGGGTTCTTTATATCTGACTCTGATAACCCCAGTTTATCCCCACTGTACCTTGAAATTTTTGCCGCTTTGAATGCAGGGTGTCCCCACATAATCATATGGGATACATTAGATCCTGTCGGAACCAATGTAAATACTGCTTTTCCTTGGAAATCGCACGGAAACGGAAGAAACAGTGACATTTACAAAGGGATGCACGTTTATTAATTTCCTTGCACATCACAAGAAAGAGACAAAGCTCTTCCCCATCACCACTTGTGTCACAGTTTGTTAAACGTGGCTAATACTTTTGGCTCGACCACGGCCACGAGAATAGACACGCATGCTCAGCGTTTTGAATTGAGGACCTAATGTCCTCTCAAAGACAAGGACAAACTGTTTAGAAAACATCAAACTTCATGCCCAGCCTGTAGATATCTCTGTAAAGAATTAGGGACTCTGAAACTTTAATTTTCTCATTTTCAACAAAAAATGCCCATGCTCGTAGGAGCCATATTTGATTTAGAAGACAGAGGAGGTCAAACGTGAGGCGCTTGGTGAAAGTTTACAAGATTTTGAAGCCGCTGACAGCACCTTTAATGATATTTGAAAAATACATTTGCAGAAAGATCGTCTCCTATATCTGTTTTGTTCTACTAAACAGTTAGGTTCACCCGCCTGTTTTTGGCACTATGCTCGATACCCTAATGTGCGAAATTGCATATTTATCACAACATAGGCCCATATTTATACTGTTTTAGCGCCGCATTTGCGTCATTTATTAACGCAAAACGGCGCAAACTTGCAAAATACCATTGTGGGGCATATTTATACTCTGTTTGCGCCGAATGTACGTCAACATTTTTGACGCACAATCAGCGCAAACCCTGCCCCATATTTATACTTTGACGTCCGACCCCGCGGGCGTCAAAATTCCACCATGTGCGTCATTTTTTGGAAGGGGGAACCAGCCTTGCGTTAATTATATGCAAGGTAGGCGTTCCCTTCCAAAAAATTACTTTAAGGCCTGTGTCCCTTATTTATACTCTGGTGTCATTTTGACGCACAGGAGGGGGTGGGCCTTAAAAAACGGCGCACAGCCTGATGTGCGCCGTTTTTTAACGCCTGGGTCAGGGCAGGCGTTAAGGGACCTGTGGGCTCGGATGGAGCCCAGAGGTGCCCTCCCCTGCCCCCAGGGACACCCCCTGCCACCCTTGCCCACCCCAGGAGGACACCCAAGGATGGAGGGACCCATCCCAAGGAAGTAAAGGTAAGTTCGGGTAAGTATTTTTTTCCGATTTTGTTTTGTGGCATAGGGGGGCCTGATTTGGGCCCCCCTACATGCCACTATGCCCACTGACCATGCCCAGGGAACATAAGTCCCCAGGGCATGGCCATTGGGCAAGGGGGCATGACTCCTGCCTTTGCTAAGACATGAGTCATGTCAATGGAGGTTGGGCGTAAAAAAAATGGTGCAAATCCCGTTTGAGGCCTGAATTTTGCCTCAGACCTGACGTGCACCATTTTTTGACGCACAACCCCCATTTTCCCATACGCCGGCGCTGCCTGGTGTGAGTCATTTTTTTTTACGCACACCAGTCCACAGCGCCGGCTAAGATCATTCCATTAATAAGGCGCCCGCATGGCGCGTTGGAATGGCGTTAACCGGCGGTAAAATTTTTGACGCACAACTGCATTGGTGCAGTTGTGCGTCAAAAAGTATAAATATGGGCCTGTATTTTGTAAGTTTGCGCCGTTTTTGCGTCAAAAAGCAGCGCAAATGCGGCGCTAAAAAAGTACAAATATGGGCCAAAATTACTATTTTTAAAATTAACATTTTCGAACGAAATATCAATGTCACAGGGCATTTTGCACATGAGGTATGCCATTGTGTTAAAAAAAACCAGTCATTCAAGACATTGGCAAGAAACTGGCTTGAGCAGAAAGCATCTCTCAGCGAGCATTCTTCTGTGCAATCCAGTCTCTCACGAGTGGAAATTAGGCAAAATTGCATGATGTGAAATTTTTATAACGTTTTTGAATTTTACCTGTGTAATTTACAATTCGCCCAAGTGGTTATGTTACCATTACACACCTGATTTTTAGTCATATTGACCTGGTTCTGCGAAATGGGTTGTTGGTTTGAGGTCATGTGAAGTATGAAGTATCCTCATGAATTTGAGGCTCCTCTCAGGGGGAGCACTTGTGATTTACTAGGTGACAAGGCATTTAGGGTGCAGTTGAGCTTATAAAGGCACTTGACATGAAGAAGTGGAAGCAGCGTGATAAGACATGCCTAAAGTAAGGCCTGCTCTCTGCTGATGATTGCCAACCAGCCCAAAACTTGTGTACAGATACGTCCAGCACTGATGGCTCCTACATTTGTTGGTGATGACTTTAAACTGTGAGACCACTACAGTGAACTTCATATACCCTGATACATTTGGGAGAACTGGTGCTAACATACCAGCAGTGTGCCCCTACCCCCTTGAGACCACCCTGAAAATCGGCCCAACAGACCATCCAAATCCTACATTGTCCTGTTATCCTGTGAAAGCTGTTGATAGTAAATAATTTTTACTATTTTTATAATGACTTGTTCTGAAATTTCGAAAAAACAGAATTACAAAGCAAATGACCAGATCCGTGGCACCATTCCTATGTGTTAACGCAACAAGCCCCTAATTTAGAGTATGGTACTAATTAAAAATCAGGTACAATTAGTTTACCACCACAAATTGCTGCCTGTTTTAAGGTTAGCAGTACTACCGATATGCTGAAACAGCTCACACAGTGAATCCATCAAATTTAAAGATGCTCAGCACGACTTTAAACAACTGGAATTAGTCCATAGAGTATCGCTACTCAAAAATAGGTAGTTAATAACTGCAGCGCTGAAATATACTAACCAAAGAGGCTCATATCACATTCCTGAAAATGCTAACGGCAGCAGTTATTACTACTACTGCTGTCATACCTGAATTTAGATACAATATTGACACTTTTGGCGCAGGATTATACACTAAAAAATGTCCTGCTGTACTAATTATTATCTGAAATCAATACAAATTACCACTCAGGCATTGCTAAAGTAAATGTGATACAATAGATAGAGTATTTTCATCAGCTCAGACAGTGGTCTGCTAATACGGTGGTATCTGCACACCTTCCACATAAGGTAATAGTATCACCACTAGATTAATTCGCACCTGGTGTGGAGGCCTGTGCAAAAAATGGGTAGTAGCGAAGGCAGTAATTACATTAAAAAGTTTATTATATCACTAATCTAAATAAATGAGGTCCTTGTAACTTTTCTGCAACTATTTATTTCCAGCGATCACCACTAGATGGTAGTGTTTGTACACATGTAAAATTGCCAGTGTGAAGAAGTTTTTTCTAACCTTTCCGTCAATTAAAGTTTTAACCTTACTCAAAATATTTCTCATCTTAGATGGGATGTGAATCAACCACAAATGCAACTATAACGTGTTAGCAATGTGTCTTAATGTATGTTATGAATACTGTTACTATTAAAACAACTGTCAAGTCGCCTACCTCCGATTTTCTCTATCACAGAATTTAAGCCACAAACTGTTCTTTTGAAGCAGAAGAAAGCATTTAGGTCAAATTTACTAAGATTCTGCATCAGTGTTGCGCCAATTTTGTAGAGCATCCCAAATACAAAATTCCTGTTGGGATTTGCAAAGCCAAGCAATTCAAGATTTGTGTGTTAGTTTATTTAAAAAGTAACCTATGCTTCTTGTATCGCTGTCTCGTGTTAACTTGCGTTGGCGAGGCGTAATTTGGGCGGAGCAAGGGTGTTCTTGTGCATCCACCCATGTATATTGATGTAAGCCATATTTACTCAATAAATATGGGTTTGGGCCAAAATGGCGTGCCTACCCCAGGCTGGCGGAACAAAGAGAAATATATTTATTCCTCCTTGTTACCTCCTCTTTGCATGCACCAGCACACACACAAGAAGAATACGCCTCTAACAATAGCTTTTTTTTCTGCAGCATGTTATTCCTTCCTGCACATAAACTATTCTGACCATAACGGAGGCACCCTTGCGTCATGGCACAAGCGTGCCTGCATTGGCACAAGCCAGCCAGAAATGCGCCAGCATCATTTTACATGTCACATGTTGAAACTACATCATGTCTTAGTAGCACATTCCTGCTCATGCCTTTTGGTGAATGCAATGCTGCGACTTGCCTTCCTGTGTTTCGCCAGTTAAATCTGGGCCCACATAAATAAGAAGACATAAATATGTATTTTTATTCTACCTGAAGTAGGAGTCTGGCTGTGGAGGAAACCTGTGCATTTAAGGATTAAGGACCGCTAACTCCATTGCAAATTTATGTTTGTGCTTAAACGGTGTTTGCAAAATCACACTGTTGTTGTTGTTATTATTATTATTATTATTAATAATAATAATTGTGTTTCTAAAGCGCACAATTGCCTATAAGGATTCCTGGCACTAAACATTCTTGTGCTATCAGTCATTCATTACTCCACCACTGTCTAGTAAACAGCCAAGATTTAAGAGATTTTCTGAACTTCCCAACATATATGTGCTGCCTGTACTGAGAACGCTCTAACTCCGAACTAAGGCCCATATTTATACTTTTTTAGCGCCGCATTTGTGCCGCTTTTTGATGCAAATACGGCGCAAACTTACAAAATACAATTGTATTTTGTAAGTTTACGACATTTTTCCGTTAAAAAGCGGCACAAATGCGGTGCTAAAAAAGTTGAAATATGGGCCTAAATCTTTTCTGAACCAAAAGTTCTGCTTCGGTCGCTCTTCATCAGCAGCCTGGTTCCTAATTCCTGAGCTTATTTCTTAAATACATTGACCCATCATATGTGCAGCCTTATACACAACATAATACAAAGAGACTTAAAAAATCCTCTTTCCGGCTTGTAATCAATGTAGCTTTTTTAGAGCCAAGGCAATGGAGCCCTTCTTTGGAAATCTAGAGGCCAGATGTACCACCCTCAGTGCTTGCAATTCACAATTTGGATTTTTTTGCAACTTGGAAATTGGGAGTCAATCAATCAGGAATTTGTAAAGCGCACTACTCACCCATGAGCGTCCCAAGACGCTGAGTGTGGGGGGGGGGGGGAGGAGGGGAGAATGGGGTGCTGCTACTGCTCGAACAGCCAGGTCTTGAGAAGTTTCCTGAAGGTAAGGAGGTCTTTGGTCTGGCGCAGCTTGGTGGGAAGAGTGTTCCACGTTTTGGCGGCGGGGTGTGAGAATGATCTACCACCGGTTGTAGTTCTGCGGACGCGTGGGATAGTTTGTGAGGACGAGGTCGGGGGAGCAGGGATGTTGGGTCGGGGTGTAGAAGGAGAGCCGTCTGTTGAGGTATTCTGGTCCGGTGTTGTGCAGTGCTTTGTGAGTGTGGGTTAGGAGTTTGAATATGATTCTCTTGTTGACTGGGAGCCAGTGCAGGTTTCTCTGGTGGTCTGTGATGTGGCAGTGGCGGAGGATGCCCAGGATGAGGAGTGCAGAGGCGTTCTGGATGCATTGCAGCCTCTTCTGGAGTCTGGCCATGGTTCCTGCGTAGAGGGCAGTGCCGTAGTCCAGTTTCCTGCTTACGAGGGCTTGGTTGACTGTTTTTCTGGTTTCGGTGGGTATCCATTTGTAGCTCTTTCAGAGCACACAGAGGGAGTTGAAGCAGGAGGAGGAGATAGCGTTGACTTGCTGGGTCATGGATAATGAGGAGTCCAAGATGAATCTTACTTTACGTGCGTGGTCGGTGGGAGTCGGAGCTGCTCCTAGGGTGGCGGGCCACCAGGAGTCATCCCATGCGGAGCGGGTGGAGCGAAGATGAGGACTTCCATCTTGTCAGAAACACTGAAGTACAACAGTGTCTGAGACACCGTTTGCGATACCCAAATGGGTCGCAAAGGACCTGCCTCCTTAACACTCATGATGCAGGTCACATTTTATGACCCATTGGGAATGGCTGGCACTCACAGGGATGGTAGCTTGCAGGGATCAGCAGACCACCATGTCTGTGACTGCTTTTTACATAAAGCTGTTTTTTTTATATGCATCTCTTTTTCCCTTAGGGAAAATGGGATCCGTTTAAAAAATAACAATTACAAGTTTTCTTTTCATTATTTGAGAGGGGGCAGTGGTCTGTGGGACTACTGCCTGCTCTGAAAAAATGTTGGCGCCTCCATTCACAAACGGGAATGGGTCCATTGGGGACCCCTTCCCATATGAGAATGGGTTACCACCTCCTTCAAGGTTGCAGTAAAGTATGAATGTTTTGCAACCGCATTCTGGTCACAAAACATTCATACATGGCCCCATGATGCCCTTAACATGCCCCTTTCTAATAGCGACTCACAAACCCTATTTTGCTAGTCGTAATAGGTTACAGACTTGCAAAATAGGTTTAGTACATGACAAAAAGCATTTTACCAGTTGCTAATGGCCTGATTGGCCGTTTGCAACTGGTGAAAGTCTCCGTACATCTGGCCCCTAATGCAAGCCAAGCTGTTGCATTTTGGATGCGCAACAACCATTTAATCAGAATGCCAGATGCATCCATTAAAAGTGCATTACAGTAGTCTGGTCGTCTAAGGATAGTAGTCTGAACAATGAGAACTCCATGTTCCGCAAGCAGTAATGGTAGTAGTTTCTGTAATGTTTTTAGGGGAGCGAGACATGTTGATGATAAACTATTGACATGTGAGGTTAAAGACAAGTCACTGACAAAAAAATCTCAGTGGCTGACTATGGAAAATTTGTTTGAGGAGGCCATTAATCGTCAGTCAATGGTCGTGGTCTCTTATTTGCTGAACAACAGAGTACCTCTGTAGTTCCAGTGCTCCAGTGGTTTGCAGTTGGTGAAACACACAACCTGTTGACGCAAATAGTGGAAATTCGCTGTTCTCATGTGTTGAAATGGGGAATAATAAGCACTTCTTAATTTTCCTAAATATAGATCCTTCTTTGCCAACAGAGAATCATTCTCGTATGCCAACCTCAGAATGTTTATTCAGGTTTTAGTCTTCTAAAGAGAAATGAAAACTCATATTTTCAAGAAATTCCTATTTAACTAAATACATCTCCTCACGTATTTACAGGACGAAAATCTCCTCTAAATTACCATTTAAATCTTTAATGATCTTCTCCACACCTATGTTCATACACTAGCTGTGGCCCCTCCGGTCTGGGGAAGGAGCGTCGCCCCCCCCTGCCAGAAGCAGCCGCTGCAAACCATTAACAACCAAAGGCTAATAAACTGCTGGGCATGATGCATCCTCCGTGCATGGTAGTTCTCTGTGATGTTTTCTGTGGGTCCAGCTAAAGTGGTGTTCGCAACCACTTGCCCGTAAGGACAGTCTGCAGGTGATTACTGGAGAGGGGCTCAAAGACTGCACTCCCATCATCTCAAAGGTCATCCACAAGGATCATTTCAGGTTTTGCAAAATGCTGGTTTGACACCATGAAGGTGGCCCCCAGTTCAGGCAAAGCAGGAGAAGAGCAGATGAGCAGGCGTAATCTATCAACGATGGACTCCACACATGTAGAATACCAAGATTTGGATCGAGGAAAGAGCTCCAAAGACCACAGCAAAAAGAGTACAACAAAAAATCGATTTACTGAAGCAAACAAGGTTAATCTACATTATATGAATAAGAAGGTGTATTTCCTTCGAGATGCTTTCAAGTCAGGTTTCTTGATTCTTTTTTGGACATATTTCAAAAGTATTGTATGTTTTTATATATTATGCTTACAGATCCAGCAACGCCAGAGAAACAGCAATTTTAGTATATTCCAACAATAAATGGGTCTAAGTTTAATGGCTGGAGGATGAATGCTACTGCTACTGCTAATGCTTATGCTACTGCTGTAGTTGATGAGTACGAATGTTAAGTAAATCCGAGTTCAGCAATCAAAGATGGCATCATGATTTGCAGAACAATGCAGTAATCATGATTTAAAAACTATTTGTTTTTATTCTGCACCTGCTACTCAAGTTTGTAACTTATTATTACTGTAAAATATCCTGTGCTCTTAATATTTAGTTTATTACTACACAGCCTATCGGCACCCAAAAGGGGTGGAAGACTGTGGCAGGATGAAAATCTTGGTATGTTAGGTGACATACATTTTCGAAATTATGATTTAACTCACTAAAGTATTTTAGAAGCTTGCAGAAGTTGTGAATGTTTCTCATTTTGACTCTTGGAGGCATCATGGCACCAGGTGGATCCCAAAGGGCGTAGCTTGGGTGGGTGGGGGGAGAGAGGGTTTCGGGTGTCACACCCTCCTAGAAAATGTATTTTCCGGAAAATAGTTGGGTACAAATGCTTTCAGACAGGTATGGTGAGGTGTCTGTCAGATTTAACAAAAATGTTTTGCATAAATACAGACAAAAAAACCTCACACACATGCTCTCCCTCTCTGCTTAGAAAGTCTTCAAAAATGTTGGGTATTTTCCAAAATCTTGTGTTTTCTTCTCTTAACACCCCTGCCAATCCGCATTCGTCTCCCCTTCTCTGCCCCTTTAGACCCTCTCATGTGCCCTGCTTGTGATATAATGTATTTTGACATTGTATGCCAGCGTGATTGTTGGAAAATCTGAAGCTCACAGTCTCCCAGTCTAACTGACCAAGCTACGCCCCTGGACATACTATTGTTGTAAAAACTAGTTTTTCTGGTTTTCCAGTTTTGAGATGAAGGCACATACAATGATTTTTTTCTGTAAATATCTATTCCATTAATGGACATAGGAGAACAGGGCATATACCAGTAAAACAGGTGTCAGCCGGTTTGGTACACAATTCTAGGAATCTCAGATTCTAAATGACTTGTTTTGGATAACATGCTGGTGAGTCACATTCAGAAATGCACCCACATCAACTTTTTTTTCGTGAACCAAATAATGTTTACTTTAATGTCTCCTCAGTAAATGAATACCTCTCAAGCGTCAGGCAACAAGAACTTTAATTCTAGGGTCATCCAAGGAAGTAACATAACATGACCTTTGATCCACTGGATGTGGCCTGAGGAAATTCTCATATTTTTCAAACACACGTTATGAAACAAGACAGACAGTCAACAAATGTTTATTTAGATCACAAGTCTTTAAACAACATAACACCCCACACTGAGACAACTTGCACATAAATACGATAAAATTCCCCCAATAAAACATTTTAAATGGGCATTCACATCTTTAGTCTTCCTCCTATAACCACATGGGAAAATCACTATTCGGATGTGCCTAAAAAACTTTTTACAGCAATCAAAAACCTGCCAATGGCACGTGCAACATCCAAGAATCACATATCCGTCAATAATTAAACTGCCTGTGCATGATGTCTAATGCCATATTTAAAAAAATTGGCCATAAAAATGTTCTCCGTAATACTAGGACAGTCCAACAATCCATTGGAATGTGCAAAATATTACACTTAGTTCCCAGGCCACAGGTTCATTTGCCTGCAGGGTCCATTAAAGCCAATTTTATCTCTGATGAGTAATAACCGTGTTAATTCCCACTCTTGCCCTTAATAATTCATATCTTATCCTTTGATCTGGTAAGAGGTCCAAATAAGGGAACCAATGTTCCTTTCCCCATGAATTTAGCATAAACAGAATGGAATATATGCTTCCTAAATATTTTTGATCATATTCTCTAGGCAATTCCTTGCAGTATGTTTTAATATCCTTCTTAGAAACTTCCAGATCAAAATTCTCGAGGCTCAACTTTACCTTCATGTTCCTACAAATATCCGCCAACCTCTTCCTAACACCATTAGCCCATTTCATCTTGCTTTCCATAACTCATGCAACCTTATGCTCTTCACCCGCCTCCAGCCAACCCCAAAATCTAATTAGAGCTATTCGAGCTAATACTTTCCAAGATACCAATCCTATTTCCAATCTCACAGCCTGATCATTGCTGATGCTGGTAGGGACATGATTTTTTCAAACATTTCCCCTCCTCCCTGTCCCAATTACTTTTCCCACTCACACACAATAATTCGGCTCCATACAAACTTTGTGGGGGTATCATGGCCTCATAGGCTTTTAATAACGGCCTATGGCACATCTCTCAATAATCCCTATTAAATTTCTTCAGGCCGCTTATCGATGCAAGGGCTTTTACTTTTGTTCCTTCAATATCTATATCCCACCTCAAGGATGCCGTGAACCAAACCCCCACATACTTATATTTGTTCACCTGATCCAATTATGTGCCCCTCAAATACCAACTGCATCCAGTGGCTTTCCTTCCAATACACAGCACTTCTGTCTTCTCCCGATTCACCACTAACTTTTTGGCTTGACAATAATCAGAAAATGCATCCAATTTCCATGGCAAACCTATCTTTGTCCGGTCAAATATCACTAAATCAATGGCATACAAAAGGCATGCCACATGATGCCCATCCATTTTGGGACTTGCACCTCTTTCCACAACCAATGCTGCTGGTAGATCAGTGACTAAAAAGGATAACAAAAGTGGGTCCAGCACAGATCACAGACGTAGCCCATTGCAATTGGGATTTTCTGGGATAATGTCCCCTCCTCGTCTATGATAACTTGAGCCCAATTAAGTGTGTGCAATTTCTGGATTGACAACAACAGGCTCTTTGGTATATCCTGGTTAGTCAAGGTTTTCCAAAGGCACTTATGATCCACCAGAACAAAGGCCGCACGGAAGTCCACAAAGCAACAAAACAACCTACCCCCTTGCTCTATTGACTTATGAGCAATGGACCATAAGGTACAACAATCATCAATAGTTGAGTGGCCCTCTTTGAACCCGCCCTGCTCGGGAGAAATAATTTGAATGATAACAACCCAGTCCTTAAGACAACCCAATAAAACTTTCAGAAAATGTTTTTGCCAACATCCAACAGGTTAATCAACCTGTAATTTTTCGGGTCCTTTACATTCCCTTGTTTATGTATGGGCCTAATAATTGCACCTCTCCAACTTACAGGTAGCTGGCCTAAATCCAATATATTATTAAACATTCTACATAAAAAATGTACCCACCAGTCAGATCTGATCTTTATTATAGCAGATGGAATGTTATCCAGGCCAGCTGCTCGAGTCAGTACCAATTCCAATATAGTCAGTTTAATATTTCCTGCCAAAAATAGGGATCTGGTGACCTCATCTACCCTACCCAGGGGATACTTGGCCCCGCCACCTGCTCCGACCCGGCACTATACATTTCTTTTATGTGATGGACCCAGGCATCTTCTTCCACTACACACTACATACCCGCTGGTGATTTTCTAGAGCCATACTGCACGAGTTTCGAAAACCTTTTAAAATTATATAACCTCTTCTGATTACGGATCATCTTTTTATATACTTTCTTTAATTTCTGAAGAGTAATATAACTCTCATAATCATATTTCAAAATAAGGCTTTTTCTCATACTTTCTTACAAGGACCTTTAATTTCCTACATTCCTCATTAAACCAGGCACTTCTTTTCCCCAGGGAGCTCTTAACCCTATCCTCTTGCCCCTTTTACCTTTATACAGGCAACTACTTGGTTGAGAATGTTCTCAAACCACTTTATATTGTTAGCCGGAGACATACTTAACATGATTTCTTCTTGGAAAGAGGCTAATGTCGCCAGTGACTCCTCCGAGATACGTGTAGTGAGGCACTTTGAGTAATCAACTGTTATGAGGTGAACCCTTTCTCTAAATCTTCTTACTCCCCTACTTCGTTCCAATTTTAAGGGGTAATGATCACTGTCTCCTTCTTCCCAGTCCCAAAACTGATTGATCGTATGAAAATCCCATGCGTGCATAAACATATAATCAATTGGACAAGGCTTTGCCCCGTACTTAAACGTACTACATGCCATCATCTATTTACAATTCAAATCTATTGGCACAACCTTCTTTGCAGTTCTAGTGGAAACTAAAATTATTAGCCCCTCAGAGGGTCGCCCCTGGAGGCTTCTCCTAGCAGTCCTATTTAACTGAACAAAACCATCAAACAATTGGGTTTCATCACACAGCCATTCGTTCGGCCTTTATAAGCAACAACTTCACAAATCCTGAATACAACAGGACTTTGGTCACTTCATTCCCCTGGCAATTTTTCATAAAGCCTACCTGTCTAAGGTCCTTGGTTCCTAGGTCTTTCAGACTTGGGCATTTGGTGAAGGAAAACAGTAACTCTGAATGGTTGAGGGGGAGTAACGTGCTTGTTCGTTTCCATTTTTTCTCCTTTTGGGCAGGTTCAAAATACAACTATAGATCACTATATATTCCATTACCTATAGAAGTAGATGCCAAACCATCTCTACCCCTATTCACACTACCTTTCCTCTCCTTCCTTTCCATTCCCACCCTTCTCCCTTCCATTTCTCCCAGGTTGTGCGTACCCTTCTCGACCTCTAGTTGCTTATCATACTCCATGTTCTCTCTACTCAGGGACTAGGGGTTCCTTTCTTCACAATCCCCTTGAATTCTCTTTCCCCACTTTTTTGACCATTCATACTTCCCACTTCTCCAGTGGCCTTTTTGGAGGATTTAACTTCAAGATCTTGAATTAGGGAGTTTCCCCTGGCCCTTTGGACAGGCACTGTAACATTCCAAGTACTTTTTCTCACACACTTCACTGTCCTTACTCTTCTAGGCCTTGGTATGCACCGCCTGTAACAAGTAGATTCCCCAAGCCTCTTCACCAACATAGGATGCCTTGACACACACACACTTTGTGCTCTCATCTCCTCTTTGTGGGGTTCTTCTTGATTATCCCCTTCCAACAGTCTAACCATAGATGGCATAAGAGCCTTTACCTGCTTCAATTCTCCCACCATAGCCTGAAACTAAACTGCTCTTTCTGTGCTTTCAAGACATCATGACTCATTACAGATACCTCAAGTAGACCTTGCAAAGTGTTCTGTAACATCAAAATAATATCTAACATTGATGCGGAGGATGATGTTGTACAATTTACATTTAGAGTAGACTTATACATTAAATCTTCTGAAACCTCATTTAAGACCTCTTTTACAGGTTTGATAATTCTGTCATACTTGCTATCGGTAGACTTAGGTCTAAAGATCAGCTGCCAGATTCCCTTGTTGGTTCTTCTCCCATTAGTACTGCCTCCAGTCGAGGTTGATTACTCTCCCTTTTGAAATGTTTACCCACAAAATCTTTTATTGACCTGCTCAGAGCTGCCCCCCAAATCATCCTTTGGAGGGCTACCATCTTGAATTTATCTCCTTCTGAACCTGCTGTAGGCTTGCCTTTCCCTTCTTTATCAATACGTTTTTGTTCTTTCAGGTCTTCCAATGGCATATCTTCTGCTATCAATATTCAATATAGAGTCCTCTCGCTGTTGGTTAATAAACCTTTTCCGCTGCTTCCCTTTCCCAGGAACCATTTCCCAGTGATACCTAACTTGGGCGCTGTTGGACCTGGCCCTTTTTGCAGGGTCATCCCCAAACGTTTTGCCTCCTTCCTCCTATTTTTCCTGACCTGTTTTGTTGGCTTTTGAACTCTGAGCACTTTACCACTGCTAACCAGTGCTAAAGTGCATATGTTTTCTGTGTAAATTGTACTGTTAATTGGTTTATCCATGAATGGCATATTTGATTTGCTAGTAAGTCCCTAGTAAAGTGCACTAGAGGTGCCCAGGGCATGTAAATCAAATGCTACTAGTGGGCCTGCAGCACTAGTTGTGCCACCCACATAAGTAGCCCTGTAATCATGTCTCAGACCTGCCACTGCGGTGTCTGTGTGTGCAGTTTTAAACTGTAAATTTGACTTGGCAAGTGTCCCCACTTGCCAGGCCTAACCCTTCCCCTTTCCTACATATAAGACACCCCTAAGGTAGGCCCTAGGTAGCTCCATGGGCAGGGTGCAGTGTATGGTTAAGGTAGGACATATACTAATGTGTTTTATATGTCCTGACAGTGAAATACTGCCAAATTCGTTTTTCACTGTTGCAAGGCCTATCTCTCTCATAGGATAACCTGGGGGCTGCCTTTAAACATACTTAGAGCGTAGCTTCCCTTTGGGAGCAGATAGACATGTGGAGTTTGGGACCTCTGAACTCACAATTTAAAAATACATCTTTTAGCAAAGTTAATTTTAAGATTGTGTGTTTGAAAATGCCACTTTTAGAAAGTGGGCATTTTCTTGCTTAAACCCTTCCTGTGACTCTGCCTGTTTGTGGATTCCCTGTCTGGGTTAGTTTGACAGTTGTGCTGTTGTCACCTCTCTCCAGACAGTGACACAAAGGGGGCTGGGGTGTAGCCTGCATATTCTGTTTGATTATCTGTGCTAGGAGGGAGGAGAGGAGTGGTCACTCGCACCTGAAAGGGCTGTGCCTGCCGTCACACAATGCAGACTCCAACTCCCTGGTGTGTGTCTGAGGCCTTGCCTGGGCAAACTTCAAAGGCCAAAATGGGTAGAAGAAGAGGACCCAAAACCGCAGACCTTAGACACTTCCTGGGCTAGACACTCTACCTCACAGACACTTCCCGGAGAAGAAAACTGGAACCAGAACCTGCATCCTGCCAAGAAGAACTGCCTGGCTGCCCAAAGGACTCACCTGACTGCTTTCTGTGAAGGACTGCTACTTTGCTGTTGCCCTGCTGCCTTGCTGCTCTCTGGCTGTGGTGAAGAAGTGATCTCCAAGGGCTTGGATAGAGCTTGCCTCCTGTTCCCTGAAGTCTCAGGACCAAAAAGACTTTACTACTACAACTGGACTCCTTGTGCGGTGAAAATTCGATGCACAGCCTGCTAAAAACAACGCACAACCTGCCCCTGCGGTGAGTAATTCACTGCACACCGAACCGGAATGACGTAGCGTGACTTCGCAAGGAGAAGATCGACGTAGTGCCTGCGCTGCGACCGGAACTTCGACGCACGGCCCAACGGATTGACGCACAGCCGACCTGGGACGGCGCAGCCTGACTTCCAGAGAGGAATCGACGCAGCACCTTCCGTGCAGGAGAAAATTCCACGGAACGCCCACCGGATCGACGCAGCGCTTGTGACTTCACTCCGCAAGCCCAGGATTCCACGCACAGACCCCGGGTGTCTGAAAACCCGGCAACCCGAAGAGGATCCACGACCAAGCACCGGAAATCGACGCACCGCCATCCCTGCGTGACAAACTAAACGACGCATCGCCGTGTGTGGCCAGAGAAATCGACGCATACCTCTTTGTTTCCACGCATATCCTCCTCTGTGGCTCTTTGCGGAGATGCTTCACGTGAACCAGGTACTTTGTGCTCAAAAGAGACTTTGGTTGCTTTTGAAAGACTTAAAACACTTTTATATCCCTTTATAGTGATATCTCAACATTTACTTATTGCATCTTTGATTGTTTTGACCTGCATCTTATCAGATAAATATTATATATTTTCCTAAACACTGTGTGGTGTATTTTTGTGGTGCTACATGGTGTTATTGTATGATGTATTGCACAAATACTTTACACATTGCCTTCTAAGTTAAGCCTGACTGCTCAGTGCCAAGCTACCTGAGGGTGGGCACAGGATAATTTGGATTGTGTGTGACTTACCCTGACTAGAGTGAGGGTCCTTGCTTGGACAGGGGGTAACTGACTGCCAACCGAAGACCCTATTTCTAACAGGTGCCTACTCTGATGCCTCTGTATCTTTATATTCTATAGCGTTGCTTCCAACAATAACTTCCTTGGTCCAAACTCACTCCACAGTACTTATCTCTTCTGACTGGGCTGGTGTCATGCCTATAAGCCGTGGGACTGCCGCCTCCACCCAGCTTCTATACACCAACTCCTTTAGCGCGAGGTCCTTTAGATCCTCCAAATGATTTCAACAGTGGCTTTCCCGCCCCTTTGTGGCATCGGATCAGAGGCCACACCGCATCTCGTCCTCCACCACCACGGCCTCCCAAATTTCCCCGGGCACAGTGATCGTACCGTTGTACACCGAGCACCTCGAGGCTCCCCATAAGGGGCCGGCACGGTTGCCTCACGCTGGCCGAGTAACTCTCTATGGTCTTTTTCCACACTGTGTGAGTTTTCCTTGCGCTCACTTCCACGTGGTTCCCTAGCGCTGACTCAGCACCCAATCAGCGTCTCTGATCAGCACCTCCGGATGAGGTGGGCAGGCACGAGCACAGCGGCGTCCGCAGTCACTCCCAACGCAGAGCTGCTTTAGCGAGATCTTGCTGCTTAAGGAGGGAGTCGGTCTATCTTTGCTCTTTCCCAAGCACGCGCTTCTTGTCAACTATTGGTCTGCATTGCACTCAGCAAAGGCTGTCTTCACCTGTTACTTTTTTGTTTTTTGCATTTTCGCCGGTGACTTCCACCCCTAATTATCTCGGGGAGGCCACACTTAAATCCGCACTGCCTTCATTTTATATCCGCTCCGCTGTCCCTGTCTCCGTTTTCTCACTCATTTTCACATCAAAAATCAAGAATGCCAACATGTGGCAAGAATATGCCACTGTTATGCTAGGAATACCCAAATTCTGCATGGAATGCCCATATTTAATCTGGGTTACATAGGTTTTTGCTGACTGTTATTCCAGGCATAGCTAAAATGCTGTTAACCGGTGGCCTTCCTGCACTGGATGCCTCTAGTTTTCATTTATGAAACAAGCCAATGAATAGCAGTGTGGATTTTGCGTAATTCTCTTTAGTTTAAGGCCCTGATTTATACTATTTGGTGCAAAACTGCACTACTGTAGTTTTACACCAAAATGTTTAACACCGGCTTGCACCATTTCTGCTGTACACCAGTCTGGCACCATATTTATGGAATGGTGCAAGCCGGTGCAAAGGGTAGGCTAGCATTAAAACAAATGACATTAACTGGGTGGGACTGGTGGTATGGAAGGTGGGGTTTTGCACCACAAAATGACGTTAGGCAGGTTAGGGTTAAAATAAATGACTCTAACATGCCAAGAGTCATTTTCTGATGCAAAACCATCCATACCACATGACTCCTGTCTTAGAAAAGACAGGATTCATGCCCACCACCCAATGGCCAGCACAGGGGACAAGGGTCCCCTGGGCATGGCCATTGCCCCCAGTGCCATGTAGGGGGGCCCATTTCAGGGTCCCCAATGGCAATAAAAAAAATATATATTTACCTATCCTTACCAGGGATGGGGTCCCCCATCCTCCGCTGTCTCTCTGGTGTGGGTGGGTGTGTCCGTGGAGCAAGGGGAGGTCACCTGTGGGCTTATTCCATGGTGTTCCACCATGGAAATAGGCCCACAGGTCCCCTAACGCCTCCCATGACCCAGGCGTTAAGAAATGATGCAAAGCAAGCTTTACACCATTTTTTGACCCCCCCGTGCGTAATTTTTGTACGGAAGGATAAATAAGGCGCTAGGGCCTTAGAGTCATTTTTTGCACGGGAACTCCTACTTTGCATATCATTGACGCAAAGTAGGTTTCCACATCCAAAAAATGACTTTAACTCCATAAATTTGGCACTAGACAGGTCTAGAGCCAAAGTATAAATATGGAGTTCATTTTGCACCGAATTTGCGCCAAAATAATACGCAAATTCGGTGCAAAACAAGTATAAATATGCCCCTAAATGCGTAAGGTTTCTGTGAAATTATGAGTAATTTTTGACGTGAGGGTGCATTCACTCATATTCTGTTGTTCCCATGTTTTTGCAGTAAAATTGTACAACAAATGACGAATTTGCCTTAGTTTTTACTGACAATGGCATGTAATAATCAATGAGAGAAATGTCTGCATTTTTGTGTAACAAACGTAATGCAAAATTCGTGAACCTCCGCAAATTAAATCATCCTAATTTACTTCTAGAAAAGGTCTACCGATGAACAACATCTATAAATGAAACGAAAAGTCATTCACATGGGCAAGGGGCGTTCAGTGGCAAAGCTAACAAATAATTTGTTGGCATCACACACTTCTCTCCCTTTCCTACTTCCTTGTAAAAGACTGAGGCGTACAGCAGATATTGAAAGTCAAGCAAGTACAGCTGCACGTGCTGAGTTGTCCAGGCAACATAGTTGCTATGTCGCCTGTCATTACCATGGCGGCTGAAATTGAAATGGCTTGAGCGTGAGCCAGTTGAAAGAGGGAAAGGGTGGGTGACAAGTGTGTAAATGGTTAACAATGTTATTGTCTTTCAACTATAAAGTAAAAAGTGCATCCTCACCGGCGTCTTTGGTATTTGTTCTGCCTGGATGCCCATTTCTGCCAGGGCTTTTGCAAGTCCTACCGAATTCACCCCACAGTGCGCTGCAACGTTGCGTTCACATCGTTTATGGATATTCATTTTACACACTGCAAAGAGGAAAGGAAAGCATTGGACACAGGATTAGAAAGATGGACGAATAGATTTTAACACTAGATGGAACAGTCGGCTAAAGCCACGGGTATTCAGGAAATATAAACAAGAAAGTCATCACGTTCTTATTACACTCTATTTTTTTTACATTCATTACTGGCTGAGATTAACCATTGAGTAACTATTTGATCTAAATAAGCACCCTCCTGCTACTTATGTTTGGACTGTTTTAGCTAGGACCAGGGCTATAGGTGGGCCGGGTCCTGCCGGTGCTCGTTACAGCATTGTCAATATTATATACAAAGAAGCCGTTGTTGTTGTTGCTTATTTACCTTATGCAAATAACAACCATTGACCAAGCCAATAGTCCTGGATTGTTGTAGGTGTGATGTTACTTGTGGTATTATACATCTGGATGCAATGACAGAAAGGAACACAGTCGGGCGGCACACTATGCTAAACATTTTCCTTAGTATACATCTTAAATTCTGAGATAAGGTTATGGTAAGGGCTAGTTTTTGCGTGGACGGCGCCCAGTGGGACAATCTTTGTTACATATTTCCCCACTACCATCCTTAAATGGTGCTCATCCTTACTCCATATCTCCTCTCTCACATTTAATGAATTTTATAGCTCTGCTCATTCTAATTTAGGGTGTTGAGTGCTTTACATCAGACACACACATACTGACCCACAATATAAATGAGAGAATTAACTATACAAGTGTGTAAAACAATGTATGGGAAATGCTACATAAGGCAACTAGGGCTCAAAGTGTAGGAGTCATATGTTAGCCATAACAATAGTCATTATAAGTTAAGCATGCATGGTCAGGAGAAAACAAAGTCAGTATTTTAAAACATATCGCAGTGTTTGGAGTTCAAGTGAACTAACACAAGGATCTCTGTGGCAAAAGCAGTAACCTCGTAAGATATTTAAAAATGCAGAGCCTCTGAGCTTGGCACCTGGAGTGGTGGCATCAGTTGCAACATCCTAAAGTCGACATTGACTTGTTCAGATATTTTGGTACCATTTTTCCTACTAAAGGTACGACATGGTGTTTTAATGGCAGACCACTCTCCCAATTCCAAGTCCCTTAATTTCATCCTACCTGGAAATACTAGGAGAGGTGAAACTGGGGACGAGACCCACCTTCTCAAAGCTGGGCGGATTCACAGACGGAAAATGGGACATTAATGGTGGAAGACGTGTAAACAGGTGCATAAAATCTGTACCTGCAATGCTATTACTCATTATCGGGTCAGTGGCTTGTAATGGCACGGTAATGGTGGTGAGATACCTTATGGTACTGTAATACTGGGAACAGAGTTGTTATTCCAGCAATTACAGTGCCATTGGCATCTGTCTCCAAGTCCATAAGTAGCATTCTCCATCCTCTATCTCAAAAATGTCATTTGAAATTGTTTTAACTGTTGTTGGTCCGTCTTGCAGACATATCCTGAGGTGATATGCTTTACTGTACCTGCCCTGCTGTAGTACTGCTTCCAATCAACCACTCAGTCCCACCTTAGAAGGTAGGTGGCTGCTACCTTAGAAAGGGCCCCAAACCTCTGCTGTGTCCTAGGCCTTGTATATATGTAATATGGGCAGTCCAGGTGAAGCTCTAGGGATTCAGCACCAAATGCTGCAGTGAATCCACATAATTTTGTGTTACATCACTGTCAGAGCCCCTCCCCACAAGTAGTACCAGGGTTGTGAACAGATCTGAAGATGATAGGGAGGTATACAAACTAAAGCCACCTCAAGGATTGTGGTGCTAGACTAAAGCCAACTCACGGATTGTGGTGCTAGACTGTCCCTTTTCACGGCTCCCCGCAGAATGTATGATGGAACAACAAATGCTGGAACCACGTATGCCTGAACAACGCGGTCGGAACTACGACCACGTTGTTAGCATGAATGCCTTTACCACTCATGCCTTTACAACGATTTTTCGATGTAAAAGCATGCCGAGTAAAGGCATGTGTGGGAATGGCATGTGTGGTTCTAGCATGCGACCCCCTCCCTGCCCTAAGGCCCAGAAGTACCCCACCCCTAATACTAAAACTACCCGACTCCCCACCCCTAAAACAAAACTACCCCGGATACCTCCCACCCACCCTGAGCCCTAAACCCTTCCCTGACCTCCCCCACTTGCCCTAAAAACAACCGACCCCCCACCCCATCCCTAAAAACAAAACTACCCCGATTTCTCCACCCCAACTCCCAAAAACAAAACTACCTCGATCCCCCACCCCTTTACCAAACTACCCCAATCTCCCCCACTCCCATACCCAAAAACCAAACTTCCCCCACTCCGAAAACCAAACTACCCCGATCCCCCACCCCCAAAAACCAAACTACCCCGATCCCCCATAACAAAAACCAAATGACCCCGACCCCTCACCCCTAAAAACCTAACTACCCTGATCCCCCACCGCCAAAAACCAAACTACCCCGATTCTACACCCACACTCCCAAAAACCAAACTATCCCACCCCCACCCCCAAAAACAAAAGTACCCCAATCCCCAAAACAAAACTACCCTGACCCCCCACCCAGCTCCTAAAAACAGAATCACCCCAATCCCCCAACCCTAAAAAACAGAACTACCCTGTGCCCCATCCCGCCCCTTAAAAAACAATCTACCCGACCCCCCCACCCCTGTCCCAGCCCAACTTAACAGACCACGTCCTCTCCCGATGCACTCTCCCTTTTTCTCTGCCTTAACCACGCATGTGCGTTGTTCAGCACATGCATGGTTAAGGCAGAGAAAAAGGGAGTCGTTGTTAACGTTGTCATGGTTCCGGCGTCGATGTTCCGGACGTTTCCCCTCCCTGCAGGGTCCTGGTGTGGTAAACTACCTCCCTTCTCTCTTCAAGGTGCCCAAGTAAAGACATCTGTCAGTGACAGGGAACCTGCCTGGATACAGCTTTAAAGCAGCCCCTCGAACTGCTGACTGACTTTCACTCCGGATTGTTAAATGCACTAGTAATATATTTACACCTTGACTAGACGGAGTTACTCCTACAACGGGCCATACCACATAAAGGGGGTCATTCCGACTCCGCTGCCCGCCAAAGTAACCCCGTCGGAAGACCGCTCCGCGGTCAAGAGACCGCAGGGGTCATTCCGACTTTCCCGCTGGGCCGGCGGGCGACCGCCAAAAGGGTGCCCGCCGGCCCAGCGGGAAAGACCCTGCAACAAGGAAGCCAGCTCCGAATGGAGCCGGCGGAGTTGCAGGGGTGCGACGGGTGCAGTGGCACCCGTCGCGATTTTCACTGTCTGCAAAGCAGACAGTGAAAATCCTGCTGGGGCCCTGAAAATCCTGCTGGGGCCCTGACAATCGCTGTGCTGCTTCATCCTTTGAGTTAGGAGGAGTGCATCCCTGGGTATCTGATGATTGTGTACCTTCTCCTCCTACTTAGGGTACCAATTAGTTACCTACAGATGAGGCAACCTGTGCATCAACTAATGGGTTGGTTATTTAACCTTTCTGCTCAATGTGTTCTTATGATCATTGCGAGACATGATTTCTGGCACTGCCACCATTTTACTAACATCCTGAATTAAGTCACGTGATTTCTTGGGAAAGTACCAATTTCAATGTGGTGGGAACACCCATTTTAAAAAAACTAGTGTTGTCACTGTTCATGTTTGGCTTAAACAGGCGGTGCATGAACCAATATCATTTGAAGAGGCAGCTCTCTCCATTAGTGCTAAATATTGAACATCCAAGTGTACTTGCTGTGCATTATGAATATGATATTTAAAGTGTCAGATACTGGAAAGGTGAGGTATTAAACTAAGTTTATGTTTACTTAGACAAAAAAAGAAAATAATTGAATTGGAAACTCATTAGTGCCAATGTTTAACGTTTCAAAGATTAATATTCAGCTGCTAAATAGGACATAAAAAGTGAGGCAAACCACAGCTAGAAAGCACTTTGGAATTATGAGTAAATGTACACTACATATGTTCCTAATTCAATCTTCATATCCTTAGTTTGCCAGAATGCTTAGAATTACCAATTAAATAGTCTAAAGGGACTCTAGGGCTTCTTTGATCTATTGTGAGTTGCCCACCAGCCGTGTTTAGAGAGCCCCTACCTGCTTGGCAGAGGTCTCACTGTCCCCAGTGCTTCTGCTTGTAAGACCGATACACTGTAGGTAAAAATGAATGTCGAATAGGTGCCAATATTTAAAACTATTTTCTCAACAAACTCAAAACATAGGAGCTTGTTTGAGAAAAACAAAAACACAATGACCTTGACTGCATGTTGGGGGCTATTGCTTGTTTTTCTTACTCACTGGTGTGCACTACATACAGCAAATGACAACTATAACTTGTTCGAGAGAGGTATGATCACAGACATTATTATGATTTTTATTTATTTTGGAGTTTTATCATCCACTACAAGTGACTTTTTTGTCAATTGAGAGCACAATCAGGAAATAGAAACATTGTCCAATCTATTAAAAAAATGAATGTAGGGGGATAACTAGTCCATTTAGAAAGGGTTGGGCACATGCTGATGTTTGGCAGTTACGGACCCTGGTGGCTCCAAAGGTCTGTTTGCAGCAGGTCTCAGTAGTTCTGATTTTAGTAGTTTCCTAAAACATATGTGATTGGGCTCAGATCACAAGGAGGTGTTGAGAGCATTCCAAAGCCTTGGACCTTTAATTCCCAAGAATCTGTCTCTGACTGTTTGAACAACTATCACTGGAGTAAATTAATAGCTGATGTGTGGAGAATTTTAGTTGCAGCTAATATCTGTATGTATTCAGAATCTTTAATCCTCGCTTCAACTGGTAGCCAGTTGCATGATTTTAGAGAAGGCTATATGTGGCCCTAGTCACGTAAGTAAAGACACATTTTGGTTACCTCATTGTAACCTTGGTAGTCTGGAAATGAGCCTCTAGAGTTGCCAGTGTAGATCATTTTACAATAGTCCAGGCAGAACTGGTTGGGGTCAGTTCCCTCTATGGCCATGTTTGAAGAACTGGAAGTACTTTATTAAGAAGAGGAGCAGGATTGTCTTCTTTGACCAAAGCAATGATCACAAAACATCACCAAGGCCCTCATTACGAGTGTGGCGGTCTCAAGACCGCCACACTCGCAATGGTGGTAGGACTGTTGCAGACATTGCGGTCCGACCGCCCTATAATGACCATGGCAGATGTGCCACAGTCCGACCGCTGGCACTGCCAGGTTGCCGAATGTGACAGCCTGGCGGTCTCGGCGGTCGCAATCTGCCAGGGCAGCGCTGCAAGCAGCACTGCCCTGGGTATCACGAGTACCCTTTCTGCCAGCCTTTGCATGGCGGTCTCACTGCCATACAAAGGCTGGCGGAAAGTGGGCATCTTGGCATGGGCAGTGCAGGGCCCCCATGGACAGACCACCACACATTTCACTGCCTAAATTAAGGGCAGTGAAATGCGCGACAGGTGCTGTAACACCCAACGCACCACAACATTGCCGCCGGCTGCTGGCCCAGCAGGCGGAAACGCTGTTTTCGCCCGCTGGCCCAGCGAAAAAAACTCCTAAAACTCCAAATAGGGCGGCGAGCATACGGCCAGCACTGGCAGTATGCTGGCTGCCGTGGCTTCGGCGGTCTTGAGAAAAGGCCGCCAAAGCCATAATGAGGGCCCAAGTTCTTAGCATGTGGAGTGGTGGAAGGAGAGGTGCACAAGAAAGCTATAACTTTATCCATAAAGCTTGCCTTTAGAAATGAGGTTTCTGGTTGACACAGGTTTTCACCCTGTCCAGGCAGGACCCACAATCCTAGTCAGGGTAAGTCCGTTACACACCATAAATTAACCTGTTCTCACCGTCTGGTAGCTTGGCACAGAGCAGTCATGTTTAACTTAAGAGGCATGTGTAAAGCATTTGTGCAACACTACAAACAGTAAAGCAGTGAAAACACCATACAAAAAGACACCAAACCTGGTTAGAAGTAAGAGATTTTTTTTATGAGGTAAACAAGACCAAAACAACAAAAATCCAATAAGTAGAAGTTGAGATATGACTTTTTAAAGATTAAAATTCAATATAGTGCTTAGCGCCAACCGGGCATATCAAGTCGCGTTAGACCGGGGTTAATCCAAAAGTTCATGCCGACTGCAAAGAAGTGGGGGTTAGATCCAATCCCAGAAATGTCCAGCTGAAGTTTTACCCTCTCAGAATTGAGCTAAGAGTCCCGTTCACCACACCGCATTGCTGGTGGTAGTCCGTGGGTGGAAAGAGTCGGCGGGTGATGAGGATGGGTGGGCTGGAGCCTCGCGGCTGCAAGCGGCAATACTTGCTGTGCAAATTTGTGCTAGCTCACGCTGATTCTTCGTGTGAGAAGCATGGTTTCGGTGCGAGCTGGCCTGTTTGCGGCCATATAGAGCCCAAAAGCTTTATTTCAGGAGCCAAAAACCACTTCCAAGGTCCCAGGAATGGAGAGGCGCCTTCTGGGGACCAGAAGCTGTTTGAAGACAGGTCCTGGAGCTGTAGCAGGTGAGTTTGAAGTCTATTGTATCTCTGAGACTTCAGAAAACAGCAGGCAAGCCAACAAGCTATTGTAGTCCGTTTGGTTCTTGGTTGTAGAGATGCAGGTCCAGTCCTTTTCACTCCCAGATAAGAGGGAAGCAGGCAGCTGGCCAGCTCAGCAAAGCAGGAGTCCAGCAGAGTAGCAGTCCTCATGCCAGCGCAGCAGTCCTTCTTCCTGGCAGAGTATCCACAGGTCCAAAAGAATAATGAGTTTGTGGTGTCAGAGGTCCAGTACTTATAGCAACACCACAAAATAAAATGATGAATGGAGTGTTGAAACTTTTCAAACGCTCACACCCTGTCACAGATCTGGGTTTGATCCATTATTATTTTGCTCGCCACATCACCCCAGGTTGGACTCAGTCATATGCAAATCATTCTTGACCTTGCTCCCCCTGGGAACAGTCCAGCCCGAACTGCCAAGTTAGGTCCTCCCAGGACCGGAAACAAGCATCCTGGGACTGGCTTCGGGGTATCACCCATCATCAGCCTGGCTAACTTGAATCCAGTTGTGCAGCAAGCAAGGGGCCCACGTCTGGGTATACACCAGCTACTTAGGATGTATATAGCAACACCACAATATAAAATTATGGACAGGATTTAATTTACAGGCCCTGGGCACATGAAGTGCACTTTACTAGGGACTTAAAGGTAGATTAAACATACAACAAAAATCATGATACACTGTTCCAAAAGAAAGTAACAGGCGAAAGAACACAGGGGAGTCCTAATTTTAGGAGCAAGAGTCCTCACACACCCAACTGGGTGTCATTCTTCATCATCGGATATGCTCCTCCTCAGACCGGCGCTGCAATGTCTGACAGGAACCCCCCTCTTTGCCGGAGATCTTTTCTCGATGACGCCAAGACCCCAAGAATGAGTTTGGAAGAAAAGGAAAAAAGGAGAGACACAATAAAAGCTAAAATTGGCTCAAGACCCAAACCTAAGGGTAACAATTTTATTAATCCATGGAGGGTGATGGCCAAGGTTCAAAAACAATCAGGAGAGTGAAATAGAGATAATGATCAGTCACTCTCTACCACAATTATTAGGAAAAGGGAGGTAAGGGACTACCAGACCGTCCCTGGAAAAGGGTCAACATGTTTTGCGTCTCTATGGTCCAACCGGATCCCGTGACACTTCTTCAGGACCAAATGGATATATACTTCTCCTCTTACAAACTGAATAGACTCCTATAATCTGAAACTGTCAGTTATAATGTCTGCAGTCACTTACACTCGTCCGGTAGAACTCGAACGTGCTATTCCTAAATGTCGCCCTGTAATCAAATGAACACAGGTCACTTGGTGGCACTACAATTCTGAATATACTTATAAAATTAAACATGCCAGTTGGGTATGAACCAATGGTATCATGTTTTAGGGGAGCGACCACAAGCATTTTAGCACTGGTTAGCAGCGGTAAAGTACAGAGAGACCTAAAGGCAGCACTAACGAGGCCAGAAAATGGAGGGAGGCAAGAAAAAAGCTGGGGTGAAGACCACCCTAAGGCTGCCAGGTCTAACACATGCATTTTAAGATTTGGTGTAAATCTGTTCTGTAGTTTTTGAAAAATAAAGGTTCAAAATGAATGTATATCTGGATGTTTGCATGTTACATGAGAATGCAACTTCAAATAATAGACCAATCTGATTGGCAGAGAAGCCCTCTTTTCCCCTCAGCCATCTCACTCCCAAGAAAGCTCACACTCGGATTGCCTGGCCGTAAGATGAGAAGAAATATTGTGCCAGCCATTTTAGGATGCCGGGACTTCACCTGGGGCCAAATTTTAAAATAGTATTTTTTTCTGGTTGCAGACATTCCACAGGACTCTCAAGTAAGATAGCAGGGCTCCTGTGCTTCTCCAAGAGTCCCACAGGACCACAAGGGACACACTGGCTCCAGCCGAGAGTCCTGCAGGAACGGAAAAACATTAAAGAATAGGGAGTGTGTACCCAGCATCACTCTCACCTTTTAAAGTGCTTAGCCATCCTTGAGGCTCTAAATCATATAAACAGCTATTTTAGGGCTTAGGGACAGTTTCTTGCCTGACAAATTGTTTAAAAATATATATATTTTTTTTAAAGTTACACCGCAAATTTGTGCAGGATCTACAAATCTGCAGTTAGATTTCAAAATTAATCAGCATGGCCTCAAATGCACATTAAAAAAATAAAAAGCCTGGGTGGGCCAGGGGCCGGGGGGCTGTGGCATAAAAATTAATAAGGGTAGGAGGAAGACAACCCCTCTCCTCTGAGCATTTTCAGGCCCTGGGGACTCCTTTGGTGACATTCTGAAATCACATTTGACACCTATTGGGTCAGGATCCCCTAAGTCACAGTACACCCCCATCTGCATCAGTTAATAATCACAATATAGGGAAGTAACAATTCACATAAAACAGGCCTACAGGCTCTGTCAACAGTTTACCATATAGAAAGACCAATAGCCACATGCTCAAAACCCCATCATTATATCACCTGTATCAATAACCATAATTCAATGCAATCATTAACAATAAAGCTTTCCTAATAGTCATGAAAAATCAATGTTGGACAATACATTGTTACTAAATCAACATAACATGTGTCTGAGTCCTTTTATAATGGTAAGCAGCTGTCCAGGTCTGACATACCAAGTTGTTTAAAAATAGATTTTTCAGGTCTTAAAAACCCTGCTCTTCAACCAAGCACATCGCTAGCAAAGACTCAAACACTAGCTCTCATTTGATCACATCTTATTTAATCCCGCTACTAGTGATGAGATGCCCAAGGCCAGCTATTGGCTTCTCTATTTCAAGTTTTCTACTCTGTTGGTGCTGTGCGGTTTTCTCCTCGTCTACAGGGTGGTACTGGTCTATAGGGCAATTGATAGTGCCAAAAGGGCTGCTCTGACAGGTCAGAATGTGGGCTGGTGTTTTGGATGTTTGTGTGCCTGTTTTAGGGAATGGTGGGTCAGTTTTTTCTGGTAATTTCTCAGATATTACTACAAACATGGTTTTAGCAAGCACAGATGCATGCAGTCTCCCATACCTTGCAAAACACCTATACAGGTTTCCTTTACAATCAAAAGTGCCCTGATTTGCAAACGTGGGCCCCTTTTTTCAGCTATCTGATTGACTGATAAAGGCCACTTTTATTTTGGTGCCCGGGGCTATATTCTGTCCCAGTCCGACCCTGTTTGTCAGCATTCATGGACAATGGCTCTCACCAAAAGACCCAATCCTTGTGCGGGTTGGTTACTGTTTTTTCTAGCACCAAGGCAATTATCAGTTCTCTCTTTGTTCTTTTTCGGTACCTTGAGGATACAGCTACAGGTGACATGCAATGCTTCACAAGACGTCAAAAGACGAGACCGTACGTGACATAGACCCTAGCATAGACCTAGGCGTTAAGCTTCTGACATATCGAGTACAACCAAGGCTCTTCAAACAGGTGCAGGGACAGTTTAAATGGTTTCCGGTGTAAAAATGTGTTGTTTGCGCAATCAACATAGTTCTGGGGATGCTTCAACCTCATTGTCTGCGTGCCTTTACTCTTGTGCTGCCAGTCCTTGGGGGATAGGAGGTTTCATGCAAGAGACAGGCATCGAATAAAGAAAGAGATAGTGTTTTATCTTAGTGTTCTGCGTGTGGTACCCTGCATAAAGGTATTGTGGCTTTTGTCTGCGCTGAAGTTCTTCATCTTTTTCTTGTGGTTTCCTTTTCCTCCAATGTCATAGTTCACGAATTTGAAATAAGCCAGTAAAATGTCATCTTCCTCTTTCAATTCTATTGTTGGCCATAAAAGATATTCCCTAATGATCACGTTCATTACACATACAATCAAAAATATCCGTGCTATTGTTAGATTTGTATCTGATGCATGGCAGTTTAAAATTTTCGTGGGGAAGCGGTTTGCTCTTTAGAATAATTTGATACTACTAGAGTGCAGTGGTTTACTATGCTTCAAGCCTCTACCCTGCCACAGTAACTTTACAGATCGTTGTTTGATGGAACCTACAAAAATCTAAATGGAAATAGAATATAAATACTATGAAATTAGTAAAAGCAAGTTTATAATTATTACAGTTATTGATGTGGACTACCTTTTTGTCCTTACGGTATAACTTTAGCAAATAAAGTATACTTTTAGTTGCACTCAATGTAAAAGTTAGTTGGGGTGAAATCAGAGAGTTTCGCATTACAGAGGCGAAAGAGCTTCACCTGAGTGTATTACAGTGTAGATAACCGTATCATTGGTACCATGTGTGAAGCTCCTAGGTGTGAGCCCTTATCATATCTGGTCAATAACGTGCGTCACTGCTTCAACACAGTAAACAAGCATTTGTAATGCAATGGGTCTCGCATTTGCTCGATTTAGAGCTATTAGAGTTGTAAACATCTAACCGGACATTTCTTGCTACATAAACTGAAAATCAAAAGTAATAAACTGTTTTACATAAGTGAGCTGATTCAAAGTGTCACGGCCGCCATGAGCATCAGCGTGAACAGACACACAAAAGGAAAAAGAAGTTCGCTCGCAGTCAAACGTTTCTGCAAAAGTGCAATTAACATGTAACAGGGTCGATGGCCAAGGCAGTTACAAAACTGTCCCAAGGAGGGACAAATGTAAGGCATTTACCAATGATAACAAAGGATTTTTGAAGGGCAAGCCCACAAACAAGTGGTAGTGATGGGCATGATGTGGGTGTGGTTAAAAGCCCAGACATATACCAACATGCCGGAAAAGCAGCGCTTGCACGGTGTTATGCTCAACATAAAAAGGAGCTTATGAAGGCTAAGCTTATTATTAAATCAGATCTATGTTTACATAGATATCCATGTACATTAACCATATTTTCTCTCAGATCTCCTTCCCTGCTGTTCCCCTCCCACACCCTTACCCTCATCCTGGTCACTCTTATCCTCAGCGCTATTACAGCAACTGAGTTGGGGTGCCTTGAGGTGGGCCTTAAGAGTATCGTACAGACCCTGAGAAAGTGGCCACTGTGACACTGTACTATGCAGGCCTACACAACGTCTTGAAACAATTCCCACCTACATTCAATTTTATGTAATTTACACCTTTAACCAATGAGTTGGAGGAGGGATATCACAAAGTATCTTACCACAGGTTTTGAGGAATTTTTTTAGATGCAATAGTGGCAAGAATTAATTCTCATATTGCTTTTCCAACTACCCCTCTGGAGATTGAAAGTACAAAAATCCAGTGATATGGCATAATTCATTTTCCGCAAATAATTGGATGTCTGGAAGGTACCCATGTTCTAATATGTCCACCATCTGAAACAGAGTGCATGTATTGGAATAGGGTCAATAATCCCAAAATATACAAGTAGTTTGAAATGCTACAAGGCTGATCATAGAACTAGTAGCTCAATATCCAGGGAGCACTCATGATGCATACATCCTTAGACAGTGCCTAATTTGTGAAATAATGAGTGCCGCCGGTGCTGAAATCACTGCTCAGAAGCCAGTGCCAGTGCTATTAAATGTCAGTGCACAATACCAAAGCTTCATAAACCTTAAAACTACTTCAGGGCTCTTTAAATTTAAGCCACAGTCAGTCACTGCCTGCCCCCTTTATCTCACTCTTGCAGGGTACTGCTTTCTCTTATTGCAATGTTTTTTCCATCTTTCTCTTCCTCCTTCTTTCCCCTGTGCTTGTTTTTCCCTCTCGTGCTCTCAAGATGAGGAAAAATACTGATCCCCAAAAATGATTGTCGGTGGCCCCACCAGCAACGACTGGCTCAAACTGAGCAATGGGTGAAGTGTATGAGTGATTCGCAGGAGGAGACTTTGGAGATGAATGGTTGTTAGGCAATTTGTTTTATCTGACCTTTATGTTTTTGTGTTTAGTTGTGTGTATTTTTCATATAACTCAAACATGTCCTTTACACTTCAGGTGACAGTTCATTCCAAACAGGAATAATAGCTCCATACTTTAAACCACAGACACTTAGATGAAGAGCTCACAAGCAAACAAGAAACATTATAAATCACACATTTGGCCTGTTGCAGGCAGATTACAATGTCTGCACAAAAGTGGGGGCGCCCTAGTATATGATCTAGCAATCTTCTGTAAAATCAAAGCAAACTGTGCCATGTTGCATAATTTAGCCATCGGAAAGAGTCTTCCAATGGATCCTGCAAGTTATAAGTCAGAAGTAGATAATGCTGAAAACCCTTTTCCAATACCACACCCAAGACATGATGCTGCTAGAGATGCAGATGGACATGTGCGCATGGATGTTAATAACATCTATTCTTAAGATACTCATCGCATACACAATCTCAAAGAATGAGCAAACAAAATGTACAGATTTTCTGCTTATTCACAGACAAGATTGAAGTTGAAGAATGGTGCAATTTTCAACATATTAATCTGGATTAGGAAATAACCTTTTTCAAAAATAATAAAATAGCTTTTGTAAACTATCTGCATTTCTTGTTGCAACTTTGATGTCTAGTAATTGGTCCCTCAGTGCAATACTGTGTTTGCCCTTCCTTGTCCTTATCCACTCTGGCTTCTACTGAGTCTTGACATTGCAGTCTCATGCATAGAAATACTGCTCACACTTAAACCCTCCTCAGTTTCTCATACTGACCTTTCTGTCCTAATTTCTGCATTCACAGTGTGCATTCCCTCTAAAGAGTTTACTGTTTTGTCTAGACTCCTTACTATATCACCACCTGCATGATAGGAGTTCTCCAACATAGAGCTGAAGTGGCTGCAGCCAACTTTTCAACAGAACATCCAAATGTTTGGAAGCAATTGTTCATTTGTATCTCTTGATGCTTTTGTGCTGCATATTCTTGAGCCTTTTGTTTGGACATATCCTTCAAAGTTGTTGTCAAATCTTCAAAGACACATCTAATGGCTGCATTACCTTCAGAAATTACTACATCTAATTTTGCTGATAGTCTTCTTAACCCAGAGGTACCCCACTGCTGATTTCCTTGAATTAGCAACATTGATTGGTTAGGAGTAGGAGAGGCTTCTTTGACTGAACTAAATATGGACCTTACAGTAGGCCTTATGTATTTACACTTACTACCTCTATTTCTGTTCAACTCCAGGAGTTCTCTTATTTCAGACCAAAAATCTTTTTTTTTTTTTTTTTTAAATCAAAAATGCAAAGCAACTTTTATGTATCAAAGTCTCTTTTCAGTCCTTTTTATTTGTGAGAAAAGCAAATATCAAAAATAGTATCTTCAATAAAATTCAAATAATTCACAAAAGTTCATTGATCTTCTAGAAATTGCAGCAAGAGTTTTCTCTACTTGCAAATGTTTAAGAAGTTTCTACTAAAAGTTAAAATGTCTCTAATAAACGCATAGCTATAATCACAAATAATGATTTCCAAAACGTTATGTCTTTGTTCATCAAGCGGAAATAAGATTTCAGAGTTCAACTCCACCGCAATTTCAAACTCAAGAATATTATACTGGATTTGAATTGTTAAAACAAAAGGTTGCACACTCTTTCTCCCAGTCATTTGCAGCAAAATATGTCTATTTAGGTGTTGAGTATTTTCGGCTTGGTACCCTATTTCTCTTTGATCTTCTATTTATTTACTCAACCCTGAGCATCACTGTCACTTTGTCTTGACTCTTCAGTCTCCTCAATAGTCGGAAGCACTTGTACAGCGAGCACTGTTTGCTCACTTGGCCAACTGTCTCCTTGTACAGCTCTTTTATCTACAGAAACTGATCCTTCATCAGCATCTAAGCTTCCATGAGTAAACTGATTCTATCTCATCCCTTCTGTACCAACCACTATTGTTGACTCGCTTAGATCCTCCTCAGACCGTACTTGTGTTGTAGCAACCACTTGTCCAGCCCCGACAGCTTGACTTAACTGATGCCTCTCATTCACTGTAACTGAGCCTTCAGGAACAAGTGCAGTATCATCTAGGGGACCTGGAACTTTGCGAGTGTGGCTCGTGTGTACCCAGTTAGGGAGACCAGCACATTTCACAGCTGTGGTGGTTAACAAAACTATTTGATGGGGGCCTTTCCAACGTGGCTCTGAGCATGTTTTAACTACATGCTTTTCTACCATGACCCAGTGACCTGGACATAGATCATGGCAAAGCCCCTGCTGCGGCTGTACTGTAGCTCTTCCGACCTGATGAGACAAAGAACAAACCATGTCAGCCAGTCCTTTGCCATAATCCAGCAAAAAAGTCTTCAGTAATGTTCATAAGCGCATTCACAGGCACTGCTCGCAATCTCATGGCTCTCCCCCTGATAATTTCATGAGGGGACAACCTAGTCTGCCATACTCTGCATACTAATTGAGACATCCGGCAATGTGTCTGGCCATTTGAAAGTGGTCAATGCACATACTATTGACAGTTTAGCCTTCAGAGTACCATTTACTTGCTCAACACCTCCAGAAGCCTCAGGTCTGTAGCGGCAACTTGTAATGCTGCGCATAATAGTTTCACAACCTCACTGTTGAAGGGGTTACTCGGTCTGACTCCAGAGAAGTCGTGAATCCAAATCTTGGTATCAGCTCCATAAGTAACAGCTTAGCTACTTTGAGACTGTCATTTCTCCTGGTCTGGTAGGCTTCAACTCAATGAGGCAAGATGCATACACTGGCCAAGACCTATAACAGTCCATTGCACACAGGCAACTCTATGAAAACCAACTGCATCCTGTTGAACGGTCCTCCTGATCTACTTATGTGACTCAGCGTAACAACTGTGCATTTTCCTACATTCATCTGCTGGATGACACAACTTTGGTTCATGGCTTTGGCCATCACTCTGAGGGCTTGATTAGGACGCTAGCGGTATAGTGACTGCAAGGGTCGCGGTTGGTTCCCTGCCAATGTGGCGGTCCAAGTGCCATATTATGACCGCAGCAGTAGCGCCACAGTCGGCCTGGGTATTACGAC
Organism: Pleurodeles waltl; assembly: GCF_031143425.1. Lineage (NCBI taxonomy): Eukaryota > Metazoa > Chordata > Amphibia > Caudata > Salamandridae > Pleurodeles > Pleurodeles waltl. The sequence goes on from NC_090448.1 coordinate 515,118,844, forward strand.
CCCCTTCTCCGCCATTGATTTCATGGCAGTAACACCACCATGAAAAGGTTGGTGGAGACGGGGTGGAGGGTATCTGGGTGGGCCATGCACTTGGACAGTGAACATTGCGACGTGTGCTGGTGCACCCTACGCACTACAGCATTGCCACCAACTCTATTACGAACCGGAGGCAATGCTGTAGGCCTTTCCCACTGGGCCAGTAAGCGGAAACTGAGTAATGGGCCTGGCGGGGAGGCTGCACACTGGCGGCAACCTACCCATCGGGACTTCGGCGGACGGGCTTTTCCGTCCGCCAAAGTCATAATAAGGTCCTGAATCTGGGGTTAAGCCATGTCTGTCTGAAGGTTCTGGTCACTGCATCTCTACCTATTTGTGCCTGTCCATGATAGTGTCTACCCATGGGTGAAAACAAGCTATTGGGCAACACTACTCTTCCATCACTGGAAACCCAAATATCATGCTCATTTCTCTTGGCACATCCTGCTCTAACCCAACTTTGCTGCTCCCCTACTGTCACTTCTTCCTGCAATCTTTTAACTTTCTCCCAGGTATCAACAGCAATTAACAGGAATTTTCGGCTTGTCTCATCATTTGTATCATTGCTCCACTCTCCACTAAGTACAGCTTAGGGTGTAATATCTTGCCACCTCATCAGCATATGTATTACCTAAAGGTACATAATCAGTACATTTCTTATGAGTGGCACACTTGACAACAGCAATTTTTGCAAGCAGCTGTAATGCATTCAACAAACTATATACTTTATCTCTGTTTTGTATAGGTGATCTAGAGGCGGTCATGAGGCCTTTCTGGGACCAAAACTGTCTGAAATCATGACCAACACCAAAACCACACTATCAGTGAAGACTGTCACTTTGAGCTGTCCAGAAACACAGTATGCTCTGGTAAGAGCAACCAATTCTGCTACCTGGGCAAAAAAGACCCCTTGAAGCCAGGAGGCTTCAATCACACTTGAGACTTTGAAAACTGCATAACCAGCTCTGAGGGTACCATTTTTCTCTCTTAAACAGGAGCCATCAACAAACATGACATAGTCATTTTCAGTTAGGGGAATGTCTTGAATGTGAGGTCTTGGTTTGGTGCACAATCAGTCACATTGAGACAGCATGCTCAACCTCATCCACACAATCATTGCCATTATCATCAGGGTTAGGTAACAGAGTAGCAGAATTCAAGGATGTACATCTCTTGAGATTAACGTTTAGAGAGGCGAGAATGTTCTGCTCATAATGGGTCAAGCGTGCACTGGTGCAATACGGTGTCTTGGTTCAGTTTAACATTATTTCCACAGAGTGGGGAATTAAACATTCTGAGGGTGAGACATAACAATGCCTTCACACTATTCGATGCTGATGCTCAAAGCTGCGTCTGCCTTCAAAAAAACGGGCAGCGCAGAAGGCACAGTGTCTATTGTGGCAGAAAAATATGTGACTTGTTTGTTCACATTTCCATGCAGCTCTCTCAAACCTGAGAGAGCTCATCTATCCCTCTTCCAACAAAACAAATAAAAATATTTGTTATAACCAGACATTCCCAGAGCTGGGGTGCAACATAAACTTTCTCTCAGCTCTGTGAAGGTTCGTAGGCAGTTGTCATCTAATGGTACCGAATCAGATACATCCTTGTGTGTCAGCCTCTGTAAAGGTTTGGTCAAAGAGAAAAAGTTTGGAATCCACTGACAACAGTAGCCAACTATTCCCAAGAACATTCAGACGTATTTCTGAGTGGTAGGGGGATTCATTTTCATGGTTGCTGAGACTCTTTCCTGTGACACTTACCGCATACCTTTCTTAATGTGGTGACCTAGGTACAAGACTTCTTTCTTGCGATATTGCAGTTTGGCTGGGGAAATATTATGTCCATTTTATCCTAAATGATTCAAAGGATCAATTGTATCTCTCCTGCATGCTTCTCAAGTGTTTGATGATGCCACAAGTAGGTCATCAATATACAACACCACCACTGAATAATAGGGCACTTTAAGTGACTCCACATTCTTTTTCAGGAAGTGATAAAAAATCTATGGACTCTCAGTATACCCGTGTGGAACTCAGCACCATGCCAAACCATGAATGTCGAATTTGAAAGCGAAGAGGAATTGAGTTTCCCCATGCAGTGGTATGGAGAAAAAGGCTTGGCACAAATCAATCCCAGTGAACCATTCTGCTTCTCATGGGATTTGAAGCAAAATCACTACAGGATTCAGTACCACAGGACAACATGGAATGGCAATCTCATTGATTCTTCTGAGGTCCTAAACTATGCAGTACTTTCTGTTGGGGTTTCGCAGTCCTAGAATGGGGGAGTTACATGGACTTCACATAATCTCCTTCAGGATACCCTATTCAATTAGACAACTTATCCGGTGAGTTATTCTAGAAATTGTCTCGGGTGTCACGTTATATGGATGAGTTTTTGGATACACTGCATTTGGTTTCACTGTTATTCTTATAGGCTCAACTCATTTGTTGAGTCCTAGTTCCTTTCCTAAAAATTCCCATACTTCAGGTGTCTTTTAAATCTTCTGGCAATTCATTACATGTCAGCATTGGATACAATGTGACACTAGGGTACTGCTTCACAGTTTTACAGGGCACATCCTTCTCATTTGTCTGGATTGCAATTCCTCAGGGTGTGTAGCTAATAGAACAATTTGGCTTACACAGCAGGTCCCGTCCATGCAAACTTACATGACTTCAATCACAGACCACAAATTGGTGCTCATCTTCAAATGAACCTATTCTTACAGAGACAGATTCTGTTATGGGGATGGTTAATTGTTTATGTGCAACTCCTACAACGTGGACTCTCCTTCCTGAAAGGGGAAAGTTTGGTGCTCTGCTGTCCTGACAGTGGAGCGTGGAGCCCCAGTGTTAACCAGGAATGACACATAGAGACTCAGTACATCAGCATTTACATAGGGCCCACGTTGATCTGCTTATAAGGATGCTCCTAGCATGCAATCCTCATCTGAGATGTCTGCCTGAAGTATTTCTGAAACCTCTCCATCACTCAGGTCTATTAAGGGAAACTATGATGCTAACTGATTTATGATTGCATTTGCAATTTAATTCAAATTCTGTTGGGGCACAACCATTTGCTGTTGTGTCATCGGGGCTTGTGGTATCTACATCTGCTGCCCTTGGTACATATTTGCATTTTGCACTCGGGGTGTTTGATATCTCTGAATTTTAATCTGATTATTGTCTTGTACTTGAGCAACCCCAGTATTCTGTACCTGATTATTCACCTTATGAAAGGGGCACTCCCTTCATCAGTGGCACAAATTTACGCACGCATGACACAGATTAGTTCTCTTCAAAGCCTTGTCATCAACAACACCTCAACAACACCTCCACTTTGATATAGTTAAACAGCACACTCTCTGCCACTAGGCTGAAAGACATTAGTTCCCTGCTGTTGCACTCCTTGCATACCACCAGTGTTCATCATCATTTGCGAGCTTTGACTAACTTTCGGTGCAGCTTTCATTTGCATGACCATAACCTTCTCTTTCAACTTTTTCAGCTTCAATTCCAATTCATCACTGCAGTATTTTGAATACTTCAGGATCTCATCAATCAGTCTGTTCTGCCAACAAATCAAATGCTGCTGAATCATTTCACTTATATTTGATTTTAGTACCTGTAGAAATCTGAACACAAAATGACCCATATCTTTGGCTTTTCTTGTCTCTGTGTCCCTGAAATGTTTGAAAGCCTGCAACAACCTCTCATAATAGGCATAATCCGACTGCTTCGACTCCTGAGCTGTCCCGTCAATCCTCTGCTAATAAATGTTTTTTGGAGACACCCTGTTTTTCAAGAACTCAATTACCTTGTAATATCTTTTCATTACTTCTTCAGATGGTGCACGTTACAGGGTCTCTTGGGGGTTCACGGTCTGGCCGATCAACACTGACTTTACATTCAATCCACAAATCACTCTGAACCACAATGTCAAACAACATATTCAAATCCTCCCACAGGCATTTTGAAAGTTTCATGAATCTTTCCGTCTGCTTGTACCATTCCACAGGCTTCTTCTCTTTCAGACTTGGGTAATCGTTTGTGAATGACAACCTATCATTCCTACTCCAGGGTACATGAACATAACCTCCACCTGGTATTTCTCTCATGGGGAGCATTTTTACATTGTCCTTGGCTTGATTTGCTTCTGTCGGAGTCACATTTGGCATTGCTTTCCTTTCTTCTGATCTTTTCTTTGCCATCTACTTCCCACTTAGCTATAGCTCCCCATTTCTGAATGTATGTAATTAATTACTTTATGTGCAATTTCATTCCAGAGGGTCTCATGTTAACTATATCCTTTGTTCATCACTCTTCATTCAAAGTATTAGTGCTTTGATCTACATAATGCATAAACTGTCACGTATAGATGATCACTGTGGCATGAGGGATAGTACTAACATTTCTGCTACATCACCTCCATAACAGTTGTCAATCCTTAAAACATACAATTATTAATCATAATGTTTGAGCTAAGGTTCATGCAGTAAATCATTATGGCACATTTCGATAACAATGGAGCAAGAAGAGAAAGAAAAAAAGACAAAAAAGGGATGAACAGAAGAAAAAAGGGCATGTGGAGACATATTCATTCTGCCTACCATTTATATCACAATTGTCCCCCGTACCCCCCAAAGCAAGTTGAATTTATTCAGTTCATTGCTGCAACAAGTCTTGACCACTAGGTACCCAGATTAGGCAAATCTATGGATTTCCACTTGTGACCAATCATCGGTATGGCTACAAGAGACCCAAAGAAGATCACACTTCTGAGATACTTGAGAATTTGGGGAGTTTCTTCATATCACCCTGCTGAGCCTCAAAGGATTTCCTGCCAGAAATCCTCTAGTCCAACATAATTCCAGAGCACTTGGACCCAAGTCCCTTTGGCTTTGTGAAATCTTGGGGACTAACTAAAGTATCTTGCAGAGAAACTATTTCGCCGGGGGGGGGGAAAGCAGACATTTCCTCATTCAACCTCTTCCATTCAACATTCAAGAGGTGCTAACCCAAATCATTGACCAATCTAGCCTTGATTTTTTCATGTTTTATAACCACATGGGAGCATATGTTAGCATTCTTTCTTGATAGCTATAATCTGCATAGAGGTATTATAAACACTTACATGAAATCTTGGGTCCTGACGTGCCTTTTATCATTTTCCCAATAGCTTCTGAGTTGAAGATATTTAAAAAAGGGCCCTACATCTAAACCCATTCTGTATCTCCAGAGAATTAAGTGGTTTCTAGCCTGATGTAGAGAGTGACCACTTCAATTATTCATTCTCTGCCTCCTTATATTAGGTGTGATGAAAGAATCAGATGACTCCAAAAAGAACAACACACCAGTTTTCCAGTTGGGATGAGTTGTTGAGCCATTTTCAATACTCCTAGCAAAATGCTGCAAATCTTTGAAACCTGATTTTCCTAAAATATTTAGGATTTATAAATTTAGGAATTTAGAGGCATCTCTGAAGAGTTTGTGTTTCTTTGTTGTCTAACTCATAATTGTGACAGGCAGAGAACTGGCCATTCTTTGCAGCTGTAACAATAGTTGCATGGAAATTTAGAATGCTGCTAGAATATGTTTCCAAAATCTGGTGGTTGCCACTCACCATCATCTAACCCGGGGAAAAAAAATTCTAGTCACTGTAGGGCTCTCTTTATGAGTTGAGGAATTTCACCTGCAGCAATAACTCTGAGTGAAATATCCCACGTCACAATTAAAACTGTGACCATAAACTCCAGACCTGATAATTACAGGCCAGGAGACACAGGCCCTTACACTGATGCAGGGCAGGGGTTATGGCAGTAGGAAAGCCCACACCCACTTGCCCCCTGTAGGAGACTAGGAGGAGCAAAGAGAGCTCCCCCTCGACAGGCACAAGTGTGCCCTGGACCCGTGACCCTCTCCCCCTCACACCATACATCCACAATCCACTGTCACTGCTGTTGACACTTTCCACCTGCTCTTGATTTATGAGGCTTCAATGTTTTATATATCAAGTATTTAGTACACAATATTCTTGTGGAATACCAGTTTATTAAGGCAAAATTGCCACAACGGAACACTGATGGCAACTATACAAACAAAAAATCAGATTTGGGAAAGCTGAACGCGACAAGAAAATGGAAGGTAATTTATTTAATTTATTTAATAGTTTTACTTGACGTTCTTGTATTGTACAGTACATGGGTGCTTTATATCACAACTACAACATTGCATTTTACATCAGAAACGGAGAAATAGGGGACTTATGTCAGGCATGCAAAACAACAATAAATATATTACAAGAACAACACTAAGGCCCATATTTATACTAAAAAAGTATAAATATGGGCCTAAGTTTAAGTGAAGTACAAAGAAAGGTGTGAAGTACTAAATTGAAGATAGCTTTGGTGGAATTTCTGGAAGAATTAAAGATGGAATGTAAAAACTTAGAGGAAGGCCCAGGTTAAATTGGATAGCTAAAGAAGTGTAACTTAAGAGGATAGGAAGATAAAAACAACCTTTGTAGTATTGAAGAGTCTGATAAGATTTTCTTAGTAGGGTATTGGAGATGAATGGGCAATATGGGAAGAGCACCACTAATGTGTTTAATAGCAGGAGATGAAATAGAGAAAAGATTTGCATGGTTAGAATACATGTGCAATTCAAGATTAAATGCTAAAACATATTGGTGGGAGGGCATTGTAGAAAAGTCATCCTTTTTGCCATGATCACCCCCAATTTCTTTTAGCTGATGCTGGTGGTTACTGACTCTGAAATTGCTGTGGGCTCTTCTAACCAGGCCCAGAGACAGTGCTCTGCCCTCTAAAGGTATATGGTAATTGGTATAATTCTAATTGGCCAAGACAAACTACCTGTAGAACTAGATATACATTTTGCCACTGGCTTGATAAAATATCTGTTAAAAGGGGCTTAACATACTTTTCTGCGAGCATTACATTTTTGGGCACCCACACTGAGATCTCTCATCATGCAGTGTTAAAACATATTACCATGAACAATATAAAATGACACTTAAACATTTAAAGAAATGAAGAGTTTGGACTTACGTCTTCTCTCCAGAGGTGTAGTTCTCTGGCATAACTTTTTTAAATGCACATGCGTATGGCAGTTTCTTTTGTCAGTCACTGGTGGTTGATGACCATCCCAATTCCTTTTGACTGATGCTGGTGGTTACTGACTATGAAACTGCTGTGGGCTCTTCTAACCTGGCTTAGAGACAGTGCTCTGTCCTCTAAAGGTATTTGATAATCGGTATGATTCTAATTGGCCAAGACAAACTACCTGTTGAACTAGATATACATTTTGCCACTGGCTTGATAAAATAACTGTAAAATGGGGCTCAACATACTTTTCTGTGAGCATTAACTTTCCGTGCACCCACACTGAGATCTCATATCATGCAGTGTTAAAACATCTTACCAAGAACAATATCAAATGACACTTAAACATTTAAATAAATGAATAGTTTGGACTTAGGTCTCCTCCAAAGAGATGTAGTTCTCTGGCATAACATTTTGAATGCACATGCGAATGGCAGTTTCTTTTGTCAGTTACTGGTGGTTGATGATCATGCAAATGTTCTCCCTGAAGTGTGAAATTTATACGCATTAGCACTGTCTGAAAAAGAGGGGCATAGTACCATTGTTGCAGCAGGGCCAGTGCACAAGGGTCCATTGAACCCTTATAACGGCTATATTTTACTACCCAAACAGCAGTAAAGGGGGCATTTTCCTTCCTTGCACTAGCTAGGGCCCATGGCATCCTTGCAATGCTGCTGCACACAATGTTTGTTAATTTTAATGCACTCTGGATTTTTATAGTAGCCATAATATGGTTTCATTTTCATGTGCCTAATAGAGGGACTGACAAACATGGACATCTGGTGTTTGGAGTCAGTGCTCTAGTAAAAGTGCCTTTGCGTATAATGTCAAATTGTAAGGTACAATCAGAAAAGACAACTTTATTAACATCCTTCTTTTTGACATTTTTAACATTTTTATCTCAGAAAGTGAAGCAAAAGAAATTCTTTTTTATAAATTTCCAAACATTTCATATTTATTTTAAAAAGATGTATTATTGCCTGATGGTCCACCCCTGAGGGCTATAACAGTTGTTAAAGGCCCTGAACCAGAGTCATAATGACAATGAGGGACTTTAAGTATCAGTATAGCTGAGGCGGAAAGGCTAAAAGGCTGTTAGAGCATTCCACCCACTGAGGGTAGAATGTTTTTAATTAAAAAAGGGAGAAACAGAAAGACAGAAGTTTGAATGTTTGAGAAGAAGGCTTATACCAGCCAGTATAAACCCAGAACCATGCAATCATTTTCAATTGAGCTCTCAACATTCTAGAACATACATGCCAAAAGACCCAAATGATGCAGGAAACTCCTGGGTCTTTAAGCAAAAAATAGCTTCCACCCGAAATTGCCTCTACTTCATATAAATCAATAGGGAAAATACATACTCCCAATAAAAAAATAAAAAAATATCCCACTTTTCACTTATGAAATGTTGGCCTGTATTATTAAATTCAAAGTATATATTTCTTTTTTTTATAAACATTTTTAGAAGTGTCTCCTGATGTTGGACTCCTCTGAAGTGAGACAAAAAAAGAATGGTTTGGAGATGGCAGCAGTGTTTGACTTGGTGTACACTGCATATATCAGTGATGCTTTCGCCCTAATGATTTTTTTCTATGTGGTTAATTAGTTTATTTATTACTCCAAAGGTGAGTGTGAGTGGTGCTGACTGGTGACCCGTTTCAGTGTTTCAAACCTATGCCCTTTGGATTCTACAGGACACTTAATTGTTAGTGTTCTTGTCACACTAGCAAGTAACATATATCATCAAATTAAGCTTGGATATGAGATGAGAACAAGCCACACCAAAAAATGAAGCTTTATTTCAGATTAAATCAATATTACATTACCTAAGAGAATGATGTTCACTGTATCAACCTCAAGATTACACAATGCAAAGGTAATTGTATATAAAAATTCAAACCTATGACTTCACATTCCACATACAACTTTGCTTTCAGTAGTAAACTCGTAGAATTATCTTCCACCATCTACTCCTTTTACAGTGAGTATTCCTTTTACCATTCATTGTCTCCCTTCTGTCCCCCCCATCCTGTCCCTCTAGGTGCAACAGTATTAACGGTGGTGCTAGATGTGAAATGGTGGACAACAATATTCCTACTTCTCCATCATGACCTATTGAGAGTCCTGCTATGTTGCTCCAGGCTGGCTCGCAAATAGGTGGGGTGTGGAAGTTGGGGAGGACTGACTATTAGCCACAGAGCTAGTGGTAATATTCTCCTTTTCCACTGACAATTCTGCACAGCTCTGTCTCTCATAGAGCATTACCAGGTAAGTGGACTGAGTGAGAGGCAGGAAGCAGATGAAGCAAAGTAGACTGTCAATGGTGGTGTGGGGAATGATGGAGAAGCCCCATAAAGGAACAAGTAACCACAAATAAGTGTGATGGCCTGTGGTATTAGGGCAATTTTGGTCCATACTGAGAGTAACTCCTAACATTGCAGTTATGGTCCCAGTAACTATCCTAATCCAAAAAGGGCTAATTAGATTGGATTACAAGGCCTATCCCACTACTTGTGGTATGTTTCATCATCGGTGACCTCCTCCCACTCTGTTTGATTGGTACTACCAGGGCAGACTCAACCTCAAATAAGATTGAGTTCTTAGATGAAAACTAACTAGACAAGACAGGATCAAGATACACTAAAAAGACATAAAGGTAAACCCAGGATAATAATTTTATTAGTGGGTACCTTAGGTATGCCTAAAACAACAATCGAATGGACGAAGACCAACTATCCATCATAAGCCAACATGTTTCTGCCCGTAACCTTGCCAATACTTGTCAGATGCATTCATCAGGGTTTATAGGGATCCCTATCTCCATTTCTCATGGTAGGTCTGTGAGTGTGATGAATGTAAGTGTCAATGTGAATACTAACTTGACACCCTAGTTTAAGGTTTCCTGACTTTAGGGAACTACAGCTTCATGGTGTTGGTGGAGATGGTATCCTCTGAAGTCACATATTTGTCAAGAGGCATACCAGGCAGGAAACCTAGGAATTTTCCTTCATGGTATGGTATGCCTTTTGATGAAGAGGTTTCCAACATGGTATACCTCTTGATGAATAACAAGTTTACTATATGGTATGGCAGTCACAGTCACTGAATAGTACCACTGTAATTCTTTGAGAGTTTCAAAGTTGAAAATTAATTGCAAACACAGGAGTACGTTTTTTTACTATTTTCATTAATCAGTGTTAGTATTCTATTATAAGGAGTATCCTTAAAACGAAATGTTCACTACTGTAAGCAATGGAAGTTTAATGCCTGCCATGCAGACTTACAGCTATGTCACACATATTTTGGGCAGACACTGGTTGGCACATGTATATTTATTGGAAATGCAAAAGGTTATTGTTGAAATTGATGTACGGAGAATGGTGGTGTATCAAACAGATATATACGTATAGTTAAAATGATTGGTAGAAGACTTACTTTTGCACTGATGCCCTTGTTTTACTATTCCCCAAAGTAGCGAACCGCAGTGATCGCAGAATGTTGGTACTTTGTAGTTGTGAATCCGGAACTTGTGCGGGAGGTTGATTCCAAACCTTTGGTCACAAACCTGTCAAAAATAATACAAATCCATTCATGGAAATATGTACAAAATAAAGAAACATGAATGTGCTGAGGCTAATCTGATTTTTTTTTTAAAAATCTTCCAACCGAACAATGTTATTATTAAGGGAGGGATACTCTATATTTGATTGATATAATGTATACAAGTTTTCACAACTTATGTTGTCTAATTTTATGTATTTTACAGATAGTAAATATACAAAATCCTGGTTCATGTCTCATCACTGGTCTATCTAAATCCTCTTCCTTACACTGACGATATAAATACATCTTCAAAGGGTCTATCGTCCGTCTGATGGTGCGTCTGTTACACCAGTCTTTTGCTATCAAATCTCCATATTTAGTTTCTTTCAGATTAAAGACAGGAAACTATCCATAAAATAAAAATTTTGTTGATTTTATATTACAAAATAATAGTGTATATCGTGCTGCATGAGACTAGATTCGAAAATAAGATACACATTTTACAATGTACTTCTTATAACCACTGGAAAGTACAACAAAATAATGAGGAAACAAAGCAGCATTTAATTGAAAATACATAGAGGAACAACAATAATATATTATGTAAACACTGTCTAAGTAGTAAACTGTCGAACCAGGAGCTGCTGTGTCAGTGTGCAGTGCAAACACTGGATAACCAAACTTGAGAAACAAATCCAAGAGGACAGGCACAACCAAACTCTAGTCGGCTCTGACAGGCTTGGATGAGCCTGCGTTTGGCAGCCCAGGTTTTGCCTTAAACAAGCAAATGCTGTTGAATTACATTAGATATCTCAATGGATAACTCCAGGGTTCATCCTTAATGATTCGTCAGGCTTTCTTATTTATCAGCTCTCGCATAACAGGTACTATGACAAGCCTATGGGGACAAAGGTTCAGGAAATGGGTTGTGAGTGCACTCAGTCAGCCCCACTCTGTAGAATAGGCTGGGAGTAGAAGCTTTACGAATGTTGCTATATGGCACAAGAAGTGCCAACTTGGAGCCCATTGGGTGTGTCTTTATCCATATTTGTCTATATCTGTGCATGTGGGTGAGTGTTTGTGTGTGTGAGAGAGAGAGGAAGAAAGAAAGCAAGAGAGCGAAAGAGAGAGAGAGAGAGAGAGACAGAGAGCATATTTGTGTTTATGTGAGTGGCCACCAGCTAGCTTGATCCTACTTGGCCCACCTTCCGCAGGCAAAACAGGGTGAATAGTGTGGGATGCATGAGTGAAAACTGTAGAATATATTCATGGTTGGGACTCTTACTCCCATCCAGTGGTCCTTCACTGTGTATACAGCCCAACTGTTTTTATCCTACTTGGCCTCTCCTTAGCAGGTCATGGTGACAGGGCCTGTTGTCTCCATAAGAAAAATGTCTTTAGTGCAGCCGTCATTTCAATGCAGTTTCATTCAGGTCAATACATATGCAGGAATTTAGGGCTGCAACAATTTATGTACAGACAATTCAGGATTTTCCAGCTTAATGTCCTTACAATATATCAATTCATCAACTTCTTTGTGTGATACAAATGACCATCACCACTGTGATTATTAAAATGTGCCTCTCAGTCCCAAGCTGGTACGTTTCGACCTCACAAATGGACCACTATTTTGCCTAAGTTCTTCCTCTGGAGGAATAGCATATAATACTTGGTCCCAGACACCAAACCCAGTCCTCCAGTGAATCCAGTGAATCTTATAAACGTAAAACATAAAATTTGTGCCACTGCGTAGTTCCTCATCACTTCTTTATAGAGTTCTGAATTGTGACAGAGGAAATCGTGCTAAACCAGTCTCCATTGGGTGGCATCACTCCCTCAATGTAATCTCCTGCATTTTCACAGGCAGCATTTAGTGGGTGCATACCAATTCAGCAAACCTTCAAGTGGACAGCGCTCCCTCTTAGTACTTCTTTGCAATGCTCCGGTTAGCATTTTCCAGGTATGTGACTTTTGGAACTTCATGAACAGAGCTGTGTGGGACCATCGGTCATAAGTATGACCCCTTAATAGGGAAAAACAAGGATTATGACAGTGCAGCTCTATCCCCTGTGATCTACATCCAAACCTGTGTATATGGTGCAATTATAGAAGATTCTATGTAATAAAGGCCCATATTTATACTTTTTCATGTAAATCAGCGCCAGGGCAGATTTGTGTCAAAAAGTTTACCGCCGGCTAACACCTTTCCAACGCGCAAGCCGGGCGCCTTATTTATGGAATGACGTTAGCCGGCGCTGCGGCCTGTTTAGCGTCAAAACAAATTACGGTAACCGGGCAGCGGAGGCGAAGGGGTTGTGCGCCAAAGAATGGTGCAAGTCAGGTTAGAGTCTAAAATATTGGCTCTAACCTGCCTTGCGCCATTTTTTGATGCACAACCCCCATGGAAATTACTCCTGTCTTAGCAAAGACAGGACTCATGCCCCCCTGCCCTATGGCCATGCCCAGGGGACTTCTGTCCCCTGGGCATGGCCGTTGGGCACAGTGGCATGTAGGGGGGGCCCAAGGTAGGCCCCCCTATGCCACTTAAAAAAAAAGATATATACACTTACCTGCACTCACCATGGATGGGGCCCCATCCACGGGTGTCCTCCAGGGGTGGGTGAGGGTGGCAGGGGGTGTTCCTGGGTGCAGGGAAGGGCACCAGTGGAGTGCTTCCATGGTCTCCCACCATGGAAATGAGCCCACAGGTCCCTTAACGCCTGCCCTGACCCAGGCGTTAAAAAACGGCGCAAATCCGGCTGGGCGCCATGTTTTAAGGCCCGCCTCCTCCTGTGCGTCATTTTGACGCCAGAGGATAAATAAGGCACACATGCCTTAGAAACATTTTTGCACGGGAACGCCTACCTTGCATGTCATTAGCACAAGGTAGGTTTTCACGTCCAAAAATTTACTCAAACTCCATAGCTTTGGCGCTGTACGGGTCTAGCGCCAAAGTATAAATATGGAGTTAAGTTTGCACCAAATTTGCGTAAAAAAAATGATGCAAATCCGGCACAAACAGAGTATAAATATGGGCCAAAATGTGTCTCCAGGAAGTACCACAGATTACAAACAGACCCTTAAAGGCCTATTGGCTTTAACATATTCTTTTGACAATAAGTAAATCAGACCTATTTCTTTTGTCACACTAATAAAAAGATCAAAAATATGGCATCTAACATAACTTTTCTCAATGAGCCAACCAGGTCTATAACCTTTATTATTGACCTGCTACTATAATCAATTAAGCAACCATCAGTTGTACAGTGATAAAATTTCAGAAATTTACAAAGTTACATTTTTCAAAACAAGACATGATCTCTAGTAAATGCCCTTTACAAGGATTCTCAAAGAACAAATCTACTATCCCAAGGGCGTGATAGAGGGGAAAATCAACATAAAAACGCTTGATTTAACATTGAATACTAAAAATCCACCATTAAAGGACTATTGACTTTGACATATTTTTTTACAGTAAATGTGTCAGGTTACAGCCTTCTTTAAACCTTTTCATAATAAATAGTTCTGATCTACTGCATTGGACATAACGTCTCACAATGCACCACTTCGGCCTACAGCTTTTGGCACTGGCTTCTCTCAATAACCAACACTAGCCTACTAGAGGTGATAAGCTTTCCCAAAAGGCAAACATCTGGCAGACATTCATATTCTACAGTTAGGTACAAAGCTACAGTTTGCAAAACAAAACAATTCCTCCTAAAAGGACCAGCCAAGATTACCAAACTGCAAAACTCCTACCTTCCTACAGAGAAGGTAAGTAACACGTGTCTACTATGGTAATTTGTACAATCCTATGTAACAAACTACCTCTAGTGATCACAGTGTTATAACAATCTACCCTTAGAGGCCTATTTGCTTTAACACATGCTTTTCACAATAATTAAGTCAGGCCTACTGCTTTTGCCGTACCTTTCAAAATATGCACATTAAGCTATGGCATCTGATATATGATATCAGTGGCTTGTATCATAACGTATCAGTCCTACGTTAGTGAACATAAGCTTACTAACAGTCAGTGGTAGCATTCAAATGGGAAACAGCCTTTACTACGCAGCCAGAGCCACACAGACCATAGCCAAGCAAGCGTTATCACGCTTGCCCTGAACCACTCATGTGCCTGAACCACGAAAATGTGTGGTTAAGGCACCATGCATGTGCGTGGTTCAGGCACAGAGTCGGGAGAAGAATGCAGCAGCCCGGCAAGTGGGGCAGGGGCAGGCGGGGTTTTAATGACAGGGGGGGGAAGGGCCATTTTTTTTTTTTTTTTTTTTTTAAGGGTTGGTGTTAAGGCTCAGGGTGGGGGGAGGACAGGGCAGTTTTTAGGGCAGGGAAGGAAGATCAAAATGTGGGTGGCGCAAAAGCCCCTGTCTTAGTAGTCTACTTAAAGCACTTTATTTGATGATCACATTAGGTTAACAAGAAGCTGGGCTCTGAAGCCAGGATTAAAAATGTGACATATGTGCACTATACGTTTAATTAGGATGAACATGTCACATCCTGAATTCTTTGTGATTTTCCAAAGACCTTCCATGGACACAAAAGTTGCTGGTTTGCATTTTTTGTGCTTTAAACATATTTTGTTTGGCTTAGAAGATTTACATGTGTGATAACAAAGTTAATATCATTTAGAAGTCCAATAAATCCGCCATGCTCTAGGAATAGAAGTGCGGAGCCTACCTAATGGTGTTTCCTAGCTCCTTTACCGGGTTCTATTTCAGTAAAAACAACATCAAGAACTTAGTAAATGTGTCCATCAAATAATACCCAATTCCTTCAATAGATAAGGTAATGATAACAAAAAACATTACCCTATAACGTCCTTGTGGAATAGATGACAAAACTGTCAATAAACACAGAATATAATAACAATATCCTATGAGTACCCTTACTCCCACCTGTATTGATTGTTGGTGCCTGAGAAGTGCATGGCACCTATTGCCCTCCGGTGTCAAATATCAATGTCAGCCGTAGTTAAACTCAAATGTAGCATTAATTTACATACTTTCTGGGGAGTTCCATATTAGCATATGAGGATGGCTGCTATGCACTACACCAGCCATTTGTTTATTCAGGATTTTTCAGAGAGTGGCTTATACACAAAATTGAAGTCAATGCGCTAAAACCCCAGGCTGTGTTTTTGGAGACACCAATACCTTTGACAACTGTACACAAAAATGAGAGTAACGCACAAGAAACAACTGACAGGGCTGTATGTCAAATGTCAAAATGTTGACCTTCAATATTATTGCATCCACCACTTCTCCAACCATTGGCTTGTCAAGATAAATATATATTTACAATTCTTAATTCACATCCCTAAACTTACCTTGTGATGTAATGGTAAAGTCAATTAAGTAGATGATATTTTTTTATGCCGATATTTTGACCACAGTATAAAGGTGGCCCGCCCAACGACAGTGGTTAGGAACAATGTTGGTACAAGTGAATCCAGACATCTTGAAATGTAGAAATGAAAGTGACCCAGAAAAAATAATAGGAAAGGAAATATTTGCTGAAAAGGAAGCTTTGCAATTTGTTTCAGAATTAGAAAGAGATTTTCTTGGTGACTCTGTTGAAAAGGCGGAGGATTTTGTATCTTGGCTTACAATTCAGAGCCAAAAAAAGACATGGGGTTCTACACCTCGAAAAGATGGCATTCTAGCATACCTATTGATATTCCTTCTCGCAACCCAAAACTCTTCTAATAAGTACCTGTACTGTTGCAATATAAGTACGGCAGGACTGCGGTGAAAGGAAGCAGCTACATACAGAGCAGACAAAACCGATGATCAGCACTACAGACCTGTTGTGCGTCCGATCACATGAACATCCTCACACCAGCGTAAGTCAGGAGCTTCGCATAGTGTTAAAATGATTTACTTATTATTATTTATTGAAATGTCAGGCATAGCATGCACAAAAATGGAGCCATCATCAATGAATACTTCAAGCAGGTGGCTGCCGGTGGAGGTCATGGCCCTCGTTTCTGGGGACTGGAACTTATTTTGTGCATCAGACATATACGAGAGCAAGAGAGGGAAAAACACATAAAACAGAATGACAGAGGAATAGAAGAATGGAAAAACTGTCACAAAGGGAGAAAGCAGGAACCTGCAAGAGTGAGATAAACGGGGAGGGGGTGTCTTGTATTGAATTAGAGACATTAGGTCGATTTAGGACTATGGTAAGCACCACACTGACATTCAAGTGCACTGGCCACTGGCTTCTGAGACAATGCCCTGGCACAGGCACTCATTCTTTCACAGTTAACCACTGACCCATAACCTGTGATCACAGTACAAGACAGAGCAATGGTACATAAAGTTTTTTCGCATAGGATCACATAATTTGATTAAGGGGGTCATTACAACCCTGGCGGAAGGCGGAGAACCGGCGGTAAGACCGCCAACAGGCTGGCGGTCTTACCTTGTGGGATTATGACCATGGCGGTTACCGCCATGGTCATCCACCGGTTCTCCGTTCTGCCCGCCGGGCTGGAGACCTTGGTCTCCAGCCCGGCGGCCGTCACTATACCGCCGGTGGTATTTGGACCCGGCTTACCGCCGTGGATTTCCAGCGGTTTGAACCGCCATGAAATCCATGGCGGTAAGCACTATCAGTGCCAGGGAATTCCTTCCCTGGCACTGATAGGGGTCTCCCACACCCCCACCCCCACCCCCAACCGACTCCCTCCCCTACACCCCCCACCACCCCTGCCACCCCCCAAAGGTGGCAGGACCCCCCTCCCCACCCCGACCCCCAACCCCACATAACTCACACACACACCCGACACGCATGCAGGCACCACCAACACACACACGCACACACCCCAACATACATGGCAACATCCACACACACAGACACGCACACCCACATTCACACATACACGCACACATCCATACAGACATACCTACAGACATACACGCACTCATTCCCAAACACGCATCACCCCCACAAGCATACGCGCACTCACACACCCCCTCTACATACTCAGACGCACACCCCCATGCACGCACAGAACACACACACCCCTCCACGCCCTCCCCTAACGGACGATCGACTTACCTGGTCCGTCGATCCTCTGGGAGGGGGCGGGATCCACGGGGGCAGCTCCGCCGACACCACACCGCCAACAGAACACCGCCACGACGAATCACAGGACGTGATTCGCTGGGCGGTGTTCTGTTGGCGTGGCGGTGGAGGTGGAGCAACCTCCACTTCCCCGCCTCCCGCCAGTATGGCTGTTGGCGGCTCTCCGTCCGTAAAGGGACCGAGGGCTGCCAACGGTCATAATAGGCCGAGCGGCAAACCGCCTGCACTGGCGGTCTTCCGCACGGCGGTCCCTCGGCGGTCTTAAAAAAAGACCGCCGAGGTCAAAATGACCCCCTAAGTTTGGAAGCAGGGATTTACACCTAGGTCTCATTATTCTAATATATGTAACCTTGATGCTAAACTGCAACTCCTGCCAAGAACACTCAAATAAATTTCTCAAATTGCTACTACCAATCCTGAGCCCTAGGATTCAAATCAATAAAAAGAAACCCACAGAAATGCTGAGAGAATAGCTAGAAATGTTGTCAATGCTGACTTTGAATATTCAAATTCTATAAATCTTTTGGCATCCTTAGAAAGGGATATTTTCAATCCTTCCCCAATATGGCCGTCTGTATGATTTATGTTGTATGGGTAATCTGCTTCTGAGGATCACGCGGATGCCATTGTGCTGTGAAACTAGCCGAAGATCAATACGGCAATCATTGTGTTCTACCCACTGAAGGATTTTGTCATGAGGGATGTTAGATCTGGCATCTTTTGGCGTGATTTTGCCTGAATTTCTGCTTTCTGACCTCTTGTTTAGATTGTGTGCCATTTGTAAGGACTGAACCGCTGAATTCACTGTACAGTTCTGAGAGCCCGTAAGAAATGTTTACTTTTACTCCAGTTCTTTGAGAAGTTTTTTCTTTTTCTTTTTGAAACAATACTTTACATGCACACATTAGCACAACTATCATGTTATAAAGACATGTTGGTTTTGCCGTTGCTTGTTGTTTTAACACTGAATACCTAGTTATAGTGGAACTCTATATTTTTAGCTATCAGACATGTAGAATAGAGGGAGGGCATAGAGAGAAGATGCTTTCATCAGCCTTGATTGTTGATTGTCCTTAAAAGAAAACTCTGCCTTTACATAAATCTCAACCATGAGCTATTATTAATGGTTTGTCCATGTGCTCCTGAAGAACACTAGGCTTGCAGCACCCAGCGATTTCTCACCACCAACAAATTCACTTCTTACTCACTCAACATAAGTCCCATTTGAATATCAACTGTATATTGTTCTTGAAACGTTTGACAGTTTACATACACATCAATACTTGATATCAGCCACACTTCTTAGTACGCTGCAATTTCTCTGTTAACCCAATTTTTTTAAACACATTTTATTGGCATTCTCAGTGAGAAACAACGTGTTAAGCATGATGGGTCATAATATAGATGGAAATGGTACATTCAGTGGTAGTCAATACTTGCATGCGAAACATTATAAGGCCTGCAATAGGCACTGCAGGTCTTTATTTTTGCTGTTAGCATATTATACACCACAGCAAAGCATTGCTACTACATCAGCGATGCCATTCGAACTAGAACACTAGTAACAATCTCATACCCCACTTACTTGCCCAGTCCAATTACCACCCAAAGGGAAGAGTTCCGATAGGTCCTTTTACTTCCACTGTCTGTTCTGAAGTAAAATTTTGGAATGTCAGGGGGCGAGCTGCTTAATCAAAGGCTTAGATCTTAGGTAGAGGATTTGGTCGAGTTGGGCATGATCCCAGTCCGGGAGGGTGGGTCTTTTTTCCAAAATAATCTACTTCCAGGTCTGTCAATGGTGTGGGGGAGCCTTCTTTCAAGCAGTCCACATCTAGTCAAAGCTCACCCAGTAGACCCTCCCATGCCAGGGCCATCTCCATCGGGACCCTCCCCTGTTGGCATCCCTCATAAGGTTAATAGTCTCATAGTCAGTCCAACATATTAGGTCGTTACACTTCTTTGCAAATTGTGGGCCCTTGGGACTCTTCCAATTAAGAGTGATAAGTCTTAGGCAATAGCACAAGCTCTATAAATCTAAATTTGGTGGTCACTTTGAGTTTAGCTGGTCTAGGAAAAAGCCCCAAAAGGCAAACCAAAAGCACTAGTGCTGAATTATGGTCAGTTAGGTCATTAGTAAATGCCATTATGTCTTCCTAGTGTTTCAATGCGTAATGCTGCCAGTCCATCAGGCGACTTTGGGTATCTGTAAAGGGACCTATATCCAACTCCAGTGAGTAGGGTGTTTCCGTTTTAGTTTTCTGCAGATAGCTTGTCTGACAGTGTTTAGCCACCATGTGTAAACTCCTAAATTCAGCTCTGACTTTCGTGGGCTCAAAGATTATGTGGGAGAACTATTTAAGTGAAGGCGTGTCTGCCCCCTGCCCGATCTCTCCTCAGGCCCTAGCTCCCACTCATTGTGTCACCCACTGCATTTAAGCCATTAGATCAGTGATACTCAAAGTACGGCCCAGAGGCCCTTCTGACGGCCGGAGGCCCTTCTGACCTTTACATGCAGCCCCTCAAAGAACAGCAGCACTGGGCTCCTGTTTACTGAAGGGAGCAGTAATTTTTCCTAAAGGGACAAGCCTTTACTTCCAACTAGAGTACCTTATTAACTAATGTAAAAAATAAAATAAAAAATAAGGAAGATGTACTGCACTACTTAACTTTAGGAACACTATATTTTTAAAGACATCTTGCAACAAACATGAAAAAATGTGAACGTCCCCATAAAAATCCAAAGAGGTGCATTTCACCTTAGTATAAAAGTACATTTAGAAGTATTTTTAAGTGATAATTTGCAAACAGGAATTTAGAAACATCCATTCTTCTCCCAACCCTGGCAACAATGCAAAGAGTGAACTAAGAGGCAAGTCAGTTGTTATGTTCACCGTCTGTGTGGCCTCGGTTGCTATTATATATGGACTACACCGGCCAGTCTTCTGGCATCAATGTGGCCATCTGTCACACAACAGGCCAAAGTTTTCGACCCCCTGGAAATTTTTTGCGCGTACCCATGCATTAAATAATATGCCTCAAAATCTGACACCGCAAGGCCACCATCATGGCTCAGGCACTGGAGTTTCATCAGCACCACACTGCACCGACTCCTATTCCAAATAAACCCAACTAGTAGTGTACTCATTTCCCTGAATGTACTTCTGGGTATGATTATGGGAGGTGTAGTAAAGTACTACAACAGTCTAGTCAACCACAACTCTAGCCATTACTGAAAGGGGGAGTGTCTTTCAGAGCCCTACTCCGGCATAGAGAGCACAAATCACTTTCCTCACATTTCCCTTCAGGATGTTGAGTTTGTTCATACAGAGTTGGACCTGTAAATATCAAAATTAGTTCTGCTCCCATGTGGGACCCCCAGGGTCCAGGCCATCCTCTTCTAAGGGTAGCAATGTGAAAAGAACAAGTCTTTTGCCACTTCACTCTTAGTCCCCCTAGGTCTCCAAAGTCATGTAGGGATCGGGTGGCTTTGTCTATGTCAGTTCATTTATCATTGAGAAAGAGTAACATGTCATCGCTATACAAAGCTATGTGATGGGTGCACCACTCTACATTGTATGAATCAGAGATTACCCCACCTACCCACACCCTTGTTGTAGGGTGTGATATATAAAAATTTGGTCAAGGCAATAAAGTCCCTGCACATTCCCATCCTATCCATAACAGCGTACAGTATTACCAGTCTAAACTGTCAAAGGCTTTCTCTATGTCCACTGACATCACTACCGTCTCAGGGTTTAATTGAGGGGTTGCTGTCTGGAGTGCCATGACTTTCCAGATGTTAAAAGCGGTGTTTCACTTCAGTGTAAATCCAGTGTGATCTTGGTGCATAATGTAATGCATATAGGGTAGAAGTCCTAAGGCTAAGATCCTGGTTAGTATTTTGAAATTAATATTTAGCATTGACAGTGGTCTATATGCTACAATGTTATGAGCAGGGCACTCAGGTTTGATCAGAGGGATTCTTAATGCCTCCTACGTAGTTGGCAGTAGAGAACATGTGTCCATAGCCACTTTGTAAACCTCAAAGAGGAAGGGTGGCAATAAGTTGCTGCACTTAGCATAGAACTCCACTGGGAATCTGTCAAATCCTGGTACTTTTCACTAGGCCATGTGCCTAATAGCTGCTGTTATCTCTTACACAGTTACGTCCACTCTCAACCTCTCTGCTACATATAAAGGAAGGGAAACAGAGCTACGCAATTTAGCCCAGAGTGGCTGCAAGGGCAGCCTGTTCTCGCTGGGCGTATACGTTAGTATAGTGATTGTCAAACAATTCATTGTTTTCAGCTTGACTATATACCCTACCAACATCTTCATCCTCTAATTCCAGGCTAACAGAGTCCCAGATTTATCACGCTCTGCATGCGCTGTGGCCATGTAGCCGAGTTGTTCCACTATTTCTTCCAGTTTTTCTTGTGCTTCTAGGAGCGCCGGATGATAAGTAGGGTCATCATGCCTGTCTCGTTGCTGTTGCCTGAGAGTGTGCTCCGGTGTCAGGACCTCACATACAAGAGTTTTGTGGACCCCTTTAGCTATGCATTGTACCCTAAGTGCCACCTTAAGATTTCCCATTCTGTCAGAGTAAGGGAAGCCGTATCCGCATTCTCTGCGAAGTGCTGGTGGATCGTCTTCTCTACTGTGAGGCGAAAAGACGAGCTCTCCAAATTTTCACTTATGAGTCTTCAAGTTGTAGATGGAGTCGGTACCCAGGCTAATGTCAGGAGAAATGGGTTATGGTCAGAAAAGGGTCTAGCCATATATTCAGAGTGAGCCATTAGTGTGTGTGTATGGATAATGTGGGTATTAAAGTGTCTAAGCGTTCATGGAGGTCATGCAATGGAGAATGAGAGGAGTAGTCCTTGTTGCCCGGGTGTGTCAGTCTCTTTGTATCCAGCAGGCCCCACTGAGTTTTCCAGGTTTGGAATTTATTCGCCTTCCGTATCACAGAGGTGTCTCTCAACTGTGGATGCAATGTGATACAGTTAAAATCACTGCAGTGGATAATAGGATGAGGAAGGGAAAAGTTGTCAAAAAATCAAGCGTGGTCTGGGTTGGGCATGTATATGTTAACTATTGTGACGTCTTTGTCCCCCAGTCGCCTGCTAAGCACCACTTACCAATCTTCTCATCTAAGGCCTGGAATGGAAAACCTGGCCTCATCAATATAAGAACTCCCCTGGAAAAAGTAGACCAAGCTGTGTAATATAAATGCCACCACCACCTCCTTTGGAGGACTGCCCCTACTTGTGCAGGCAGATGGGTTTCCTGTAGCTGGGAAGAATGTACTCCCTGCAGTTTCAGATATGCCTGGACCTTGTACCTTTTTGCCATAGTATTCAGCCCCCAGTCATTGCTTGAATTAGTTTATATCCCTTGCCATACCCAGCTAGCTAAACAATGCTAATATATTGTGATTGGTAGGAGTGGTGCCAGCGACCCCTAGTGAACCCCACTGATGCAGACAGTAGTTTAACATAAACAGGTAACAGTCCATTTTACCGCAACAGTAAATTCCATCCCTCCAGGCCAGGATAGAAAGGAAACACCCCCACCAACCAAACTAAGTAGAGCAATCAACAACTTGTGTGTGAATGGCATGAGTAACTTTGGCTGGGTGTTGGCTTCCACAACGAAGACAAGCCAGAAAGATCCAGCACATCCACCAAACATCTTAATAATAACAGTGTGCCTCAGTGTGGGCCCCACACCGCCATGCCCCAACATCTCTTTCCGTATGTAGCAAAAGCAGACCCTATCAGTCCCGGAATCATAATGTCCCTGTGGAAAGACTTCACAAGGATGCCTTCAGCCCAGGTCATCTGCAGATCCTGGCATGACTTGGAGTATCTCAATTCTGGAGTACATATGTAAGGTAGAATCTGAGCCTGGGTCCGAGACTGTCCCCTCTGTGGAGCTCTGTTTACCAACCTGGGGAGATGGCACCCTGGGTGAGCCAATGCTAGCTGTGGCCTTGACTGTCCTCCTCGCATCCTGCTGGGTCTGCTCCTTCATGGGCAAGTTTCTCTGTGTAAATCTATTTCGGGTTTCATGGCGCATATGATTCAGTTTGTATGGTGTGGGTCGCGGTATTTCTTTTACCCCAAGTAGTGAGTTTATCCAGTCCTACATGTCCTGTGGCTCAGTGAAAACCTTGGTGCAAGCATTTGTGATGATCTTCAGTTTTGCAGGGAATTACATGGCATATTTTTATCTCCACCTGGGGAGGCATTTATTTGCACCCATGAAAGAGGCCATTTGTTTTTGGACTGCCATGGTGAAATCTGGGAGCAACATCACCTTATGATCACCTTATGATTATCAACCATGAGTACCTCTTTGCCTTGTACCTCTTTGAGTATAAGATACCTGTTGCAGAAATGTAAAAATCTTGCTTCCGGGCCTAGCAGGGCTCCAGGAGGGGGGGTTCACTGGTACCCCATGGGCATACTCCAGAAAAAACAAGGAGGGGGCCCTCAGATGCCATGGACTTCTTCACCAGGTCTCCAGAAGGGCAACCATATCCTTTCCCTTCATATCCATTCGGACAACCCAACTACTCGTATGTTGTTCCTGCATGCCCTACCTTCTGCATCTTCTGCTCTGCATTCCAGGATTCAAAGTTTCTCCATTACATCCACTATGCAGTCTTTGAGGGTTCTCACCGCGGATAGTGTTGTGTTTCGTGGAGGTTAGTCACTCTGGCAATTTCCACTGGTCATGATGTAGGATGCTCAAGTCTGCCACCACTGTGTCCTACCTATGCTGCAATGCTTCCCTGGTTTCTTTGATGGCAAGTAGGATGGAGTTCAGTGTACTTTCAGGGCAGTAGGAGGACAGCGATTAGCCCTCTCCTTCAGGTTGCTGTGAGAGCAGGACATCGACGCTTCGCCTTCCCCCCTTTCCCCTGAGCTTTCAGTGTCTCTCCATGACCACCAGGGATCTGGCAGCTCCAAGTACTCGGGTGAGGGGGCACCGCTGTGAGCTGTGGGGTGTCCCTGATCAGTCTTCAGTGTGTATTGCTTAGTGGGGAGCCTCCAGGTCCCTGACTTAATAGCAAGGAGGTAGAGAACGTGGCGCTCTACCCCAGATGGTTGCCAACCTCCCCGTGGGACCTCTGACTGTGGGGCAGAGCTACCACCATGTCCAGTGCAGGACGGGGCCCCAGAGACCATGCAGCAGCTCTGGGTACTCAGCAGGCTGGCCCAGGGGTGCACAATGCGTTTCCATGTCTGGCTCGTGTCAACTTTCACTACTATTGTTTGCAGCAGTAGCACTGCAACAAGGCCTCTCAGTTAGCCCCCCTCCCCTTGT
Organism: Pleurodeles waltl; assembly: GCF_031143425.1. Lineage (NCBI taxonomy): Eukaryota > Metazoa > Chordata > Amphibia > Caudata > Salamandridae > Pleurodeles > Pleurodeles waltl. Next base: position 515,143,997 of record NC_090448.1, read on the forward strand.
TGGTGCACCTCTGCTTTACAGGCCTCATCAGCACAGTGCCCAGGCAGGTAGGGCATCATTGCCCCCACCACGATTCACCCATCACATCCCTGCAGGCCCATGTCGGCAGCCCAATGCCGGTAGCCCCAGCTCCTGCTGCTTCATGTTGTCATCTGGTCCTGGAGTGGGTGGTTGTCAATGGGGACCAGTCCTCGCTCGCTCCTCCTCCAATCACCTAGACCGGGCCTCACAGCACTTCAGGGGTCTCTTTGGTCTCCGCAGGTCGCCATCTTAGATTCTTCCACCTCAGTATCAGGCCCCCTTGTGCATCCACTGTTCCAGAGGCCAGGTGACCCAGTGATGCGGGTAAATGGAGGGTACATCTGCCCTTTAGATTTGGGATCATGGGGAAGTAAGTATGGCATGATAGTGTTAGATGACTGCGTTGCCACTGGGAGCTCACAGACCGGTCTGCTCTCTCCAGCAGCATTAGGACACTCCCCCCATGTTGACACAAGTTGACATGCCATGTTTCAAAAGCAGAGGGAGGCAAATTAACGTAAACATCTGCCAAGCACTAAAACATAGTAGAAAGGCTCAGGACACTTTTGAAGAATTCTTCAGGCAGACACTGTCGGCAAATTGGAGCTGACAAGACACCCAGCAATCCAGAAAAGGCCTCCCTGCAAAGGAGATTACTGCCAAGAGGTATTGTCCTAGATTGTTGGGACCCACATTTTTGCTTGTGAGGGCTTCTCCATTTAACATCATGACAACACATCCATTTTCAAACATGAATCGCTGCACCACAGATGTATAATGCGCCATGACCAACAAAGAATTATTTTCAATTGTTTCAAGAAGACACAGTTGAACACCATTGACTTGTCAATGAAGGACTTGGTTGTTTAGCAGCCACAGTGAATGTAATCTCCTGATTGCGCCCTAAAGTAATAGAAATAAATATAACTTTCTTCAGGAAACGTCTCACAGAAAATTCTCCAGCACAAATGCAGCTAAAAATTCAAAATATACCCTAGTGGCAAGAACATCTAAGCAGAAACTGAATTCAACATTGTAAGGCAGTAAGGCACTGCAAGATCATAACCAGTCTTTGCAGCAAACATGCATATTACACTTTCTGTTTTTCTGCACAGGCCTTTCAGCAGTCACTGTTTAATGGACAATGCTCAGTGGAAACAAAACCAACAGCAACCATTTGATGCTCAATATGTTTATCCATCTAAAAGAAGCCTAGCGCAGTTTAAGTCTAACTTGTGCATGGATTTCTTAGTTTATCACTTTGACTCCAGATGTCATAGCTGTGAGAGCCCATAATGCAACTCTACTCCTCACATTATCATCTGCACATCAATGGTCTGCTTCACCTTTTAGGCACAGTGTGTATTGTACTATTCTGCATGTAGGATCCCTATGGTGAACATTCCATAATTATAGATAGAACCATCAAGCTGCTCCCACTATGCAGGCTGTCAGCATTCTTATTGGTTGTTTATATATGTCCCTTTACATGGATTTGAGTGTCCTGCCTGTGTTATTTAAACCTCACAACAAGATTTCATGTACCACTATGAATTTCTCCCTCCAGATCCTAAATAGCATTTGATTTAGCAACCACTGGAAGCACGTATGACCCCAACCCACTCTTCTCGGTCACAGAAAACAGTTAAAATGATGTTCTTTTATCTACTCCAGTTGGGCTACCATGGAATTTTAACTATACTCTTTAAACCATAATACTAAGATTGCTATCTGTTTGTATTTGTAGTTGTTAACTCTGGCACTGACAACATACACTGCTCAGATATAGACATTTGTATCACAAAATTACAAACAATATATCAATAAACTGGAAACATATATTAAGCAGACAAGCAGAGTTGCATAAATTAATTAAGTGGTACCACAAAGAGAAGGTAATTATCATAGAAAAACACATATTTTTTAGTTGAGCCCCTTCCATCGTTGGCTATCCAAATGTCTGATCCCACAGATTTCACTTTAAGGCAATGTTTTCTATAAATCTATTTCTGATTTTAGTTTGAGTCTTTCAAGTATTTGGAATGTTAATTTTCTTATGTTAGGTTCCATTCTTGATCAAATGATCAATTGATGCTCAAATAATCTTCTCCTGGATCATGATGTCCCTGATGTGGTTAGCTAGCTGGAATTGCTGAACAAAGTTTGTGGAGTAAATTACATCCTAAATCATACAATGATTCTGTCCATTGACATTTGATAACCTCAAAGATTGATTGTAATTAAGAAAGCAAAAGCCCACGTTCATGCACAATCTCCTTTTCTGCTTGCCTATTAAAAGGTTTAAATCATTTCCGACTTCATCCTGTAAATGCGATGGAAATTCAGTATTGAGAAGGTAGACATTTGTCAAACGTTTGGAGGAAGTGTTTGATTTGACAATAATTGAATAATTCTTCCTTTGCACTAATGGCCATCAACTGAAGCTCAAGAAATGAAGTTATTCAGTGCTACCAGCAAAAATGATCATGTTTCAGATGCCAACCCTAGCTATAATTATTAGTTCATGGAGAGGAAAAACAACTATTATCCCAATAGGGCATGTGTGTACAAAGTTATGGAATTCTACATTCCTACAATATTTCTTACAAAATCTCTACTCTCAGTTTGACAGTCTCAAAATTAAAATTTTCAAGAACCACCTGTATCTAAACTTGAACAAACGCTATGAGCCTGATTATGACCTTGGCAGAGGGGATTACTCTGTCACAAACGTGACAGATACCCCGTCCGCCGTATTACAAGTTCCATTCTATCCTATGGAACTTGTAATTAGGTGTATGGGATATCCGTAACGTTTGTGACTGAGTAATCCCCTTCTCCAAGGCCATAATCAGGCCCTATGTCTGTCTTTATGTTACAAGTTAATATCTGCCAAAAAGTAGTTTCAGAAAACTAATAATGCTTGGGCACCGTTTTAATAAGGGTGTCATAAAAATTGTAATACGAGTCCAGGAAGTATAAGTTTGTAACAGAAGTTTACAATGGAATGAAAACCTACCCTGCATACAGACTGTTTTACCAGTGACTTAATTTTAACGTATAGAATGAAAGATGGGCAACTGTGAGTTATTTGAAGATTTTTCACCAAGGGTTTCTGAGTGACATCAAACAGGCAATGAGAGCAAAGCTTGCCTTGTCTATGATATCACTCAGAACCCCGAGGTGGAAAACATCCCAGTAACACATTGTTATCCATCTATAATTATATGTTATGTATAGCCTTCAAAATCATCCGCCTTTTCTTATTACTGCCAGGTGGGGGTAAAGGACTAAAGGGGAGCCATGGTGTCTCTCCCTGTCCTAAATGTGAAAAAATATTTTTCCTTCCATTCTTATCCAAATGCCACCATCTTCCATGCCTTCCTTCCCCCTCCTGCAGCTGTTCTTTTTGTTTTCAGTCAAAGCAGACAAGCAGAGCTGTGTGACAGGCTGTCAGCGAGGTCTGTCAGCCTGGACTGGATGGACTTTATGACATAGGATTTACACAGCTGAGGGTGTACCTATTAAGGACAGTGAGGGTTGGGTTACTTTCGAATAATATAAACAGCAAATACCTCCACTCATCATAGATCAAAACCTACTTAAGAGGAGACATGCATATCTTTTTCATCATGTCCCCACTAATTCCTTTAAGCATATTCATAATTACTTCAGCTTATGAAAGGAACATTTGAATTAATTTTCAAACAAATCCACAGCAAAACAGATGATTCTTCCACATTAGCATGCTATATCACCTTATACAAGCACTAGATATAATTTGACATTCCAATACCAGTTTTTCAGATCACAATAACATGTTTTTCAAACAGAATCATGATTTATCAATGTTTACAACAGTACCCAAAAAAAATGTCTTTATTATATTAGTTCACAAAAAATCAGGCTCCACTATTACCCACAACACTTTTCTTCACAATGAGAAAAAAATGTTCCTTTCATACGCTGAAAATGTTCCTTTCATAAGCTGAAGTAATTATGATTATGCTTAAAGAAATGGAATTAGTGGGGACATGATGAAAAAGGTCTGCATGTCTCCTCTTAAAATAGTTTTGCTCTATGGTGAATGAGGCTATTCACTGTTTATATACTCCATGAACAGTGAGTGCTGAAGAATCTATTCCATTCTGGTCCTTGGGCTTGACAACCAATTTTAACCTCTACATCCTGGTTTAGAATCTTGAATTTTACTCTCAAATATGTTTTGTTGTCTCAATCTTGGAGTGTGTCTTTAACTTGACTTCACCTAAGCTTGTTTTAATTATTATTATGTGTTACCCCATAGTTTGACATTTTGCCAGATAGTTTACCTGTTTAATCCAGGTTTTGGCTGACCGACTCTTTCATTGCTTCTTTCTTACAGGCTTGTGTCGTTGTTTGTTTCGCAAACATATATACTAAAATTATACTCTTTTCATTACTTGCAGACTGATATTTCTGAGCTTCAGCCTGTTTGTTCATGCAGATGGTGCCAGGAATGAGTAATGTTGGAAAGTGATGACCTCTCAGGCAGTAGATACGCTGTTGAAGATCAAGTAGAATTTCCTTCCAGAGAAGATTTTTTCTCTCAAGGGACCCCCCAAGATTAGGAGCTGAGGGAAGACAGACTCAAAAGGAAGGGTTCAAAGAAACATCAATGTTATTGCTACATTTCTTGTAGACTGCCAGTGCCTTATCTCTTCTGGGAGCTCTCTAAACGTGGTTCAGCCTTTTGTGTTTGCATTCTCCCTTACTGGGACAGCTTTGCCTTATGAAACACAAACAATGTTTGCAATTGTTGAATTTGGAGAAACTTTAAAATCTATCTTCCTCATTCTCACCATTACTCATACTTTCACTCTTCTGCTCTCTTTCTCTCACCATCTAAAGTAGCTTTAGTTTAATGCATTTGGCTTCCAGGAGAGGCATATGGAAACAATTATGTGGTACTGAATGTGCTCATTGTATTTGAGTAATTGTTTGCTAATTAATGAGAAATCCTTTGAATTTGCCATGTGTGGATCCAAACTGACAAAGCTACCAGTGATGGTGGCAACAATGAAAACTGTTGTTTGGCATTAGTTCACCTTATTTAAGTATGTACTCTATACATTCTTATGCCTATCACCAGCACATCACAGGAGTGTTTTGATATCAGATAATTTGAATCCAGAACAGAAAATCAGTCTATATACTAATTTATAGGTTACATAGTCCACTAGCATAAGTAGTCTTCAAACATATGCACCCCATAATTTTCTTTTTCTCAATATCATGCTCACATAGGCCACTCAGAAAAAAACATCTTACATCTGCTGATATTGTTTTGTTGCTTCTGCCTTTTCAAGCAGAAAGACAGAGGATAAATAAGTTCACTGAAGTGGATGAAAGTGGCCACAGGGAGCAGAGTTGAATCCCAATGAACTGACAAACTCCATTAGGAGCCATCTTTTCAGTGAATCCATGACCATTCCTTGTTAGGCTGATAGTGTATACTATTGATGTATAATAGATATACTTTGTCAAGTGGTACCCTATAATCAAATAATATTCATTTGAGTTGAAGGACCAATCACATTTGATGAGTTACTGAATGCTACCAGAAGACTTAATTTCTGTAGTTGCGTTTGCCAGTCCACACATTCACCAGTGTTAGTATTAGGGTGGTCAAAATGTGAATTGGGCCAGTATTTGCTATACAAGCATTTGTGAGTTAATCCCTTCTCCAAAGCCATCAGCTCACAAAAACAAACCCGTTCTTAAAAAACATGGTTCTCACTACTAATAAATTTAACACAAAATCATATTACAAACTGAAAACAAATTCAATATGACCGAACTCAGTCTAGTATTAACTATTTATCTGAATAAAAACACATTTGTATTTAAAATTGATTCACCATTGACGAATAGTGATTTTTGATATAGAAATATAAATTCTTGGAAAAGTTATCCAACTTTTTGTTTGGCAATTCGGCACATTTTCAGCTTTTTAAACTGAGTTAAAAATTGGTAACCGGGGAAGAAAATTTAATATTTGTAGAGCCCTACTTACTAACTATGGGAAGCCAATGTTACATTTGCAGATTGCAGCACTGTCCTGTATTACTTAAATGGGATAAAGTACCCAAAGCCATACATTATAAGGAAACTGCAAGTCACTGAGGAGTGTGTGACCATTTAGAGAAATTAGGCCGAAAGATGATTTCCTTTATAGGGTCATGGGCTTCAACAGCAGAGGATATTTTATTTTTTTATAATACATGATCACACCATCCCCATTCCCAAAAAACACACTTAATTACTTTATCTCTTTCATTTTTATATGAAAGAGATGGTATGTTTGTGTACATGAAGAAAAAGAGTATAATCATTACTGCAAAATTAAACACACCAAAGCAGTTGGTGATTTTGTTGCACAAAAATATTAGAATCAGTTTAATGTAAATCAGATTTACAGGATGCTGCAGCTCAGAATATATAGAAAAACGCAGAGAAGGTATATCATTATTTTAATGACATTTAGCATCCAAAAAATAAATGTTGATACATATCACACTCTAGTGATCCCTTTTTGTTTAAAAAACAATTGAACATAAGAATGAAAAAACTATTCTCTATTTTGTTGTTTAAACTGCAGCTGCAATTGTGATCTCAGACCTGCCTTTCACCTCAACTGCTAGCTGTGGCACTAGGCATTTTTTAGTCACATCTCAACTGTAATAATGTATTACAGATGACTAGAAATGTAATGAGTGAAATATAATAAGAAAATTAGAGGTGGGCTTTTAAAATAGGGATTGCAGGCTCTCACTTATTATAGTGAAGATAACAACTCAAATGTACATAGTGTAAATATTGAATCGATTAAGACTACTTAAACATCAGTGTTATATCTGATGAGTAGAAATGTAAAGATGAAAGTTCTCTTATTTAATGGAAGCCTTCTCAATTTAGGAAGTGATGTTGTGCATTTGTACACTGAATTTACAGGCACAATGATGAGTGAAATATTTTAGTGATGCAGAGAAATCAATTGAAAAAAGCAGTAAACTTCTAACTTGAATTGATTTATTACTGTTTTCAACAAGACTCTCAGTTTTGGCTATAAAACATACCTCACCATACACATTTAAAGCATCTATCACATTTTCTACCAGAAAAATGAACTGTTCAAACAATTATTGATAATCTAATGGAGGAAATCACAAGCTAGATTTTTCTTGTTCACACCTGAAGAAGGCTTCTAGTAATTCTGATAACAAGACAATAATATTACCATACTAATGTACCTTAGAGCCTTTGTCCTTTAGTGTACTGCAAGTACAGGCTGTAACTATCAGCTGATGGCAGCGCTTGTGCACAACGCAGGTACATACTAGGGAAATGAAAGAGCACTTGTTAATTATACATAGAGAAATACATTCACAATTCCTTTGAAGAGAGGTTCAACAGTGTAACTATGGATACACACAATAGAAAAGTGGGTGTGAGTAGTTATATGACCATAGAATTAACTCCAAAGAAAATAAACACAGTGTAAAAGAAAATATTTATCTGTGGAACAATACTCCTAAAATCCAAAAGCCATCTAGAAATCTGGAGTGGGCAAGATGATGAGCATTTTATATTTATTTATTCATGGATTTTATTGGGCGTGGACCAGTGAATCTCAGGATATAAGGCACTGCCAAGCATTCAGACACCAAACATACTTATGAATGGTAATTCAATATATATGTGCTGTAGACTGGTGTAGTATCAGTGATAGTTCTTGCCCTTGGCTTTTACATCTTATGTTAGAAACATCACTGCTGAACACTATGCACATAATTTTGCAAAGAAACAAGACACAACAAAACTCTTAGGCAATTCATCATTATTACTAAAATATCACTTTGAAATCCATAGAGCACTAATTGTATCTGATAAGGAAAAAAGCATATCTTGAGCTGTTCAACATATTTTCTGAAGTAGAGTTTTCTCTTGATTCATGGATATAGATAACAGAGTACATGCCATACATGGGTTGAGTATATCTGGCACAAATTGCTCTATAGGATAAATAAACCTTACATCATACAAGGATTATTCTTATTTCTGTAGCTGCTACACCTAAGACTTTAAATGTTAGTACTTCAACAAGCAGATGTTATCCAATCTGTTTTATCACAAAGAATTCCTCAACAGTACTCTGTTTCTTATCTGTATTTGCTTTGTTGGCTCCATAATGTTTAGAATCAACACTTAGCTACTAGTTGATGGGTAACAATTATTCAATCTGAGAATTGACTGAGAGTATTAAAAGAACGTTTGGAAAAATAACTGAAAATATGGTAATTTAAATGCAAAAGTAACAGGTTCCACAGTGTCAGAACATTTACTCTGTGATCACTTTACAGATTTTGTGAAGCGTCACTGGCATCACTGTTTAGAGGCCACCCCTCCACTGCCATCATTATAGGAATGCGTGTCCATAGCCTAAACCAATCCATATTGGCTATACCACACACCAATTCAGTGGTAGTTACAAATGAAGATACAAAATCAAATCAAAAGTGTTGTAGGTGGTTGCAATTATAGAGCAAACTAGAATTATGTATTCCATGGCTAGGTTATAGCTGGGGGTAATGAGAATGACTGAGTTTATGTCAACTGGTAGGAAAGACATCTTTACCATTTCTGAGTACAGTGGCATTTGTGATGGTCACTGCAGTGACAAAGCAGTCCTTATAAAATTATAAATAGCTGTTTGGGATTAAAAGGAAAGCTGAAGGCAACACCAGCCTCTTTTCCAAAAAAGAACACACAATCATCCCACTCAAGATCAGGGGCACTTAGGAGACAATGTGGGGCATATCTGCTGGGGAAGATAAAGGGACACAAGAAAAGGACAAACAAATTCTTCATAATAGACAAGGAACCCGCTTGGTAGTCAACATGGCCTTTTTGCTATCACTCACTATGCACCCCTCTTTCTCTTATAACAATAATATCTTATTTTGTCATCTTGCAAAAGCGCACTTTTGAAACCACTACAAAATAAAACGTCAAAGCACTATGATGACTTAAAATGTTGTATCTCCACTGGATCTATGTCTTATAAAGAGGACAATGCTGCATCTGATGATGGAAAATTACTCACCACTGCTATCAACTGTAAATCAATCTTTGGTGTTTGATCAGTTTTTAGGGCTCTTGAACATACATTTCCCACTGCTTAGTTGAAAAACTCATGGTTGACCCAGCTGACCCTGTGCATTATAGACCTGTCTAGCTGCTCCCACTCACCACAACAAAATATTGTAGCCGTATTTAGTAAGACAACTAAGAAGATACTTGAAGATGGTTTGGACACAGCAGCAAGATGCTCAGGGCTCACATTAATCATACCTGATTACTTACCCTCTTATTCCACAAAAAGTTTATTAATGTGTCTTTAACTTGATCATGGAACACAACCCTAAAGGATACTTCGACCTTCCTATTTTCACATTTCATTATAGTGATCTACCATCTCAGAGGATTATTGAACTCTGTCTGGATCGCTGCTCATTAATTTTAATTTCAGTCCAGATGACAACCCATGGATTAAGAATCAATAGAGATGAAATGCTTACACATCAATAGAATCATAATTGTTTTTGATTACAGCTGTGAACACGACCGGCATGCATTACAAACCGGTTGACCGCAACTTTCTTTAGGTTGCTTTGTAGACTGCCAGAAGAGTAAAACATAAACCTATCGTATCAACAAGCACTTTGAGGGCCACTTGTTTTGTTTTGGGAATTTATTGAATATATAATTGGGTTTGTATATAATTATATGAGGTTGATTTACAAACTTGTGCACTGCACACCATGTGCACCAAAGCAATTTGTCAAAAAGAAACATTAATTTAATCTGTATTGTAGAATAAAAACAAATTATTCATGCCACAGTTTGATGCATTTAGTTTTTTTATATGCTTTATTGATTTTGAAGCTAAACTGATAAGTTCATTTTTTTACCAGTGAGGCCTTAATTGTCCCATCGCATTAATTCCTAAAGAATTATTATCTTTGGTAACAATATTTACAGACATTTAGCTCTGGCAGATGGAAGACCTGTTTCCATGTACTGCTCTACAAAAAGAAGTTGGTAACCAAGAACTGTAGCAGCACCCTGTTAAGGTATTACAAACTGTGCATGATGGCCAAACATCCCCCTCATAAGCTAAAACATAAAACAAAACAAAAACATGCTTAATAAAATTAGATCTATCAAAATAAGCTTTGGAACAAATGATCTGAAGCCTGTTATTTCATGGTGCTCTTTTTCTCTCCCCCTTTTCTCTCTCTCTGTCACTGTCTTGTCTCTTGCTATCTATGTACCATTTCTCCTCCCAAAATGTGATTCAAGCCTGCTATACCCTCATATTGTCTACCTCATTTTACACAGGAAGACACGTCACAAGCCTATTGATAGAAGCAAAGTTAGAAGTTCAACCCAGTGTCCACCTCTAATTAAAAATCATACATCCTAATTAACTCCCACTGGGGCTTTCAGTATGGTTTCCAGTCTTGCTAAGGTGACCTAGACACTTATACTTTTTCAGTCTTACTTGAATCATGCATAAAGATCCAGGTGATACATTTGGCACAATGTTTACCTGATCATGGCCAAATCTCGAAGGGAGATATAGGCATCGCCAATTCCTGCAAATGACCAATGATTTTTATCAAGGAGTAGATCATACAGTCCTGTTTTTTTTTGTTTGCAAGCTGATATTTGTAGTTGTGGTCTTCATTTATAAATCCAGGACAAGAACTAAAAAGCGCAAGAAACAAAGTATGAAATCGGGTTTAACCTGGAAGTCATGTCAACTATTTGTAGCACAGTTGTCAAGCATCTTTCTAGGTGAGCCTATCAATTACATACTTTCAGAATACTCACATAACACACAATTCTATGTCAGTTAGTGGTAATGCTGAAGGTATGGGATGGTCCTGAAACTATATTTGACACCCCTACTTTATGGGTTCACTGTGGGACTATGAGTATTGCTTACTGAACTGAAAAATGTAAACCTTGTGCACTTCTTGGTTTTGGAGCAATACATAATCATTGAGAAAAAGCAGTGATATGTTTAGTGTTTGGACTTCTTGTGAAAATCTTTTGCAATATCATAATTTGGTGATTTTTTATTTGTAAATGCAACAAACTGCATACTTTTATGTCAAATTTGATAGTATTTAGGATGAAGTTGTGCATTTATTTTTCATCCTAAGGTTTTCAGAAAAATCAATTCTTCATTCACTGGTCATTTTATTTTCAAACTCCTAGATAATAGACTCTCTAGAGCAGAGCAGGCAAATCTAGCGAGTAACTTGTGAGCTACTGGTAGTTCTCTAGCTACCTGCAAGAAGCTCTCCTATGTGTTGCTCATCCTACTAAATTGAAGGCTATTGCTTGGCTGAATTAACATAAGTATATCAAAATTGAAAAGTATGTATTCAATATGAAAATGTGTGTATTTTCATAACTCATAAGATGTTGTTTGGAGAAAAATGGTTGAAGCTCCATAATATATCTTTATTCCAGGTTGATAAATCCTTTCTTGCATTACTACTGCAAACCCTGACTAATGCCCTGAGGTCATCACTGCTAGCATCCTTGCATGGGGTGGCCACTAATGTAGTGTTGTCTGTAGATCTACGTGATTTTTATTAAACATAACCAGCTCTTATTACACAAAAGGTTGGAGATCTATGGTCTACACTGACTAGTTTACATAAAATAAAATAGAACTAATTCTTTTGTTGCAGCTCGTTGAATAGGTTGTGAAACAAAAAAGCATCACTCCGACACATAACAAACACATATTTGTAAATCAGTACAATAAATAGAACCTACTGAGGGTGCTTGCTTTATCCTTTTTTTTCATAATAAAGAATTAAGCAAGTCTATTTTCCAATTACAAAAAGTGAAACATGAATCTCTGCTCCAGTACAAATAATTTTGCTCTGTTTTCTTATTACAAACGCACCATTACATTTGGCACAGCCCTCTTCATCTGTTTGCCTGTTGAGCTGTCATTCACATTTTGCTTCCTCCCAACACACCATACAGCATGAGGGAATATGTCAGCCCACTTCAGCCACTGGCTCTCTTGCACTGTGAGTAATGGCGATTTTCCTGATTAAATATGCATGTTGGCATAAAAAGAAGTGCACTTCAGTTCCATGGATACAATGCCAGGTTAGTGAGGCATAAATATAATTTGACAAAGATATTGAGTCCCAAATATTGTTGTTAGATGTGGGATCTCTGGTTGGCTGTCAGTTTTCACTCTGTCCAAGCAGGGGCCCTCTCTCTAGTTAGGGTAAGGGAGATACACAGCTCAGATAACCCCTGCTCAGCCCTTGGTAGCTTTGAACAAGCAGTCAGGCTTATCTCACAGGCAATGTGTAAAGTATTTGTATAAACACACACAGTAGCACTATGAAAACACAACACAAGGACTCCACACTAGTTTAGAAAAGAAGCCAATAGTTATCTAAATAAAAAAATACCAAAACGACAAAAATCCCACATACACAAGCAAATATATGAATTTTTAAAGTGAAAAGAGTCTTAGTCCATAGAGATCAATGGATGCGTTGTATTAGCACAAAGTAATTGGTATCCACTGAAAATATTGCCACACGGGCGAGCATACATCGGAAAAGTAAGCGATGCGTTGATTCCTTAGTCGCAAGTGAGGCCGCGCATTCTTTCTCTGACGGGCAAGGGATACATCAGTTTCCAAATCAGCAGCCTCGGGTCCGTGTGATCGTATTGAAGATTTTGACGCCCAGGTATGATGCATGGAAAATCCAGACACACAGTAGCGATAAATCCATGCTGAGCTGGCGATTCGTCGCTGTTACCGGCGATGTGTTGATTTTTCAGCTACTGTGCAGGCGCTGCATCAATCTTTGTGCCACTAACACAGCGGTGCATGGATATTCCCCCACAGGTTACCAGCTTCCACTTCTGAGGGCCCAGGGACTGTATTTGGCAACACTTGGCAAGTCAGGACTCTCAGCAGAAGAGTTCAGGCACTGGCAGATGAAGTCTTTGATGTCCCTGAGACTTCAGACCAGGAGGCAAGCTCAGTTCACGCCCTTGGAGAAGCTTCACAAGCAGCATTTCAGAAAGCAAAGTCCAGTCCTGTCCCTCTAAAGGCAGAAGCAGCAGCAGGTCAGCAAAGCAACAAGCAGAATGGCAGGTCCTCCTCAAGCATCAAACTCTTCCCCTTGGCAGAGGTTCCTCCTGATCCAGAAGTAATCTGAAGGTGTGGGATCAGCAGTCCAATACTTAGACTCATTTTTGCCTTTGAAATAGGCAAACTTCAAAGGAAAGTCTTTGTAGTGCACAAAACCCTGTCTCTTCCTTGCACTGCTCCAGATACACACCAGGGGGTGGGAGTTTGTATTGTGTGAGGATCACAGTCCTTCAACTGCAGGTGTCAGCTCCTCCCTCCCACTTTAGCCCAGGAAGACTGATCAGGATATGCAGGACACACCTCAGCTCCCTTTGTGTCATTGTCTAGAGGGAATTCACAAACAGCCCAACTGTCAGTATGACCCAGACGAGGATTCTACAGGCAGGCAGAGGCACAGAATAGTTAAGCAAGAAAATGCCCACTTTCTAAAAGTGGCATTTTCAAACAGTCTAAAAACCAAATCTACCACGTTTTAAATTCAGAGACCCCAAACTCCACATCTCAATGTGCTCCCAATGGGACACTACACTTAAAAGACATTTAAAGGCAGGTCTCTGTTACCCTTTGGGAGAGATAGTCCTTGCAATAGTGAAAAACACATTTGGTAGTATTTCACTGTCAGGATATGTAAAACTAACCAGTACATGTCCTACCTTTTAAATACACTGCACCCTGCACATGGGGCTACCTAGGGCCTACCTTAGGGGTGACTTACATGTAGTAGAAGGGAATGTTTGGGCTTGGCAAGTGGGTACACTTGCCAGGTCAAAATTGCAGTACAAAACTGCACACACAGCTACTGCAGTGGCAGGACTGAGGCATGTTTACAGGGCTACTCATGTGGGTGGCACAATCAGTGCTTCCGGCCCACTAGTAGCATTTGATTTACAGGCCCTGGGCACCTATAGTGCACTCTACTGGGGACTTATCAGTAAATTATATGTGCCAATCATGGAAAACCAATTACCAATATCTTTTAGGCAGCGAACACTTGCACTTTAGCACTGGTTAGCAGTGGTAAAGTGACCAGAGTATCAAAACCAGCAAAAGCGATTTACAGCACATAGTCCAAAAACAGGAGATCAGAAGTAAAATGTACAGGGAAACCATGCCAGGAAATGCCAGGTCTAACAAGTGTCTACACAATCTTAACCATGTTAACATTAATATAGGCCAGAAAATAATAGTTTCCTGTCATGATACATTAAATAAAGTTTTTACACCTCTTAAAAGTTCACCTGCCTGCTAGGTAGTCTTGTACTGTTCTGTTGAAAATATATGCAATGCTTACCTTTTTAATAGAGCATTTTGATTGTAAACACGTGGCCATCACGTTCAGGCAGGTACATGTTTTCTTTTTTTAATTATTTTAATTTTGCGGCATAAGGTTGCAATAAATATAGCAAAAAACAACTCCGGAACCAGCTTGCCAATGTCAGTTATTGGCTTTGCTGTTGTGTGGTTTCTTTGTTAAAAACTTGCCACGTCCAAAACATGGTTAATAAGAAAAATGTAAGAAATTTCTTTTGCAGTCATTTCCCAATCTATTTTGCATTTTTACTACTGGTGTAAACATGTCTGTAATACTAACTGGGGCAAAGTATGATTAATCTTTGTCTTTTTAATAGAAGAATTGTAATCGGTGGAAAATAGCAACTGCTCCTTTTTTGAACCAGTGCAAATGTATGTAATGTGATTGCCTAAAGATGTTTTTGGAAAGTGTGTTATCCTACCAGTGAACTGGTGTTTCCTACGCTATCTGTTAATTCAGAAAAATCATTTTAAAGCTCCACAGGCCTTTGTTTCCCTTGCTTCCTTTCCATTGTTGTTCCTCGGAGGGTTCTGTACAGTAGGTTTGCTGTGGTTGCTGTGCTTGGTGCCTGGGCAGTACCTTTACTTGTAGCAGAAACTCAATTACTGAAGCGAAACCAGGAAGTAGCAAAGAGCAGGACACAGGGGACCATCAAAATGAACTACACAGCCCTTGACTCAGATGTTATCAACTCTACCTCTAAATGACGTTCGCGGAAATATGTGACTGAACAACAGAAACGCCCTTGAGCATCCAACGAGCTACGTTTTTGCAAGCCTCACTAAAACATACTTACTAAAAACAATACATTAATACCTTTCAGAGCAGCATGATAAATGAAACTTGGTCTTACCTTGGCATTGATAACCTTGCTTCCCAAATACTCCCCTATTTTAAACAAAAAAACAGAAATGAGTTGCAATAAAATACAACACATGCATTTACTAGCAACAACTTTACATTGCAGGCTGCTGAAATCGCACATATTGATTGGAAGAACAGTTTTCACAATGACCGGAAACAGTGATCCCCAAGAGGGCCACAAATAAAATAAGCGGAAATCTAACAGTGCAAATTTAAGCATATGTGTTTTGAAATTCACAAGCAAATATTTGAGCCTGGAAAGCTACGACTCTTATTGTTCCAGGGCTATTGGGCAGATCCAGGAAGGAGAATCCCATGGCTAAGATACTCTTAGAACTGTTTAAATACATCGAAGAGGGTCTGATTTATTAAGAGGCATTCAATGTTGTAAGAAACACTTAAGATTCTCTTAAGTTTAGAAAGGCAGTCTTAAGTCTGTCCTAAATAAGGGAAACCCATTATAAATTAGGCCAACTGTATTAATGTTGTTTAAATCAGAAAATATAGACTTTAGGCAGACTTAAGCTAGGCAGACAAACCTCTTTGTAAACAAGGCCCTTTTTCCCGAATTGAGCCAGTTTTCAAATGTCTTGAGTCCGGAAAAATTCTTACCCTATGGCTAGTGGATCTCATGCTTGTAGACAGTCTGCGTCGTCGTTTAGGGCTAAAAGGACAATAGATATGTGGTGTACTTTCTAACCTTTTTTCTGCACTGGAAACAGTATACATTGTTGGTAAATCTCTTCCTTTACATCCCATTGAAATTTGGAAAAGACTTTTTCCACACCCGACAAGCACATTTACACCAATTGTTCGTTGAAGATCATACATGAGTGTCTGCATGGGAAAGGAACTTGTGAACCTTTAGTGACGACTCCCAACATGAGTGTGCCCAAATTCTTGTAAGGGACCTTCCTCTCCCCCCCCCCCTTTATATCAATAATTTCCTCTCATGTTCTGTCCCTTGCCTGATGCTATTCACGTGCAGCTATCTGCCAGGCGACCTGATCTTTCCACTTGAATAACTGAATGTCTGCTGCTCGGAAATTGTGATTATATGAATCATAATTTATTTTTAGAAATGGACATCTACTTCTAGTTTATAATTTGTGCAGGTGGCTGCAGGTGTTAGCTAACGACTCTCATATTTGGGGACTCGATCTTAGTTTTGATTACCAGACTGACTCAGAGCAAGAGAGCACCAGAAGTGGAAAAAAGAAGAGGGAAGAGAATTATTAAAAAACACAGTGAAAAAGGAAGAAATAAAGGATGAAATTGAACCACCTTAAGTGAGCTAAAGTAATATGAAGGGAAAAAAGACAGAGACAGAAGCATGAGGACGAATCATGACTAGGAAAGCTACCCCATCATTGGGTAGTGCCAGAAGTACGCTCTTAAGAATTAACTTTGGACTTGGGCTCGTAGTTAAGTTAAGTAACCTATTTAATTTGGGTTTGACAGACTTCATTAGAGAACATTTTATTTGAGGTTGTCTCAGGGGGTGGAAACCAGGCTAGAAAGGACCAATTTATATAGAGTGCCCTACCTCATTAAAATGTAGTGCTATAAAATGTGCATACCTATCATTTGAGATAGTTGCATATCATAAAACAGGTATACAAGAACTTAATTATGCATTTTTGTGCGGTTTTAGGCTGTTATAGCACTTTAAAATGGAGTAATCTAAATAACAGCTAAAAATAAACATCATCACTCTGTACAAAAGGCATGTGGGAAAAACTGACCAAATAGGGAGGACAGTAGGATCACTGGGCAAGTGTCAACAAAAGAAAAGATCAATGAGACCCCCATAGAAATAAAGGCATAAGGACAGGAAAAATGTGTTCAATCAGCAATAAAAATAAATAAAACATAATTCAGTAAAATCCATGAGGGTAGTCAGGTAGTCGTCAGCAAGCAGAGAAAATAATCACTGGTCCCAGATTTGAGATCAAGAAGGTTAGTGAAGCGTCAGTGAAGAGGAGGGGGGCAGGAATATAACCATAGTAAGGTGCAATTAAGACAGTAAAACCAGGACTGTGGTGGACAGGACCATTCCAGTGGATAAGCAATAATTAGGGCATAGATATCGAAAAAGTAAGGATTATTCTCAGTTGTAATCAAAATGTCTTTGGTACCGGAAGATTTTAAGTTCCTTTCTAAACTGTTGCACGCAGGGAGTGGTAACTAAAGCTTGTAGACGCTATTTTCGAAATTCTCATAGCACTTCAATAGAAGGATTGCTCCAAAGACAGCTATTTGTGAATTCTGGGTGGATAGATTCTGTAATAAGCAACCTCCATTAGCCAGCAAGAAATTTCAATTTCTTGGGGGCGTGGCTAAGCACCAGTCAAGATGGCCGCCATTTAGCATAGCTCCGAGCCTAATAATTTGAAATCCCCCAATATCCGTCCAATAATTTGCATTGCCGGCATGGAGTGGGTGCCCGGTGGCGTCTGAAGTGGCGGAGCGGCCAATCCTGGGGCCGTGGGGTGACGAGCTCGGTGATCTTGCGAGGGTGTTGTGCGAGTGACTTGCGGCCTGGAGATGGTGCGCGGCCGCGGGAGGCACAGCGCTGTTGTCTGGAGCCCGGAAGAGTTGGAGGAGGCGGGGTGCCGGATCGGGGCCTCCTGAAGAGAGTCGGGCCGGGCCTCCTGAAGTGAGTCGGGCTGGGCCTGCAGTTCGGGAGTGGTCGCGGTGGTGACTCTGCGGTCTGTGACAGGAGAGGGTCTCTTTCTCCCCCCCCTTTTTTCTGTCGCATGGCTGGAGCAGGGGGTCCGAGGCCAGCATGGAGATTGGTGGCTGGCAGTGAGTGGAGTGGGGCGGACGGCCTAGTGGAGGACTGCTTCCTGCGCCAGGCCTGCGGCGGATGCTCAGGGCCCGCGAGGGGGGGAGGCTGGGGTGAGTGTTACAGCCTGGTTTGGACAGTGGCCGGGGCCTTTTGATTGTCCCCCTTCATTCGGCACTTACTGAGAGGGCCTCGGTGGTGAGGTTGTGGCCCCCAAACCCCCCTGAGAGGAGGAAGAAGACTGGACTGCAGTGGCCCACTGCGCGGTGCTGGTTGGGGGGCCGCATGGTGGAGGGGGATGCTGCCCGCCGCTCTGTGCCCTGATTTTGTAACACACGAGGACCCGAGGAAGGGTGGGGCCCTGGCAGCCTGCTGGTGGGCACGCACCTAGCATGGATAGGAACAAAGGGCGGCATTCGCAGCAGACCAACAAAATGAACAACTATGCTGTTCCGAGACAGACAGGGGGCCCGTTGCCACGGGCGGCAACTGGGGGGGCAGGGACAGGGGACGGAGCAAGGCTCCCCCGAGTGAACCCTCTCTGAGTGAAATTATGGCTGCGATTCACAACCTGAAGGGATCTCTGGAGTCCCGGCTTGAAGCTGTGGCAGTGGATGTGGCCCTTCTCCGTGCTGACCTTCAAAAAGTTTCTGAAAAGGTCACAACGGCAGAGACAGATACTGCCTGTCTGCAGTCTACATCCAAGGCACTTGAGGAGCAGGTACGGTTTCTCAGGGCGGAGCATGGGCGCCTGGTGGCGCGTTTGGAAGACCAGGAGGGGAGGGCGCGAAAAAATAATATCAGGGTTGTTGGGGTGCCGGAGGGAGCTGAGGGCCCGAGTGTTGAGCTTTTTATGGAAACCCTGATCACCGACTATCTGCGCCCCAAGTGACTATCCTTGTTTTCATGGTGGAGCGGGCGCACAGATTCCGGTCCCTCCTCCGTGCCCGGGGGCCCCCCAAGGACTATCATTACACGCATCTTTAATTTTAGGGATCGTGATGCTATCCTCCAGGCTGCTAGATCCCGGGGGGGGACTTACAGTATGAGAATGCCACTGTTTGCTTCTTCCCGGACTTTACATTGAAGGTCCAAAGGCAGCGCCAATGTTTTTGGAGGTCCAAAAAGCTCTGTTGGACCGTGAACTAAAGTGCGTGATGCTCTTCCCGACGCAGCTGAGGGTAATCGCGGATGGCAAGACTTGGCACTTCGCCGCGCCGGAGGAGGCCTGGGAGTGGCTGGAGGGGTTGAGAGCTGCGGGTCACACGGATCTTCGGAGAGATGGAGGAGGGCCCAGAGGCAGGAAGAAGACAGCCTCTTCGACAGGATGGCAGGACATGGGGCCAGGACAGGCAGCAGCTCCAGCATCATAGGGGTGGGGGAGCTGGTGGCGTGATTGGTGCCTACCTAGACTCGGCGGGCGATGCAACACACGATGCACAGTAATGTACAATAGGGGATCGATTTGAACTGACTGTACAAATACCTTATTGTGGAGGTCATGTTTGGTGGCGCTGGTCCACCCATGCAAGAGTTTCAAATGTTTTGGGGGACAGGCGCTCCACTGCCTGGGGCGGTGGGCAGTTTAACGCCTGCTATGCGGGGTTGCAGGGAGGGGGAGGTCTTACTAGGGGATTGTTATCTTACAGTTCATGGTTGGACCTTGTTCTTAGGCCATTGTACAGTACTGCTATGCTATGGGACACTGCTTGGGGTGGGGGACCACATGCGGGACTGCAGAACCGGGGGACACTCAATGGCAGAGTTAAGAGTGCGTACCCTTAGGGTCATGATATGGAATGTGAATGCTCTGGGCAGTTGCATTAAATGGACCATAGTCCTTCAGTTCCTGCGCAGACCTTGTGTTATTGCAGGAAACTTATCTCAAAGGAAATTACTACAGGGCGCAGGACAGATTTGGATACCAACTGGTCGCTCATGCGGGCTACACAACGGGGTCAAGGGGTGTGGGTATCTTTCTAAAAAAATCAGTCCCATTTATTCTGACATGCACCTGGTGGGACATGCTGGGACGCTATGTGGCAGTCTGGGAGGAGCACACTCTGAATTTGTGTTCCGTCTACGCTCCGCCACAGCTTCAGGGGTCTACCCTGGCAGACCTGGGTGCACTGTTGCTTAACATCCCGATGGGTCTCCTGGTTCTGGGGGTAGGATAAAAATCTGGTGGCTGACCCAGGGTTTGATAGAGTTTCACATGCAAGGACACCTGACATTTCTACGGCACTGAAGTCCTTTTTGGACTCTGTTGGCCTGGTAGACTTGTGGAGGGAGCAGAATCCAGGGAAGAGGCAGTTCACTTATTCTTCGGTCCCCCACGGTGGCTCATCAAGGCATGACTGTCTAATCATGACTTGGTCTCCTGTGGGTAGGTTCCAAGAGGCTGTGCACTACCCAAGAGGGATATCTGACCAGTCCCCTGTGGAAGTCACTATACTGGGGTCACTGCCCTGGCTGGATCCCTGGTATCTGAGAGACAAACCCTTTGCTGACAGGGTGAGGGAAAGGTCAACCCAATATTTTGAGGAGAATATGGGTTTGGTGGATTCTGCATGCATATTGTGGGAAGCCTTCTAAATGGTACTAAGGGGTCATGTACAGACCATGATCGGGGGCAAGAAAAAGGAGTAATATTTGCAGGCTGCAGAACTCGAGCGAGAAATCGTAGCTTTGGAGGCCCGGTATCAGGCAAAGGGAGAGGCGGAGGATGATCTTCCCCACCAGCTGTGTCTCAAAAGATATGAGCTGTGCACTTTGGCCGAGCAACATGCTAGGGCCTACGTTCTGGCGTCTCAGCGCCGGCTGTATAATGTGGGGGACAAAGCCAACAAATTATTGGCATGGTTGGACAAGAGAGAACAAGAGCGTTCTTGGGTCTGGGCGATACGGACTAAAGAGGGGACTACGTGTGAGTCTAACAAGTCCATAGTGGAGGCCTTTGCTGTCTACTACGAGGTCTATAACTTGGAGTCTTGGATGACGGAGAAGGATTGCTCAGACCTCCTGCAGGATATTCCATTGCTGGTGCTCTCCGAGATGGAGAGTGGGGAGCTTGAAGCTGAGCTGACGGAAGACGAAGTCGCCGCAGCATTGCGGGGCCTTCAGTCGGGCAAGGCAGCAGGGCCCAACGGAATCCCGGTGGAGTTATTTAAATTCCTGGGGAGTAAAGTGGCTAAACATATGTTGGCTATGTTCCGGGAGGCATGGGATGTGGGACTGCTACCACTAGATCAGAGGACCGCCACTGTTGTGGTGATACCGAAGAAAGGTAGACCCCCAGAGAGATTTGCTTACTATAGGCCCCTCTCGTATATAAATATGGAGGTAATGTCCTGGTGAAGGTCTTGGCGGCTAGATTGTGCAAATTATTATTTCTAAACTGGTTCACCCAGACCAATATGGCTTCATGTCGTCCAGGTCCACACGTCTGAACCTGCAGAGACTTTACAGAGTCTTACACATGACAGATGGTCAGCATAAGGAACAGACGGCGCTCCTGTCTCTGGATGCCTGTATGGCCTTCGATACTGTGGAATTGCCGTATATTTTCACGGTGCTCAGAAGATTCGGAGTGGGTCTGTGTTTTTTGTCGGGGATTGGACTGCTGTATTGGGAACCGGTGGTGCGGGTGCGGGTCAATGCTGCGTTGTTGCAGCCCTTTCCTCTCCACAGGGGCACCCAGCAGGGGTGCCCGCTCTTTCCCATTCTGTTTGCCCTGTCACTTGAGCCCTTGGCGGAATGGATTCGCCAGGATCCGCTGATTTGTGGCGTAGACTCGTGTGCAACGTGGGAGGAACGTGTCTCCCTGTACACTGACGATGTTCTGCTATATGTCATGCAGCCCCGGCAGTCCATCAACAGGATAATGCAGGTCTTTGGTATCTTTAGGGACCATTCCGGTTACCAGATTAATTGGGGGAAGTCATTAGTCTTCCCTCTGACCGGGGCCCCGCCTGTCCTGCCCTCAGGTTGTAGCATGCCAATCTACGTGGGGGGCTTCAAATATCTGGGGGTATATGTCCCTAGGAATCAGGGGTGCTTTTTGCAAAAAACACTCCAACCCCAGCTGGATAGATTTCACAGGGATGTGGCCCACT
The DNA here is from genome assembly GCF_031143425.1 of Pleurodeles waltl. Lineage (NCBI taxonomy): Eukaryota > Metazoa > Chordata > Amphibia > Caudata > Salamandridae > Pleurodeles > Pleurodeles waltl. The sequence continues at coordinate 515,166,349 of NC_090448.1, forward strand.
GGAGGACGTTACCTCTTTCTCTAATGGGTAGATCTGCTCTCTACAAAATGATGACACTGCTCCGTCTTCTGTATGTTTTTCAGAACACTCCCTCTGAGATACCGGTGGTGGTGTTCTGGGATCTGGACTGGGATATCAGGCTATTGTTGTGGGATGGTGGCTGATTCCGTGTAGCACTGTCGAAATTAAAGCTCAGAGTGTATGAGGGTGGGCTTGCAATTTCGGATCCCCTTCTCTATTACTCGGCAACTCAGTTGGTCACTAATAATGATTGGGCCTTTGCAGACCGGGAGGACCCGGCCTTTAAGGTTGACAGACAGATGCTGGGTGGGGGAGGATTTGAGCCCACCCTTTATACCCGTGGGGGTTCGCGATCACTCCCGGCGCACACCGCGATGGTGGTGAAGGCCTGGCATGATGCCATCCGCTATCTGGGTTGGGGATCTACCCTGACAGCGCAGACTCCACTGTGGAGTAGTGACTTGCTGGGGGACTTAAAGACCTTGGGTGGATTCCGCAGGTGGTCTCTTTTGGGGATTGAACACCTGGGAGATGTCTGGAGGGGTTGGGCACTCATGATGTTTGAGGTCGTACAGCAAGAATACACAATGGCGGGAACGGAACAGTTTAGGTACCTGTAGCTGCGGCATGCTATGAGCCAATATGTTCCGGAGCATGAGCAGTTGCCGGAGGCTGCTCCTCTGGAAGACTGCCTCTTGACGGAGACGCTGGAGTCGAAGGTCATATCCTTGCTATACAAGAAACTGCTGAATAACTCTCCGGACCCGATGACTGCCCTATGGGCCAAATAGGATGCGGATTTGGTTACACTAACTGACGAGGACCGGGGGGCTGCTAGACAGGGTCCCAGGGTCGTGGTGATTAAGGCACGGTTCAGACTGATCCAACTCCGGATTCTTCTCAGGGCATACTATTCCAGGGCAGTGATGCATAAGATGGGAAGGGCTCAGACCGTGCAGTGCTTGTGGCGATGTGGGCCAGAGGGCACCATCTACCACATTCTATGGGCATGCCCTGCGCTGCAGACTTACTGGCAGGGGGTGGTCGGGGAGGCAGTGTGGGTTCTTGGAAGGGCGGTCCTTCTGGATCCCTGGCTGCTGCTACTGAATATAGTGGGTGAAGAACACTGGCCAAAGCAGCAGGTAACATGGTTGGCAATAGCAGCAATAGTCACTAAGCATAATATAGAACGGTTGTGAGGCACAGAGTCCCTGCCCAGTCTTCAGAAATGGCGGTCGGACCTGGACTGGTGACACAGTGTGGAAAAAGTAATAAACAAGAGCAGGGGTTGCCCTGGGAAATGTAAGAAAATGTGGGACGGGTGGGGGCCTACAGGGGCAGGGACTGATCCTCTGTTAGCTATGCCCTGGCGAGAGGCATGTCACTGGGTTGGGTACACCATTGTATGCATCCTGGGGGATGTTTCATTCGACATCCGATTAGTTCTGAACTCCTACTCTGAGTTGTTGATAAATGATGGGTCTTTAATGGTCGTATGATACACGGTGCAATGGCTGTTTTGTCATTCAATAAAAAGATTTATAAAAAAAAAAAGAAATGTCAATTTCTTAGCCAACTAGAAGGGTGTAGAAGTATGTGGATTTTGTGCATCATGCAGGATATCTTAAATTATAAAAAGACAGGCATAGCAAACCATAAAGAGGGTATACTCACTAGTATAATCTAGTTCAGGAGATGTTGCTTTCTAGGATGTAGGAACTTCACCCACCAACAGTGGAATGCTTCATTCTTGGGTCCTCTCCTCATTAAGGACTTGTTATAAGCCTGAATGGGCTCAGCAATAAAGAAGCACTGTCCAAAGATGTTTATATTGGGATCCTGATATATCAGTATATCAAAGTACCTTGAATTTGCCTTGATAATGTATTTGTGGTACCATGGATAAAATTTTAAAAAGGCAGAATATTAGAAAATATTAATATTCCTACATTATAGAGGTTAACATGTTTTGTCATTGATTAAGTGTAATTGGGCAAGGGGCTTTCACCAGGGCCTGGCATCCCTAATACCTTCACCTACCCAGAATGTTGTACATTTGAAATGCCCTCTGAGAGGGAGTGCAATGTATAGCTTCTATCACAAGTCCCATCCCTTGGAGTATGTTTAACCATAGAGAGGTCATTCCTCTCTCCAGCTATGGGATAATAATTCAACTCATTCAGGGTATTTATCACTACAAGGCAACTTGAAGCTACAGGTTCTTTGAAATCTATATTTTCCTTGCACCTAAATTATTCAAAAACAACATATACTAGTGATTCTAAAATCTTCATGGCTCACTACACTTTTTCATATATATATGAAATATCAGGAAGTATTAATATTTCCCACCTTACTCCCCTTATTCTTTTATCTTGAATTAAACACTTTCTTCAGTGGGATGCCTTTGAAGAGTTATATGCCTCAGGAAAATTCTGTTGACTTTCTTGCATCTTGAAATAAAGTGAGCAGCCACATGCAACACAATTCTAAAAGGGGCAAGATGAACTTTTGGAATGCCAGTGAGAATTGAAGTCCCATAATCAACTTCGGATAGAACAAGTACCTGAAATAAGGACTTCTGTTCTTGCCCATGGAGGAACTCAGTTTCCTACCCCATAGCAGGTTGGTAACATGCTACTGGCCATACAATGATTGCGACCCTAGGTTAAGTCTGTTATTAAGAATGAAACATAGGGGTTTAGCATTATCCGCAGTGTCCATTGTATATTCTAGGAGAGTACATGAATCAATCCAAGATTTTAATGGTAAGTGGGATCTTTTGAATGGATTAAAAAGAACTCTGTTTTGGGGGGTTGAGTGGTGTTTACACATGCAGATTTGGACATTCTCTGAGGTGTCACTTAGAGGTTAAATCTTGAGCGAGACCTAGGTACTGCCAGTAAACTGATTAAACAAATCCCAGGATTCCTGTAGTAAGACCCAAATGGTTCCAAATACAGATTACATAATGTAGGGGATAATATGGATCCTTAAGGAACCCATTTTGGCAACACTTTCAAATATAGAGTTACCTATAGCTTATGTTCAGTTTGAAAATAGCAGCTGAACCATTTAAGCACTGCACATTAGATGTCGGACAGCTCTTTGAAGATATTGTTCCGAGAGATATGATTAACAGTATCAAAAGTAGCAGGTAGGTTTAGAAGTACAAGTATATATAATATCAATTGGTTCAACTTGAACTTACTTATAGTCAACTCTTCCTTTCTCAGGAGAAAAATATTTCCGCATGCACTTAATGTACAAACAAATTCAAAAAGGGCCTGATTTAGAGTTGGGGTTTCTCCGTCACGAAATCTGGAGGTGACAGAGTAACCCATCCACCAAACTCTAAATCAGACCGTAAGTACACTCTAGCCCTTTTAGTAGTTTTAATTAACAATTGTCTCCGGCATCAATTAGACGCAAAATAACAAACAATACAGACAAAAACAAAACAAAAGTTGTGCTCTCCAATTTCAAGTAACTCACATTCAAATAACTAAAATAAATACGACCAGGTCCTCTGAAATGTTTGACTCAAGTTGAAATTGAATGGAATGTTAGAGGTTGGAGGTAGTAAGATTTTGATTGACTTTACCTTCTCATTAAAAATCTTCACACATTCTTAAAATTTGGACTGAGGATTCATTCCAACAGAAAGTGGGTATTGACCTGCTTAGCCCCCTCAACCAGAGATTTTGAGATATGCTTGGAGCTGTCCAATAGCAAGCAATGTGATGTGCCTGAACTTTGCTATGTAAATGTGGTTGGTATAGCTTTAGTTGCAAACTCTAAACCGAGTCAAACTAGAGGAAAACAGGGTTTGTCTCCGCTTAGCCTCAAGTCTTCTCAGCAAATTTATTTCCTCAAATACATCTATAGACAACCAAAGAACAGAGTGCTATGACTTTTCTTCGTACACTTCAGAAGTGCACAATCCTGAAGAAGGGCATTTGTGCAACCAATTAATTAGTCGTGGAGATACTTATGTCTGGTTTAATTCTCATAAGAGGACGATTTTCTGCTGAGCCCTGCCTACAAATCTGTTAAAGTCGATATTCTTTGTGCCCCAAAACCACACTCTCTTTTTTGGCTTATAGTGGGTAAAGATTTGAAGAAGTTTGGACTAGTCAACAAGAATGGGTTCATCAGTAATTGGTGGGTCACTGTTCGTACTAATTAAGTCAAGTATGGATCTTTAGAGTGTGTAGGTTTATGGCACTATTGGAGAAGCTCTTTTTCAGAAAGAAGCAAAGGGAAAAAATTAATTGCTTCAACTCCTGCACTGTCCCAAAGCACACTGGAGTCTCCATGGAAAATGTAAGACTCAAGGTTTATCAGTTGAATCCTAGTATACTCCATACAATCGTAATGAAAGTGTTGTTATCGCCTAAAGGTTGGTATATAATGTATCACTATGACTTGGCCCTATCTGCAGATTCATTTCCAAACTTTTGCCTTCACCCTCCTGTTTCCTGAACCTGCTTTTGTTAGCTTTTAGGACTCTGCACACTTTACCACTGCTAACTAATGCTAAAGTGCTTGCACTCTCTCCTTTAAACATAGAAAAGTTGGCTTACACCCAATTGACACATATAATTTACTTGTAAGTCCCTAGTAAAGTGGTACTACATGTATCCAGGGCCTGTATGTTAAATGCTACTTGTGGGCCTGCAGCACTCATTGTGCCACTCACTTAAGTAACCTTTTAAACGTCTCAGGCATGCCTTTGCAGCCTGTGTGTGCAGTTTTAAACTGCCATTTTGACCCAGTAAAATAAACCTTCTGCTAGGGCTAATTCTTCTTTTTTAGAGGCGAGTGTGCAAGTGCTCCATACCTGTTGTAATCTCTCTTTGGGCTTTTAACCACGCCCATGTCACGCTTGTCACTTTCATTGGTTTGTGGGCTTGCCGTTTAAGTTCCGCTTGATTTAATTAGTGAAAGGCATGCATACATCATGCCTTTTCTGGTGTTTAGCCCTCCTCAAGTGCACTGGCCAACTACTGAAATCATACGATGCTCCATGTTTTCAGCATAGTTTCCAGACGACTTTATATTTTTATTTTCATGCAGCGAGATCATGCTGGGTTTTACATAGCGCGATCACACACTTTTTTTGGTTTTCAATTTCAGCATGATCGCACTGCGTTTTACATACTGCGATTGCGCTTTTTTTCTTTCAATTTGTGTGGCAAGAAATGTCAGGTTAGGAGTTTCCAACGCTAACACCTGTAACTTGAGAAAATGCGAAACCTGTTGCGTTGCAAATGCTTGTTAATATATGTCACCCTAGAGTAGAATATGCACAGCCTCAGGGCAAGATGCAGTGTATTTAAGAAGTTGGGCATATACTTTTAAGTTTTAGATGTCCTGGTAGTGAAAAGCTCCTAAATTAATTTTTCACTACTGTGAGGACTACCTCTCCCATAAGATAGCACTTGGTTACCTTATTACATTTAGTAAGTGCTAAGTTGTGTTTGGGAACAGGTAAACAATGTGTGCTTGGTGTCTGAGAAATTGTAAATAAAAATCCTCCTTAATGGTAAAGTCAGATTTTAAGTTACAATTGTGAAAATGCCACTTTTAGAAAGTTGGCATTTTCCTGCCATAACTATTAGGTGTCTGCAGCCCGTTCCTGAGTCACATGACCAGATGTAGTTGGATGTTGGACTTTGTTTATTCCTCCCAGACAGCCACACAGTAGAGGGATTAGGTGTGCCTAGATAGTCCATCAACTGGCAGGATGGGGGAGCGGAGCTGGGTACAGCCCCACTAGCAACTGAATAGGCTGTGCTATGCCTTCACACAAAGGACTTGTCACCACTACAGTGTTCATGCATCCAGCTTAGAGCCAAGGCAGCAAAGGCAGGAAACTTCAAGGATTTCAAAGGGAATTCTCTATAAACTTATCTTACTTCAAAGAAGGCACCAGGTTTAAAAATAGGAGATTCAGAATGAATGTTGAGTACACTCCTGGACCTGTGGATACTACAGAAGAAGGACTGCTGTGCTGTTTTGCTTCCAGACGGACTGCCAATATACTGCCCTGTACTCTGCTGGCCTGCTGCTCTGCTGCTCGCTGACCTGCTTGCTGAGAAGGCTGGACTGACTCCAAGGGTCAGCTGATTTACCGAATCTGAGCTACAGGGACACAACAAGCTCTAGATGCTCCCTAGAACTGCCCAGCAGACCTGCTGCCTGGATGTGCAACTGACCCCTGCTGGCATTTGCTGGAGTTTATTCCTGACCCCCAAGAGGTGCCCCTGAGGTCCTAGTCCCTTGGTGCGGCCACAGCTGAGCTCCTTTTTAAAGAAAATGAGAAATCCTGATGTTTTAGGCTACTCATGATCGCGAAAGAGCCAGTTCATGCCAAGATCTTGCCGCACACACCAACTCAAGCTTCCAGTGAACCCCACTCTTCACACCACAGCGACCAACCGTGACACCTTGCAATGCGAGATCTGCACAATACGCTACAGCGTTGACAGCTCACGGTGACTGCCAACGTGAAGCTCCACAAATGACCTTCAGTGATGCATGACAGGATCTTTGCGAGACAGCGATGACCATCCGTTGTGCTCGGCCTGCTCTTCGTGTTATTATATGAGCATCCACTAACGATTGCTGCTCCTTGCAGCACTTTCCACCGTGAACTCAACTCTTCACACTTGCCTTTGAATGTAACTCTGTCAGTGGGACTAATTTGATCCCTGTGTCCAGCTTGTGCTTCATCGTGGTCATCCTAAACTTGTGACTTTCACTCAGTCACGCAGGACCAGATGACTGTGGGTGACGCTTTGTGCCGTTTGACAAATTACTTACCGGAAATCTTTAAAATTGCATTTTTCTAGTTCTACTGATTGGAATTTTGTTTTTATGGTGTCAAATGATTTACTAAATTCTTCTCTGTTTTCTCAAATTGGTGTGGGATTTTTCTTGAGTTGTGTTTTCTCTTTATTACTGTTAGAAGTACTGCATACAAACTTTACACATTGCCTAAAAGTTAAGCCTCACTCTTTTTGTGCCAAGCCACCAGAAGGAAGAGCATAGGTTTATTTTAGATTTGCTTGTAACTTCACCATGACTGGTTGTGGCTGCTGCTTGAGTAGGGTTTCACCCACTTCAAACAGTGACCCAAGTTTCAACAACATTTAGTCTGATTGCTGAGGTCAGAGAAAAGCACTGAAAGAAGTGGTACTGACGAGTGGGAAGTCTTCTGCACCACATCAATTCTTATGGAAAACTGCTTCTCTGCCTCCTTATCTGCCTTCATCGTTGCATCAATGGATGGACGAATGCAGAGGAAGAAGGAAAAAACAGAAAGGTATGAGTCGTCTTGTATGTGTGACACTGTAAACAGGGAACTTAATAGGGGTTTGGCTGAAATCTAGGTTACGGATTCAAATTTGGGGGCCATAACTTTCAAAACAGTTCAGTAGTTCCCCATTGTGGAGAGTGGACCTTGCTCTTTTGTGATTGTGGCTGCTCCTGGCACTATAGACCATTCATGTTTATCCAGATAAACCCTTAGGTTGGTATTCAGTAGGAAAACAGCCACTGAGCTTCTTAGTACTCTGCAACATGTGATTAACGGCCGTGGTTATAAAATCAATTTTCTCAATTTTCTCATTGCGTTAAGCCAAAGTAATCAGGTTTGCTGAGTTGGAGTTTGTGTTTGTCTCAGAGTGCGCTGACTTGATTGATCAGTTTAGTTTAGGTTTCTGGTCCAGCTGCAAAGAGCTTTTTGGATTGTCACTAGTGGGAAATAAGGAATAGCAGAAGTATAGTAGTCCAGAATTGATTTGAAGTTTAGGTTTAGACTGATCAATGGCAGATGGGGATCCTGAGGAGACATTCCCCTAAAGTTCTGACTATTAAGCCGGTGATTAAGGATTTGAGGTAGGAGCATAGGGGAGCCATCTTAAAGAAGTAGTTGAAAAGGTTTTGGAAAGTAGGCAGGGGAAAAACTCTCAGGAGGAGGTGAAGCTGGAAGTAGAGGCTGGATTTGACTCTGATGGATGGAGTTGATGTCTGGCACGTGACGAGGTGAAAGGGATGGTCAAAAGAGCTAAATTAGGCAAAAACAGATGAATGTTTATTTTATTAGTTAATTAAAACCATGAAAATATTCCTTCAACATAACATTTAACAGAACAATATTGGTGCTCTTAGACATTTATATTACAATAAAAATTATGAAATAAAAATAGTTTGATACATTCTACAGATTCGCCCCCTCTTAATTCCAGGTGCTGTTTCTTGACTTTATTACAGGGTTGGCTGAATACACAGCGATGTTACCTAAGAACCTTCCTTTCTTTGATGTATTCATTCGTAGTAAATGGATATTGTTTCCATTGGCACCCTCCCTATCACTGGCTTGTTTCAGCACATGTAATTTTGGAGGAAAACATTTCCAGAAATTGAACCAGCCTAAAATTCAATATAGTGTTTCGTGGGTTGAATGCTTCAGCTAGTGCTTGTCTACATGATCTGATCCCTAAGCCATTTAGTTCTTTTTTTCAGTAAACATCTTCTTTCAGCAGCCAAAGCTGGGCAAATGTAGACCACATGCACCAAGTTTTCTTCCACCAGATGACATAGGCGGCACTCACGGGTGCCTGCTGGTGGCCCTTCTTCCATTTTGGCATGAGGTCTAGCGTTAAAACTTCACCCAGCCTGAGCCTTAGAAAGCGTTGCTTGATTTTTCGTGAATAGGGGGCAGCCATAAGTGGTGATTCTTTGAGAGTTGTATATGAATTAATAATCAACCAACCATGGGACCTTTTAGCCAGAACCTCCCTGTCTTCTAGCCAGCTGTATAATTTACTTTGATTTATTCACTGCTTTGTTAAAAGCCAGGATGGGAAGCGGCTGGTCCCATACATCGCCTAAGTTCAAAAGAATTATACTCTTTTCCAGATACCTTTAGTAATTGCTATTCCCTCTTTCTAAAATAATTTCCTGCCAGACTAGATTAGCTAATGACCCTTTTGAGGCGCGGCTCAGTTTCTAACAGAATTTGATATATGCCGCAGGACAAGCCAGCGACTGCTTAACCAACATAAATTCCAGTCTGACCTGGGCTGGGAAGGCATCTCCTGGTAACCGAAATTCACGCTTATATGTCCTTACCAGAAGCTTATCCAGGAGAGCTACCTCCATCCCCCTCATTATTTAGGGCCCATAAGTGAGGGTTGGCAGTAATTTTACTCTCATTATGGCTGTCAATGGATTCTGAGCATGGCCACAGATTGAATTTGCAAGCGTGCCAAAGGCGTGAGCAAGTGCGTGTGCCTTATTTTTTATTCCTTTTTTTTGTAGTGCATAGTTACATCTATCACGACTTCTAGGTATCTGTATGAGCTTACTTCCTCTAAGGTCTTTCCATTCAGACACCATTTGGCCTGGCTATTGGGTCGGCGATTTAGAGTAATCATTTTAGATTTGTTATGGTTGATTTCTAATTTGTTTGTTCTTGCGTACTCTTCTAAATTGTTTAGCAGTTTTTGGATGCCTATCTGGTGTTACTAATCAATAATAGGTCATCTGCATATAACATATTAGATAGTTGTTGGCGCCCAGAGAGGGGGAATGGGCTGATTGATCGTTTAACTTCGCAGAGAGATCTGCTATGTACAGGTTAAAAAGTCAATACACAGCCTTGTTTAAAACCAACTGTTGTTTTAACTGCCCTAGATAGGTGTGAACCTCCCCCTAATTTAACCTTCACCCATGTGTCAGAGTAAATCATTTTGATGGCATTTAAAATACCCCCAGAGCTGTAGTTTGGCCCATAGTTTGCCACGCGGGACACAATCAGAGGCAGCTTTAAAGTCATCAAAGTAAAAATAGGTGGAAGTCCTGGTTGCTTTTGCTCTGTTGCTGATCAGTCCCAGTGCCATAAGGTTTGTTAGCGTTCCTTGATGCTTGGTGAAGCCGCTTTGATTTAAAAGCAGTATGTTGTTTTCTGCAATCCATGACGCTTACGTGTTTTAGCACACAAGATGAAAAATACTTGAGGTCAACGTCTAAGAGGGCGATTCATCTGTAATTGCTTGGGGAAGCCGTGTTCCCTCCTTTGTATATTGGGTGGATTATTGAGCCTCTCCAGGTTGCCGGAAAAATTCCTGTTGTGAGCACACAATTGAACATTGCAGCCTGGAAATTGGCCCATCTTTCTGTTTCTTGTTTAAACAGTGCCTGCGTTAAACCATTTGGGCCAGGTGCACAGTCAGTTCGTGACTTCCTGATGATTTTTATTAATTCTGATGCCATGATCTTCAAATTTTCCGAAACATCGGGTTCCCGGTTTTTAGTGAACCCCTGGGTTAGTGGTCCTTCTTCCGTGGGCGACTCTGTTAGATGAGACTTTAAGTGGCACACCAAAGCTTCCTCTGTTATATTTGCATTATTAGCTACCTTTGAACCCTTATACATTGTATTAATGAGTTTCCAGACTCTTTTGGAGTCAGATGTTTTGGACACAAAGTGTAGTTTGGCCCAAAGCGTCTCCTGCTGATGTTTTTTAAAGGTCCATAGTTCCCTTTTGAGCAGTATCCTTTGCTCTAGCAAGGTGAACAATTGTGGATCAATTTTCTGGGAATTTGCGCAGTTGACTTAGAGGTTTACCTACGACTGCTTTCCTTCTACAGACTGGCTGCGTTAAGTGTAAACGTTTGTGATAATTCAATTGTACTCCCTTTCTTGTATTTCCTGAGGAGTCTTTGTTTATAAGGTCGGTGGCAAAGTTCTCCCAGACTGTTGTCAAATTTGCCCAGCTCATGGCCATTGATTCTAGCTTTAGTAGAGCCTCTTCTGCTTGGCTTTCAATAGTATTTGATGGCCATTTAAGTCACTTTAGGTTTTCAGTGACAATCACCCCTTCCAGGGCTACCCCTTCCTCTGGCTTATGTGGTGATGAACGAATCCCGATTACCTGCGGCTTGTGATCACTTTCTACGCGGTCCATTATACTGAGGTCACTGAGCTCACAGAGGACCAAGGGCCAGGGGCCAAGGACCAAGGACCAGAGCAGCCCAAAGTTGCCGCTCCTGCCGAGTCCTACATAACCCGCCGTGGGCTGCTGGGAATCGGCAGGTGCCCGAGGGTCATGATCGTGGTATGGTCCAGGTCCAGTCTGGGCAGTGGTGAGTTGAGGTCACAGTCCTGCTGAAGGGCAGTGGCAAGGGAAATGGGCAGGCAATCAAAGTAGAGTCGCGCCAGGAGCCTGGAAGCGCAGCTGTCCCCAACTGCTGCTCACCCGCCTCGGGGTGTCCCTGTCTGTTCACCTCTAGCAGATGCCGGAGACCGCTGGGGGTTGGCGGCTCGAAGAAGCTCGGACTCGAGCTCGGGCTGCAGTGGACAGCCGGCTCCTGCACCACATCTGCTCCTCCAGCTGCCAGGTGCTGGGATTAGGCCGGGGGTTGAGGGCTAAGAGAGTTAAGAGGTTAAGAGTTGAGGAGCACGGGCGCTGGCTGTGAACCTCCTCCGATCTCCGCCTTTCTAGGCAAAGATAGTGTAGAATGGTTAGGGTGAGACATTTATAATGGAGAATGAAAGGAACAGCTGTGCAGAGATTTGGGGAAAGTGTTGTTACTCTCATGTAAACTATTTGGCATGGCATTTCATGAGGTAGTCAGCAGACCTAAGATGGGTGATGAAGGTGCGTTAGTTAGAGTGCACAAACTGTAGAGGAGGTTAACAAAATGTGGCACTGATAACTGAAAAAGTAGGATTCCCCTTCATGAGTGAAGATGGATAGCCACCCCTCTTGAGAGAGCGATATCCATACCTCCTGTGTATAAATGGGAAAACGAAGTTGAGCAGAAAGTCAACTAATAAAAGAATAGACAGCAAGTTTTACATTTAAAGTAATTGGGGAGAGCTTGGTATTAGGTCTAGAGAAAAAGCATCAAAAAAAGCTACTTGGAAAGAGTGAAAGAAACATCAAACAAATCCAGGTTTCCAACCTTCGATTTAAACATGACCTTGTCATTGTTGAAAATAGAAACAGAGAGATTACAATTGAAATGCATGAAATGAGACACAGGGGGTCATTCCGACCCTGGCGGTCCATGACCGTCAGGGCCGGGGACCGCGGAAGCACCGCCAACAGGCTGGCGGTGCTTCCAGGACCATTCTGACAGCGGCGGTAAAACCGTGGTCAGAAAAGGGCAACCGGCGGTTTCCCGCCGGTTTACCTCTGGCCCAGGGAATCCTCCAGCCATGGGGTTTCCGACCCCCTTCCCGCCATCCTGTTCCTGGCGGTTTTTACCGCCAGGAACAGGATGGCGGGAACGGGTGTCGTGGGGCCCCTGTGGGCCCCTGCACTGCCCATGCCACTGGCATGGGCAGTGCAGGGGCCCCCTAACAGGGCCCCATAAAGATTTTCAGTGTCTGCTTTGCAGACACTGAAAATCGCGACGGGTGCCACTGCACCCGTCGCACCCCTCCGGCTCCGCCGGCTCCATTGTTGAAGGGGCTTTCCCGCTGGGCCGGCGTGCGGCCTTCTGGTGGTCGCCCGCCGGCCCAGCGGAAAAGCCGGAATGGCCGCCGCGGTCTTTTGACTGCGGTGCAGTCATTCGGCGGTTCCCTCCAGGCGGGCGACCCCCATAGTTAGTTTCGCCCATTACTTATAGTTGCAGAGATTCTCAGAACCTTACAAAGGGGTTTAACCAGAGGGCAGTTATGAGCATGAAAAGGATAGGTCTGCTTTAAAGTTCACCTTCTAGGCAGAGTGGTATTGACTTGCTTTTTGGGAATTTTCAAAAAATCATATGTTTACATTTTTAGTCACATAATTACATAGGTTTGGAGGATATACATTTTTAAAGGCATTTGGCTCATTTCATTATTTAATCAAATGGTAGGACACTGAGTGGATATCTGATTCAGTACTCTGCAAAATTAACTAAGTAGAGAGAAGCCACGGATACGTACATCAGAAGGAGGTGGTGTGTGTAAAGAGGTGCATGGTTATTACATCTATATAACCATAAAATGGGGTTAGAAGTGAAGCTTTTAAAATAGAAAGCCAGTTGATGCGTAAGGGAGAAGTTGAATATCTTCGTACTTTCAATTAGGATAGACAGTGGTAGTTGCACAGTCCTTCTTCTCCTTCTAACAGGCCAGGCAGTCAGATTGGAACAAGGCAGCTGAGCAAACCAATGATGGATTACATGCATTAGTGAGTATTAATTATCTACAGGCAAACAAGATACCCCCAAATGATGTGCCACATATTGGACAGAATCCTCATGACTTTCCCCATCTGCACGCAAAGTTGACTCTGCAGAGTACAATCTTAAATTGTGACGAAAGGCCCCACACTTCCTAAAGCATTGTGACAAAGCCATACACCTCAGTCAAGTCTGAAGCATCCCAAAGGGTGAGCTGCTGCCAAAAACATCCCTTAGTCTCCAGGCAAAAAAAGGGAAAGGGGTTCAGTCTGGGTCAGGAGGCACCCTTCATGTACTTTGCATGGGACCCCCTTTAGTTTCTTTAAGCCCTTGGCCTCATCACATTCCCAACTCGAAAATGACTTTGCCGGGCTGCCTTACTCCTCCTTACTGACCCAGAGCTGGACGACTCCACACCAAGGAGCAGTTAGCCACATTGTACTCATTCTCAAGTGCAACCAGTCAAAAAGGACCATGCCTGGGCAAAGGTGACTCACAGTCAGGTTGCAGACAGTGGTTCTCCGTGGCACTCAGATCATGGGCATCATCATTCACGTCTAACAGTTCACGTAAATGCTCCTGCAGGGACCTAGTGACAACCCAGCACCTTTGTTTGTTACAGTTTAGGACTTGTTTGGCTGGTTCACCTGATAATATTGCTGATTTACATCCCAAAAAGATAGGAACTGGGGCCATAATGCACATAGATGTAATAATAATGCACATAGGTGTATGTTAATCATGGATCTTATAAGAACTGAGCAAGGGCATTTAGCAATGTGGGTGGTATGGCATTTTCTGTTAGTAAGTAGTTGTAGAAACTGACCATTTTTGGTGTGATTTCCCTACAACTTTTGCCGTATTTGTTTCGCAGGACCGAGAACACATAGAGCAAAAACTGGGGGAAACAGAAGTAAAGTACCTGCGCTCCCTCTTTAAATATGGTTAAATAGGCTTAATCTCGATTGACATATTTAACTACATGTTCAACGTATATGGTGTAGAAAATGCACTCTGGGCCTGGAAGTAAAACTGCCACTTGTGGACTGCAGCACCTATTCTGTCATCCAAAGAGTGGGTCTGTAAAACATGAGTTTAGGCCTACCATGAGTAGCCTGACTGAAGCACCCTATAAAGCTACTGTTAAACCCGTTAAAATACACTTTTCTATTTAAAACCCTGTTTTAAATATTATTAAGTCACCCCTAAATACACCTCATTGCTCGCAAAGTAGGGCATCTTTTATTTGAAAGTGGAACATGTGAAAAAATAAGGTTGACTTGTTCCTCAAGTGACTAGCCCCAAATGCTATTTTCACTGGAAGAGCTGTAACTGTATCTTAGAAAATGTCAACGTAAAGATTATAAACTTTAGCCTGTAACTGTTGACCAGAAATAACTAGAATAGGGACCCATATTTCATATTTATTAACACTTCAATTAATTGGTGAAGTTAGATTTTTAAGAAATATTTTTGAAAAGTCACTTTAAGAAAGTTCCCTTTTCCATACCTATAGCTCCGTCGATTCAGGCTTTAGCCTGACAGCAGGCTTTTGTTTCACCTAATGAGGTGTTAAATATGCTCCCAAAGCAGGACAGTGACTTTAGCCTGGTGACAGGATGGGCTGGGTATGGGGCCTGTGATCCATATCGGCTCAGGAAGGACAGCTGGGGAGTTTGAAGGAACTTCATTAAATGGAACGGTGTAGAGGTGCATCTGCCTATTTATACTTTAGTATAAGATGAGACTTGGGAGAGAGAAAGCTTTTGATGCCCAGGGCCACACTAGCCAGGCAGGCTGACTCTGACCCCAGTGGAAGGGAAGCTACCCCTAGGACTAGTTGAGTGAACACAAGTGCTCTACACAAGACAGGAACAGGTTCCCCTTCTTGGATTTTAGAAGTATGATGCAATGTGGGATTGAAGGCAGCAGTGTAAACAGGAACTGCCAAAAAGTGGGTAGGTATACCTCAGGGAACTTTTATGGCATTTATTAAGGAGGGGTCAGGAGTCACCCGAACCCACTGGCTAGTGCACCCAATAAATGTTAGACCTCCAGAAGACCCATTTCCAAACTCTTTCTGGACCTGCAGAAAATTAGAACAGGACATGACACTGCTTTCTGTAACAAGAGAGGAGCTCTGAAAGACTGGATCTGTATCGCCTTGTTCCCAGGACAAAGAGGTGGACACCACGGGTCAGTAGCCTGAACTTCTGTGTGGCTACAGGGACCCAAAAAGATGAAGAACCACTTCTTCTTGTATTCCCAGTTGCCCAGTCCCAACTGGACCTGTACTGCACAAGGCCCTTGATGAGCAATGCCCTAAAGTCCTAAGAGCCTCCAGTGCAGTCTAGGAGCCTTAGATAAAAAGCTGAGTAAAAAGGCACAAGTTCTGACTTCCAGATGCCAGAGCATCAGTACCACCACCAGAGGTGATCCGGCAATGATGCAACCTTGCTGGGTAGAAGAAACAGGCTTCTCATATTTAGAGCTTCTGCTCAGCAGAAAATGTTTTGGTGGGGGGGCCTCTGGCGAGAAGGTATCCGACCTTGCAAACCCATTGACATATACAGCCTACTGCCTTTTACCAGTGGAAGAAAAGGACTTCCATTCCACAGACTAAGTACCAACGAGAAAGTCTTGACTGGCCAAAGATGCGAACATAATCTGGGTGATGGTTGGACTGACAGAGAGGGGGGACTCAAATTTCTCCACCTCTGAGTCTTTCCCACCTAAAACAAAAGCTTCTCTGGGACGTTGCCCAACAGCTATGCATCTCTGTATTAACTTCACCAGATACAGCCTGCTTCCTTGCATCAGAGGAGTACTGACTTTTCTGTTTTCCAGACTAAGGGGGTTATTACAACTTTGAAGGAGGTTTTAATCCGTCCCAAAAGTGACGGTAAAGTGACGGATATACCACCAGCCGTATTACGAGCTCCGTAGGATATAATGGACTTGTAATACGGCTGGTGGTATATCCATCACTTTACCGTCACTTTTGGGACGGATTAACACCTCCTCCAAAGTTGTAATAACCCCCTAAGTCCAAAGATAAAATAGTTAACCGAGCTGTGCCTCCTGATGTATCCAATCTCGGGGTGCATGGCAGTTGACCTCCAAATGTGCTAAGATACTGATCTACCATGACCGTGGACCAGAGGTCTTCAACCTTTTTTGCTCTGAGCCCCCATAATCAAAATGTTTTGAAGTTGCCCCCCCTCTCCAAAATTGTATAGCAAGGATTTGGGGAGTGGGAGGGATGATTGCAAGGACGAGGATTATGAGATCATTTCAGGGGTTCTGTTTTTTTACCTTGTAATCCACACTCATTGTGGGACTTATAAAATACTCAACAGCATCAAACAAGAATAGGATTGACCAAAAACACTGCTCCAAATAGTTCACCCCACTGCAACTCCACCAGCTGCACTAAAGATGTCTGTAGCACTGAGAAGCAAGCTGTCTCCGCTTCTTTCACTCCTTCCCCATCATATCTGACCATCACTTCTGTCTCGAAACAAGTTCGATCTCTTTCTGAAAGAAAATGAGCTACAGCATGCTGCCCCTGTTTTTTGTGCCAATGCTGCCATCTGGCCTAATGCTAGCAAGGAAATGAGCCCCCATGCCCAGTTTTCACTGTAAAACATTCATAATTGTGATGCACTGGACCCTTCGGCAAAAGAGTCACTGCACCAGTTTCACTAATAATAGCTATTGCCTTGCAGTTGCCTCTGACTTTTGTTAACAACGTGGGCTTCCATATCACACTATCCCCCTCCCAATCATATAACACCCACATCAAGTAGTCTCTGCTTCATTTTTCCACCCCTTCGGCTATTGCTCCAACGCTCAAAAGAAACATTGGCACAGGAAGTGTACCCTGGCCTCTAATGCAGCTGTAACATCAATGGCTGTCTACTCTGCCTACTCAACAGGGCCATTACGTCTATGCCAGATGCCCAAAGCAGGCTTTCAACTGCTTTGAGTACAAAATAACAAAAAAAGCACATTTAGCCATCCCCTTCCGCCACCTCCCCTGTAGCTGGAGCCATGTTTTGTGTTCATTATGTAAGGAGGAATAAAGCAACTTGAAAGAACCGATTTCACATTATCTACGCTATTTCAACTAATTAGAAACGGAATAAATACATTTAACAAAGTTGTGCAACATGAAATATGGGACCAAGATTGAGGTGCGATCAACTTTTTGAAGGGTATCACACTAACAAAGCTGGGCAAAATCAGTTTTAAAGAAGTTTCTATGACCTGATTCATTTGCTAACATTACTATTATACATACAATCGTTACATAATTCATTTATAAGTAATACATGGCAAGCACTTTGTTTTAATAGATACTGCCCTTTTTGCCATGGGGCTACTTTGATTTAATACGTTTCTAAGTAAATATATGTATAATGTTCGTTAAGGAATAGTTCCACAATCTATGGCACAAACATATTTCTGTAATATGAACTGGAGCAAATTCACTCCCTGTTACTAAAGTAATTACATATGTTTGCCCCCATTGTGCCCCAGCGTTAGGCATCTCTAGTATGGTCTCTCAATGCATTGCTCTGACCCTTAAAACTGTGGATTTGTATATGTTGTGGCAAACATTTGTGGGTGTCTATCTTCCCAATGCTTTTGTTGTTTTGATACCATTCCTCCTTTACATACGCAATTCTTTACATTTCTCCTGCTAAACGTCTTAACGTGCCTGTTTTTTATTTAGATTTATATGTACATTCTGATTTCATAACTTCAGCATTAGTAACATATGTTGCACACAAATACGGCCTGGCATACGCGTGCCTATATATGGGTTCTTGCCTTTCCAACTCCTTTTAACATATATATGGATGCCTGACATACACAAGCATTGGTCTAAATCTTCTCCTAACCCTTTTGTGAATTCTTTTAGGTATACAAATTCGTGGGCCCAAGAAGAGGTCAAGTCTTTAAGCTAAATTTTACTTTGGCAAAAGCACTGTTTGAAAAATTATCTAAATTCAATTATAGTGGGAGCAGTTTTGTAATTCAATGTGCACATCGTAAGTGCGACTTTTGCCACTGTTCATCACGAAATGTTCTTGCATGTAGTGTAATTTTTGCCCTAGCGAAAACACCAATCTGTTCTTAAAACACATACGTTTTATATACACCCCTCCGGAATGCTGACTCTCAAAGCACGTGGCACATCAATCCAAGCGATGCTAACTTTACCTTTGAATACATCACATTAAAAGCTAAAACCACAATTTCTAGGGTTATGGGAAGTCTAGCAGTTTCATGTCCCGGTGGCAAGGGAGCTGTTAACATGCTCCTAACAGAGTAATGACGACAACGAAATGATGCAGTTTTTCTTACCAGATAAACTCCTTGCAGTGTGAGCAGTACGTGGGCTGTCGCAGGTACGTCGCCATGAACTTGTGCCCGTTGACCTGGTGAACGCGTCGCCGCACCGCCCCTTGGCGCTTCCGTGTGAAATGCTTAAAAATTCGTCTATCCCGAAGAGTCGCAACTGCAGGCAGAGAAAAACAGTGTCCGCTCTTCGTTATATTGGCACAGAAATGCAAAAGAAATGACTTACATATTTTATCAACCTGTTCATAAGTCCCTCTCCCCTACATGATGGCGTAGTAATTCATGGTCAATGTTGAAAAGTTTCAATAGTTTTTGATTATTCAGCCAAGTATTCTTGGTTGTTTATGGATCTCACATGCCACCCTGTTCTAAAAGAGTGCTAATTTCTTGTATTGTGTATAGGGGAAGTGTTGGTTCTATAGCAAGAAAATCAAGAATGATACAAGGGATACTGGCTATTGGTTCCACAGACAAAATGCATTTTTGCTTCTGTCCCCACCCCCACACCAATCAAAAGACCAATACTTGCAGCTCACACCTGCAATTTGGAATGTTTCGATACAGAGCTTAACTTGTAAAAGAAAGAGTGCCGGTGTCGAGGACTGTTGGAAATGACCCTTCTGCAGGGTTATCCCCCGACTTTTTGCCTTCGTCCTTCCCTTTTTTCTGACCTCATTTTTGCTGGTTTTTAGACTCTGCACACTTTACCACTGATAACCAGTGCTAAAGTGCATATGCTTTCTCCCTTTAAACCTGGTAACATTGGATCATACCTGTTAGAAATGGGGTTTTTGGTTGGCAGTCAGGTTACCCCCTGTCCAAGCAAAAGCCCTCACTCTAGTCAGGGTAAGTCACACACAATCCAAGATTATCCTGTCCCCACCCTCTGGTAGCTTGGCATGAGCAGTCAGGCTTAACTTAGAAGGCAATGTGTAAAGTATTTGTGCAATAACTCATACAATACCACCATATAGCACCACAAAAATACACCACACAGTGTTTAGAAAAATATATAATATTTATCAGGATAATTGTAGGTCAAAACGAATAAAGTTGCAATGTGAATTTGTAGAGATATCACTGAAAAGTGATATAAAGGTGGTCATTCTGACCCTGGCGGTCTTTGACCGCCAGGGCGGAGGACCGCGGGAGCACCGCCGACAGGCCGGCGGTGCTCCAATGGGGATTCCGACCGCGGCGGTAAAGCCGCGGTCGGACCGGCACCACTGGCGGGGTCCCGCCAGTGTACCGCCGCCCCATTGAATCCTCCGCGGCGGCGCAGCTTGCTGCACCGCCGCGGGGATTCCCACCCCCCCTACCGCCATCCAGATCCCGGCGGTCGGACCGCCGGGATCCGGATGGCGGTAGGGGGGGTCGCGGGGCCCCTGGGGGCCCCTGCAGTGCCCATGCCACTGGCATGGGCATTGCAGGGGCCCCCGTAAGAGGGCCCCTACATGTATTTCACTGTCTGCTGCGCAGACAGTGAAATACGCGACGGGTGCAACTGCACCCGTCGCACAGCTTCCACTCTGCCGGCTCGATTCCGAGCCGGCTTCATCGTGGAAGCCTCTTTCCCGCTGGGCTGGCTGGCGGTCTGAAGGCGACCGCCCGCCAGCCCAGCGGGAAAGTCAGAATTACCGCCGCGGTCTTTCGACCGCGGAACGGTAACCTGACGGCGGGACTTTGGCGGGCGGCCTCCGCCGCCCGCCAAGGTCAGAATGAGGGCCAAAGTGTCTTAAGTCTTTAAAAAGCAAACAAAGTCTCTTTCAAGCACAAAGTACCTGGTTTGGAGTGGAAAATCTCCTCAGAGGGCCACAGAAGAAGAGATACGTGGAAAAAGGGTGTGTGCGTAGTTTACATGTCCTGGGAGTGTAAAACTCCTAAATTCGTTTTTACACTACTGTGAGGCCTGCTCCCTTCATAGGCTAACATTGGGGCTGCCCTCATACATTATTGAAGTGGTAGCTGCTGATCTGAAAGGAGTAGGAAGGTCATATTTAGTATGGCCAGAATGGTAATACAAAATCCTGCTGACTGGTGAAGTTGGATTTAATATTACTATTTTAGAAATGCCACTTTTAGAAAGTGAGCATTTCTCTGCACTTAAATCTTTCTGTGCCTTACAATCCACGTCTGGCTGGGTTTAGTTAACAGCTCCTTGTGCATTCACTCAGACACAGCCCAAACACAGGGTACTCAGCCTCACTTGCATACATCTGCATTTTAAATGGGTCTTCCTGGGCTGGGAGGGGGGAGGGCCTGCTCTCACACAAAGGACTGCCACACCCCCTACTGGGACCATGGCAGACAGGATTGAACTGAAAGGGGACCTGGTGCACTTCTAAGCCACTCTTTGAAGTCTCCTCCACTTCAAACGCACATTTGGGTATAAAAAAGGGCCTCTGCCCTACCACCTCAGACATTTCCTGGAGAAGAAACTTGTAACCAGAACCTTCATCCTGCCAAGAAGAACTGCCTGGCTGCTCAAAGGACTCACCTGACTGCTTTCTGGGAAGGACTACTGCCTGGCTTTTGCCCCGCTGCCTTGCTGTTCCTTGGCTGAGGTGAAGAAGTCCTCTCCAAGGGCTTCGATAGAGCTTGCCTCCTGTTCTCTGAAGTCTCAGGACCAAAAAGACTTCTCTCTTGCAACTGGACTCCTTGTGCAGCGAAAAATTCGAGCACAGATTGTTCCGTGGGGAACAATTCATCGCACACCGACCCGGGACGATGTAGCTCGACTTCGCAAGGAAAAGATCGACGCGGCGCCTGCTGTGCGACCGGAACTTTGACGCACGGCCCACCAGATCAATGCACAGCTGACCTGGAATGACGCCGCTAGCTTCCATAGGGGAAATCGACGTGGCGCCTGCCGTGAGGGAGAAATTTCCCCGCATCGCCCACCGGAACGACGCAGAGCTTGCCAACAAGCCCAGGATTCCACGCACAGACCCCGGGGCGTCTGAAAACCCCGCAACCTGAAGAGGAGGCCCGTCTGCCCGCCGGAAATCGACACAACGTCTTCCCCGGGTGAAAAATAACGACGCAAGTCCGTGTGTGAAGAGGCGAAACCGGCACACACACCATTTTCCACGCATCTCCTCCTCTGCGGCCCTTTGCAGAGATTTTTTCACTCAAACCAGGTACTTTGTGCTTGAAAGAGACTTTGTTGGCTTTTAAAAGACTTAAGACACTTTATATCACTTTCCAGTGATATCTTTACATTTTCTCATTGCCTCTTTTATCGTTTTGACCAGCAAATATTCAGATAAATATGATATATTTGTCTAAACACTGTGTGGTGTATTTTTGTGGTGCTATATTGTGTTATTGTATGATTTATTGCCCAAATACTTTACACATTGCCTTCTAAGTTAAGCCTGACTGCTCAGTGCCAGGCTACCAGAGGGTGGGCACAGGATAATTTGGATTGTGTGTGACTTACCCTGACAAGAGTGAGGGTCCTTGCTTGGACAGGGGGTAACCTGACTGCCAACCAAAGACCCCATTTCTAACAAGGACTCTACTCGGAAGCCCCAGCCAATGCAATTTAATGTTGTGGCGCAGCGCGAGCCGAACACCAAGGCTGCACAGTCATAAATCCAGCTGATGCCTCTTTAAACCACTACCAGAGCCCCTTTGGTTCCTGCATTCTCCCGTTGCAACTTTTTTCCATCTTTCCATTCCCTTGGCTTTCTGTTTTGTCTGTTTCCCTTCTCTTGTTCTCTGATGTGGAAAATAAGTGCCAGGCCCCAAAAATTAGTGCTGGTATCCCCCACCGGCAACCACCATCTCAAATTAAGCACTGTATGATGCCCCCTGATGATAGGTGAAAAGGCAGCTCTACCTAAGTCGCCCCCTGGGTGCACTGTCCTTGAAGGCAAGCCTAGCTAGTCAGTAAGTAGGGAAAATGATTTTCTGACATGAAAGCAATGGTGTTTTCCAGAGCCCACACTTTTAGGACCTAGACAACCTCAACCTTTTAACCAATTGAATCAAGTAACTGAAGCTATATGGTGATACAGACCTTGCAAAAGCAAAAAAAACACAGGTTACACAGTCCCAAAGGCACTGACTTTGGGCAGCATAACAGTCCTTTGGGAGACACAAAACAGAGTCCCATATCTTACAGGTTTTAGTTTTCAGACAACTTGGGACCAGGGTGCATTTTAACTTTATAAGACTCTTATGCAGCAGCAGAGCAGATATGTCTCTGAGATCATCATCAATATATTTGTTCAATAGGAATCACCAATTATATTGGATTATTTGAAAATAGCATAACAGGATTCTTAGGTTGTATTGCCTTGACAGCCTGGGGCCTCAGATATCAGAGCTATCTCTCACTCGACTCAGAAGAAAATGGCCTGACTTTAGAGAGCACAATTTTCCACAACATGAACAGAATGTACAGGCTCAACCATCATGCAACAGTGGATCAGCCCTAGGACTAAGAATGTACTCAATTATGTCTGAATCCAGCAGAGCCCACTCTCAGGTTATACAAATTGTATAGCTATTTGTTTTAGAAAGCAAAGGCTGATTTTTAGGTTACACAGATCCTACAAGAGCCAGTTTTTGGAAAGGAGAGCTAAATCTCGGGTTACAAAAATCTTGCAGGTTCAGGCCTTAGACATCAGAGACATCCAGCAAGTGACTGGGAATGTGCGTGCTCCGACGTTAGAAAGCAGAACCATTTCTCAGATTACACAAGTATTTATTTGAGTGGCACCTGTTTAGTTCCATAGAACCACATACATCGGCAATAAACAGCAAACTAGGTGTAATTCTTCATCTGTACCTGACTCTCTGGTTCAAGCCTGGATAGAGGAGCAATCTATTGCAGGCCTCAGACAACAGCGTCATCTCATAGGCTTAGGTCTCGTACATTGGAGTGATGAAATACCTCCCTGTCTGCTCTGAGGCTTCAACCTTATTCCAGTTTACCAAAACCACTCCTGGAGAGATTGGACTGCCTGAGGACACTTGAAGGTACCTATCTTTTCCAGGGTACACCTTTAAGTCATATTCCACCATGTTTATTGGTAGTGTTCCTGTCACTACATGTGGCCACAACTAAAAAAGACCTTAGCACCAACTAGATAGGTTACCTACATTTTCATACTTTCCAACAAAGGTTTGGCACAGTTAGCTTTATTGAAAACGGTTAAAGTTGTTTTTCCTCAGTTTTTTTCTTAAGGATTCTTCAAATGTTTTGTGGTACGCAGTAGATTGGGTAAAATTGGTAGCCTTCTCTTCTGTGCATTATTTAGAGTTTTTTTTACTTAACTGTGCAAACCTCATGACATTTCGCAGTGTTTTTTAAGTATGGGAGACGGCTGGGGGAGAGGGGGTTGGTTTCTTCCAGCAAAATATTAGAAACTATTCCTTGACCTATTTTGCTCAAATAAATGAACATCTCAAACCCTGTTTAATGTGCAGAAGTTTTGCAATAAAATCCCTCTTCTACCTGGAAGAAAAGATCAGTACTAAGACTAAGAAAATCATGACATTCACACATATGTTATCTCGGGTTCTTAGTTAAGGCAGCCCCCGGGAAGAATGCTTGACAGCATTTAAAAAACTGTGAATTCACTGTAACTATCGAGTCATGTTTGCATTTTCAAGGCTGATCAGTTATCAGTCATAAGAGATTCTGGAGGCCTATATGAGCAACCTTCTCCATAGGTAAAGATGAATCGGATTACACCCCTTAATCTTCAGGTGCCATTCTCTTTTGTGAATTAGAATACGCCTTCATACCATACAAAGTCCCTCACTGCAAGTTTTATGGACTGGAGATACCGTGTGCCCGAATCAGTTGTTCTGGATGGTATCTCCTCCGTACCAAAGTACAGGGACTATTAGTTTTTACTTAGAATCAGAAATACCAGGCACACCAAAAAATAATGAGTCCAATTGCATATATTTTCTCCATTCCGGGTAATATAGCAGGGCAAAATCAGCATTAATTCACAACCTGGTTGAAAGAGGTGGTATATGGAAGCAGACGGGGGCGGATGGATGGCCCATGGTACTGGTGGGGAGGGTGGGTGTGGGAGAAGGCTCAGAGTATAGAGAATGGTTTGGGAAGCGTGTGCCACTCCCTCAGGCTGCAGAAAGAGCGAAGGTGAGGCCAGGAACACCACTCTCATGCCCCAGCAGCTCCTCTGCCAGGCCTGGGTTTGGTGTCTCTGAGACCAGGATTATCAGGTGCAATATTTGTGGGCCAAGGATTAAAAGGTCAGGCTTTAGCAGGCCCAGCTGGAGACAATGGAAAACCTGTTGTTGTCTGGGGAGGTATCTCTTCAAGCGATGCATCTCCAAGCAACTGATAAGGGGAGGAGGGCTTTCAATATGCCTTCAGTAAGTATACTGGCAGATTAGTAAATATAATGCTTGCCACTATAGCTAGAGTGTTTACCCAAATCTTGAAAAATAATAAAGATATTGTCTTCCAAAAATGGTAAGACTTGCTCTGCAATAATTACAGTGAAAAGATCTATGCCGCACATTTTAACTAGTATATATTCCTTTATTCTCTTCCTCTGCAGCGGTGGTCAAGAACATGAAGTACCTATTCATATTTCTTCATAACCCTGAATATTCTTTCAAAATCTTACCTGCAAATAAGGAACAGGAACAGTTCAAACCCCCTATATCGCTAGAGTAGGGCTATTCATGGTGCCTTATTATTTGATAATATACATTCTTCTTTTACACGTTATTTACTAATGTGTCCTGCCACAAATTTATAGCTTTTCCGTGCTCCTTTCTAACATTTTAACTTTCCATTCAAATGCAAACTTCATTAACCATGTGATCCCACTTTCATCTTTTGAACGTAAACAGGGACTCCTGTAATATAGCTATGAAGACCCGTAGGCGTGTTATATAAATGACTGGATCCATTGTTCCATTGTAAGCTACTGGGCACCTTCATTAGGTGATCCCTTTGAAAACTGGGACCACGCACCCAAATTACAGAAAAACTAGCTGTCTCCAGCGCCTGTAGCAAGTGTTCAATTTAGAGCATGCAGTGGAGAGACTGTAGCAATTAAAGATAAAGGGCACTTCAGACTTCTGCTGCATTTTTCACAGTAAGTGCTTCGGAAGAGGCCTGCGACTCCTCTATCCCAATTTATTGGGTTATTTGTGGCGTGGTTTCTGAGGAATTCCTTGGACCACCCTTTTCCCTCCCAAAAAGTGTTTATGGGAAACAGTGATTGTGAGTCACTTCATAGTGGCAGAGCCACTCCACCCCTTGAGCGTCTTTTTGCCTGTGCATCTGTGTTTCTTTATAAAGGTAAGCTTTCTCCAGCCCCATTCATTTCTAAGATTAAGGAACTTCCGGATTATTGTCAGATGAGCATACCCACTCATAGATTTACTATAAATACATTATTACATGGATTTCTTATTTGAAGGCATAGTGTACACTATAATCCTCAGTACATTTTGAATTTCAGCTGTATGTATGTCGAATCTAAACGATCATTCCTAAAAATATTTATATATTTTTAGAACTTTCATATATGAATTTTACAATAGATTGGTGCACGTCCTTATTTGTCATATGTTATATTCAGTCTATTGCTATGAAAACTGTGACTGTGGTGATTCTAATGAATTCTTGATATATTACAATAATTTTATGCGGTGACACTCTTTCCATCTAACCCGTTATAAGGAACAATTATTCAGATCTGGCCAATGAATGATTAGGCCAGAAATAAAGGTTTACAGGAGCAGGTCAAATTCACTGTTTACTCCAGCATCATTTTATGAGTGATGTGTCAATCAAGTACGCTTTAGTACCGTGAGTTTTCCCTCTCTGAGGTCTTTGGAAATGCACTGAATAGATCAACTCCTGAGGGTGGAAACTAAAATGTTTCTAGTCACAAAATCTATGAATTATACCGTGTTTAGTTTATGCCTAAAGGGGCGCTTAATTCATATTCTGTAGTTATTCACAGACATTGCTATCAGTGCACACATAATGCAAGAAATAGTCTGTGCTAAGGCTATTTGAATTTTAAACTGTTTATGCGAAGTGGGCAAAAGTGGGGTAAAATTGGTCCCAGGTAGTACCCTGACATTTTCTCATCTACACCTGCCATGTATGATCTCACAGTTATTTCCTGCTTTGGGCTCCCATTGGACATTAGTAGGTGTATTTGTTCGATTTTCTGGGGAGGGCCGCCTGGACATGGTTGGAGGAAGGGGCCAGGAGCCATGGAGGGCTCAAAGAAGCTGCAGGAGCTGTAGGCAGGATAAGACATGGCGATGTGAATGTGTTGAAGACATAAGTGGGCATGCCAGCAAACTTATTAGGCATGACTTTGGGAGATTAAGAGATTTATGGGCATCAAATCTCTGTCTGGTGTCCCATAGAGTCACAAGGGGATGGGGTGAATGACACCATCAGAGAAAGTGGATTACTAGTTAGGGGGAATGTGAATCCTCACCAAATAATGTTACAATTCTGTTTGGTCTCAATAATTTAAATCTGAGCTCAACCATTGGTAGCTGTAGCACAGAGCAGATAGGCTTTATTTAGGAATAGGAAAGCATTTATCTGTACCAAAGCAGTTAATAGGTATAAAAAACAACACAAGAAAAGATTTTCTCCAATTCATAAAAATAAAGTAAAATTTAATGAACAAATAGACACCATAACAAAAGAAAATCAGGTGTAGGGAACTGGAGATATGTTTTGTTTACGATTTTTAAGACAAAATAGCACATAAAAGTGGAAACCACAAATCAGGGCTATCTTGTCATGCTAGGCTTGGTCTAAGTCAAAAGCTAAGGCACACCACTAGCTACTGTTGATCTGGTACAGGAACGAAGTTTGTCCCAGTGGAAAGTAAGAAGATTTTCCTGAGAAAAGTCCTTGACAACATGTCGTCAACTGGTCAGGCTGCAGGATGAGACGAAAGGAAGGGCAGTGGCCTAGTGAACGCGGGTACTCAGTGTGAGCTTTGGATCCAATCAGAAACTTACTGTAGTTGGCCTACATGGTGGGAAGCTCAGAGCAGGCAAAGTCTGGATTCTGTACCTAGGGAATCCTTACCGAATCCCTCTACATTCGGACTTAAAAGCTTTACCGGAAGTCAAATTGTTTTCAATGTGAGTACCCGAGAGTTGAATCCGACCAGCGATTTGACGTCAGCAGCTGTGGCTTTAGTATTTCCACTCCACTGGCTCTTTGGAGGAAAAGCTCTGAAAAAGTTTTAAATGTTTAATTTTGCAGGTTTTAGACACAAGTGGGAGCAGGTCCAGCTGTTGTGGTCTCTCTCCAAAAATTCAACAGCAGGTGCAATCCTGCTTCTATCTTCCACAGATCTAAATATCTTCTTCAGAAGGCACCCCAGGGTGCCACATTTATGCATGGTACTAGCAGGTAGGTAGGGGACACTCCCTTACCAATGAGGACATTGTTTCCAGGAGTACCCCTACCCAATTTGACATAACTCCTCGGGGTGAGGTTCTAAAGAATCCAAAAGTAGTCTTCTCTGGCTAAATACAACATGGCAGAAGCTTTCTTCCACAGGGAAGAGCTATGGGCACACTCCTGAGTATGTGTAGTGAAATGGGAAACTCTACCTGCAAACCAGGTTTGAAACAGGTATTCCCCCACTGGGATTTGTGCCATCCCAAATACCTGGACAATTACACAAGCAGGTCTATGTGGGAGTTACATCTGCCAGTTATAGGGGATGCCCTTTTGAAGCTTGTGCAGTTGGTGGATACATCATCGAGGTCATCCTGTTAGGAGGAAGTCACACCTCCTTTCACCCAAGACCCTTTTGTTCCCTTTACCGTGAGCCATTCCCACTTCCTTGCAGGGGGCCGAAAGACTGCCATGTAACAGTTGGGGCTTACCCTCGAAAAGTCTACCAACGGCTTTAGGTAGGAAAATAGTGGCTTTAAGTCTAAAATCACTATGTTTGAAATAGCTAGACAAAATTCAACTTTGGCATTAAGGTGGATCTTGTTTAACTATAAAAATTAGTGTTTGATGTATTTTTCATGCTAGTGACAATCTGAAGTTAGCTTTATTTAGTGTAATAAAGTAACCCTGTGTTCTATGATACAGTGAGCCTTGCTAAACTGAAAACCAGGTTTGGGCCTTTTCACTGCAAGGATATCAAAAACATTAAATATACTATGTGCCTTGCCTTAGAGTTGGTGAGGCCTACTTTAGGGATGACTTACTGCTTTTTAAAAGGAAGGTGAAGGCCTAGCAAAAAGGTGATTTTGATAGGTCAAAAAGGAAGTTTTAAAGTTGGTCAGCTAGGCAGCTGTGGCAGGTCTAGAATCATGCTTTACATGATCATTTTAGTGGAGGTACAATAAGTGTGCAGTCCACTAATATCATTTAACTTGCGATCCCTGGGCACCCAGGGTGCCATATACTAGGGACATTTATGTCAGTTAAATGTGTCATTCAGGGATTTTAACCAGTTTTACAACTTTTTAGGAGTCAAAGCACATGCACATGGTCCAAGTATCAGCATCAGTCCACAAAATGGGAGCAATCATGTAAAAAGAGATATTTTCTTACACACCAGTCCTCCATGCCCTGAGCAGATATTTCAGCTTTAATCGGTGAAGTCTTTGGGTGAATTGTTCCAAATTCGCAGTGTGGCTGTGGATCTAAAAAATCATATTCATCCGGTATCTCTTGTTCCTGGCCTTTTCGGATGTGAGGCCCTTAGTGGTGAGTTTATTATCCACTTCACTGGGTGACTTGCTTTATTTTTTTAGCATCTAAGGCAGTTTTGATATTTCACAACTCAAGGGCACCACAGTTTCAGGCTAGACCAGGACTCCACTTCAAGTTTCAACATCATACTCCTGCATACATGGATGAGGGCTTTTACCAGCAGACTCTGCCAGTCTGGTAATTGGTGAACTAGGTATTTCAATCACCTGCATTGTTAGTCATTCTCCTTTTACACTATCCAAATTCAGAGGTACTCTATAGGGGTTGCAATGTAGAAACCAGCATTTTACTAAACCTTCAAATAAATACCTCAACATAAAGGGAACACCAATGAGTCTGGCTCGTAATAAATGGTATAAAAAATAATTTATAATAATTTTTAGATTTATAGGCAAAGTTAGTAAAACATAAACACATTGGTTTACAATTTTAATATTTCACACAATTTGTTGAGACTGGCGTAGAAGCAGGGCCAGTCATGTATCAAAAAATGCCACTCAAATGTCCAGGCCTCATTTTGTGTACTTAGATGATCCACTGCTGTTTGATATTGTGTATTGTGTCCCCTCAAGAGGCTCCACATAGCCACACAGCTCACTTACACATTTAGAGGGGCTACAGTAAACAAAAACAGTTGTAAGAAGTTCACAAAGAGGTCGGCTATCTTAGGCGCCTAGGCCAGTCTTATAGATTGTCTTTATCAGCAGAAAATATTGACCCAGTAATGCAAAACTAAACTATAAACCAAAAATGTCACTTTACCGGTAAGGTACTGTCCCCGGATCTAGAAACTTAAAAGTAATTATCCAACCCGCTCTCAACCTCGGAAGAAAAAAAATATGACTGAACATCCCACAATTTCAGCATGTTCCATTTAGTTGAGGCGCAGATCTCTTTGCTGAAACCCTTAGTCAACTGAATGTTCATACACAGTATAATTATGTTGTTCTTTCCTATACTACCATTTGCACGTCTTTGTTACGCTTACAAGATGCTATGCTGTGCTCTTTTGTAATGCTGTGCACTGCTCTGTCAGGGTGCGCTGTGATATGATATTCTGTGCTGGCTATGGGATATGCTATTCTGTGCTGGGCTATGTTAGATAATGGTGTGTTCTATTGTATCATGTTGCGCTGTAAAGTGTGTCGTACAGTGCTGTGCGGTGTTACATTATTTTGTGTTATGTTGTCTTATGGCATGCTGCACTCTGATGTGTCTCCTTCGACTGTCAATTTGTTATGTTATGCTGTGCTATTTTATAGTGTTTTGTGATGCTTATTTGTTGTGCAATGCTACACAATATTTTGTGTTGTGTTGTGTTATATTGTGATATGCAGTGCTTTACTTTGTTGTTATGATGTATTGTGTTATGTTGTCTTGTGCAATGCTACACTTTGTTACATTAGGTGTGTTATTTTGTTGGGTCATGGTGCACTATACTGTATGATGTTCGGTTGTATTATGTTGTGGCTTGATTTGGTATGTTGTATTATGTTTTGGTGAGTTGAGTTATGTTGTATCTTGCTGCACTAAGTTGTGTTATCATAAGGTCTGTTATGTCATGTTTCAAACTGTAATACGCTGGGGACGTGGCCAAGGAGGAGACCAGGCATGATGAGTCTCTCCTGAGCTCTGCATGGGAGCCCTATTTATCCCCTCCTTTGCCAGATGAATTATTGATGAAAATGCCCCTGGTGGTGGCCCCTGGTGCATGCAGTGGGAAAGCGGCGCCGGGAAGCCACTTGGGGAGCCACAAGGCTTAATACACTTAGAAATTGTCTTGTCCAGGAGGTAACCATGACCTTGGGGGCCATCTTGAGACTGCATTGCCGAATGGCCTGGCACTGTGCGGCTACTAGTCCCCCATGAGGTGTGACCTGGAGCACCCACAGCATGCTAATGAGAGCAGAGTCGAGATGCAGCAGAAGAAGCCCTGTTGAGTAATTAAAGTGGTCCCGGGGCTGCCGTAAGAGAGAGCAGAGCAATGCAGCAGCCCCTCTGATGTCCTCCAATGCTGAGAGCATTCCCGCAGGCCCCATCACTTGGCGGGTGCTGCCTCAGGTGACTCCCTTGAGCGAGGATGGTAAAGGGTCGTACATGCAGTAATATGGAAGGAGTTTCCCACCTGCATTGGGCTGTGAGAGCCAGCGACCCTGAAAATACAGCCTGTGGTGCCACTACCCTACACCATGAGGGCCCCCGATGGAGCCGCTAGGAATTGGCCGTATCCAGTGGCTGGCACTAGAGGGCTAATTCCAAAGACCCCCGTGCAACAGAACCCACCTTCTCCAACCATGATGGTGAACAGAGCCAAGACCTCCTGCACTTCCTCCATTAAGGACATGCTCCAGAAAGTGGATCCCTGTCCACAAAGGAAGGACCCCTTGACATTGTGTCAGGGTCTGGAGGAGGGCCTCAATGCTCTCCCTCTGCAACCAAGGAAGACATCCAGCTGCTGCTGGCTGAGTTTTGCAAGGACATCATGTTGTTCCACCAGGACTTTACCAGCCCCATCTCTGACCTTGATCAATGCACCAGACAGACTCCCGCCTGACCACTGTTGAATCTACGATCACCAGTCACATGACGGACAACATTGATTGAACAACACACATACAGAAGTTAGAAAGAGTCAAGAATTGCTCCAAGATAAGCCTGATGACCTAGAAAATCATTCATGACAAAGCAATGGGTGTGTCAGGGGAATTGCCATGTCTGTCTCCCATGCTAATTTCAGCGCACCTGTCCAGGCCCTCTTTGCTCATTTCTTGCACCTGCCAGATGATCAAACGGTACTCCTAGAAGGCACTCATGGAGTGTTTTCGGCGTTCAGGCAACAGAAGAACTTACCTCCGGACACCCTCAACAGAGTCCACTACTTCCTTTTGAAAGAACAATTGATGTAGGCATCCAGACAACAGGAACCAATAGTGTTTCGAGGGGACACCATTTCTATCTACGAAGACACCTCCACCCATATGCTGGGGCCCGAGGGAGTTCAAGGATGTCACTCAACATTTCCAGACTCATAAGATTTCCTACCAGTAGGGCTTACCGCTTTGCTTCAGCTTCCAAGAAAAGAAGGCTGTAGGCCCTACACCAACGGAGGCTTCTGAAGTACTGGGGATGCCCCGCCACTGGATTCTGAGGTCCCCCATGAATTGAGTAACCTGGCACTGGTGGCCCGGATAGGAAGTTGCCGACTTCTGTCCACACAATCAACAAAAAAGAAAGCGTGCAAACAGAGATGTCACGCCAAAAAAAGAGCACAGACAGACTTCTTCTGCCTGAGCTTCTTCCACAGCTCTGGGGTCATAGCCGCACAGCTGCATGTAAGCATGTAAGCACCAGGTGAACTGGCATCTGTTTCCAGTCGAACTTTGATTCACCCCATTTGACCATAACTGTATGTAAGTGACAGGGGGGAACTTATGATTCATTGGGAGCTTGCCCCTCACCTTTTGGTCTACTGGTGTTCATTGACATGTCTCTTACACACTTCATTTGTTGGAGGATGCCTGCTGGGCCTTCCAATTTACTGGGACCAGGCAAGGCACCTAACTTTTTATTTCATGTTTCCATGTTCTGTTTCTTGCTGTTGATTTCCCATTCATCAACACACTCACATAGTACATCTTGAGGAGATAAGAAGGAGACACATGCCATTCCCATTACCATCCAAGCTGATGGGGACCATCCCACACTTGACCATGACAACCATACACATTATTATCCTTAATGTTCATGGTCGGAATGAGGTTGATTTTGCACTCTTACATGAAACACACCTGCTCTGAGATGACACTAAGCACCTGCACTCCTACTGGTATCCCACCCAGTACTACTCCTCTTACACCTTCAAAACTAGGGGAGGGGTAATACTTCTCTGAAAGGACCTCATATTTAAATGTGACCGTATGTATGCAGGCCGAAAGGGTCGTCTGGTGTGTATAAGGGGCATGCTGGGCACCAGTCCCTGAACATTTTTTTCTATTTATGGGCCTAACAGTCAGAGGGAGGCCTTTTACTCTGAGCTAGTCACATGGATTTCTTCCTTCACAAGAGGAGTTATACTCCTCGGAGGAGATATCAGCATCTCTCTTGATCCGAGGTGTGACCGATAAAATCCTTGGCAGGGGATTCCCTTGCTCCTCCAGCCTTGGCCCAGGGCCTGCTCACTTTTCTCTGGTCGATGCTTGGCATCACTCCCACCCACATGAACGCTACTACACATTTTACTCTAACGTTCACAAGACATATTCGCATATTGATTACTTCCTAGTCTCTCAGTTCCTACTTCCTTACCTATTTGACACCACAATAGATGTCAAAGTCCTCTCGGATGATGCCCCAGTGCGGCTGGATATGGCCCCACTGATCTTCATCTCCCATTTCTGACACCCGGGGTAATGAACGAGATAGCATTTCATGATCCGACGCATCGAGATTGCATAAAAGATATGATCGAACACTATTTCTCAGAGAATGACCCAGGGGATGTCCCCTGCGATCCTATGGGGCACAGCTAAAGCATTTTTTTGGAGGGAACTTCTTTCACATATGGCAGCATTTTAAAGGGTGGTCAAGCTCTACAAACATGAACTCAAAACCCAGCTACAGCAAGCCGAGTCTAGACATAGAGCGAGTGACTTGCATAAGATCCTAAGAGATCTTTGTCACCTCCAGGGTGAGTTGGAACACTTACTATTGAAGAAGGCTTCCAAGAAACTCATTTATGTTGGCCAAACCTATTATGGACTCAGAGATAAGGCTGAACGGCTCTTGGCCCACAAAATACGCATATGCTCCACACGTAACCACATTAAGGAAATTCAGGATCGGGATGGAGGATACCACAAAGAGACGGCAGCCATCATCTCTGTCTTTTATGACTACTATTCAGCTCTCTGCCGAAACCAAAACCTCAACAAGCAACATCAAGATGGGTACCTCAGAGACTATAAACCTCCTGATAGCGAGTAGAAGTTAGGCTTGCTACAGGATGATATTAGCCCAGACGAGAATAGGGTGGTGTTGGACCTGGCTTTTTGACAGGGACATCCCCAAACTTTTTGCCTCCTTCCTCCTATTTTTTCTGACCTGTTGTTGTTGGCTTTTGACCTCTGGGCACTTTACCACTGCTAACCAGTGCTAAAGTGCATATGCTCTCTGGGTAAATTGTACTACTGATTGGTTTATCCATGATTGACTATTTAATTTACTTGTAAGTCCCTGGTAGAGTGCACTACATGTGCCTAGGGCAGGTAGATTAAATGCTACTAGTGGGCCTGCAGCACTGGTTGTGCCACCCACCTCAGTAGCCCCTTAACCCTGTCTCAGGCCTGCCATTGCAAGGCCTGTGTGTGCAGTTTCACTGCCACTTCGACTTGGCATTTAAAAGTACTTGCCAAGCCTAGAACTCCCCTTTTACTACACAGAAGTCATCCCTAATGTGTGCCCTAGGTAACCCCTAGAGCAGGGTGCTGTGTAGGTAAAAGGCAGGACATGTACCTGTGTAGTTATATGTCCTGGTAGTGTGAAACTCCTAAATTCGTTTTTACACTACTGTGAGGCCTGCTCCTTTCATAGGCTAACATTGGGGCTGCCCTCATACACTGTTGAAGTGGCAGCTGCTGATCTGAAAGGAGCAGGAAGGTCATATTTAGTCTGGCCAGAATGGTAATACAAAATCCTGCTGACTGGTGAAGTCGGATTTAATATTACTATTCTAGAAATGCCACTTTTAGAAAGTGAGCATTTCTTTGCACTAAAATCTTGTTGTGCCCTTCAATCCACGTCTGGCTAGGTTTAGTTGACAGCTCCTTGTGCATTCACTCAGACACAGCCCAAACACAGGGTACTCAGCCTCACTTGCATACATCTGCATTTTGAATGGGTCTTCCTGGGCTGGGAGGGTGGAGGGCCTGCCCTCACACAAAGGACTGCCACACCCCCTACTGGGACTCTGGCAGACAGGATTGAGCTGAAAGGGAACTTGGTGCATTTCTTAGAGACTCTTTGAAGTCACCCCCACTTCAAAGGCACAACTTAGTATAAAACAGGGCCTCTGCCCTACCTCATCAGACACTTGCTGGAGAAGAAACCTGAACCAGAAACTACATCCTGCCAAGAAGAACTGCCTGGCTGCTCAAAGGACTCACCTGTCTGCTTTCTACAAAGGACTGCTGCCTTGCTGTTGCCCTGCTGCCTGGCTGAACTCTTGTCTGGCTGTGAAAGTGCTCTCCAAGGGCTTGGATAGAGCTTGCCTCCTGTTCCTTGAAGTCTCAGGGCCAAAAAGACTTCTCTCTTTTACTTGGACGCTCCGTGCGCCGAAAATTTCGACGCACAGCTTGTTCGGCGGCGAGAAAAACGCCGCACACCAACGCTGATCGACGCGACGCTCTTGGGACGATCGAAAATCCGACGCACGGCCTCGCAAGGACAACGCCGCCCGACCTCTAGAGGAGAAATCGACGCAACGCCTGCCGTTAGATCGTAATTTCAACGCGCAGCCCCGCAGATCGACACCCGGAGGAGAAATCGACGCGACGCCTGCCGTGAGATCGTAATTTCAACGCGCAGCCCCGCAGATCGACATCCAGAGGAGAAATCGACGCGACGCCTGCCGTGAGATCGTAATTTCGACGCGCAGCCCCGCAGACCGACGCGCAGCCGGAGAACAAGCAGGAAAATCCACGCACAGACCCGGGACATCTGGTAATCTCCGCGATCCACAGAAAGAGACAGTCCGCGCGCCGGAAAACGATGCCGGCCTCCCCGCGTGGAAAATAACGACGCAAGTCCGTGTGTGCTGGGGAGAAATCGACCCACACACCCTTTTTCCGCGCACCTCTTCTCTTGTGGCCCTCTGAGGAGATTTTTCCACGCTAAACCAGGTACTTGTGCTTGAAAGAGACTTTGTTAATATTCTAAAGACTTAAGACACTTTATATCACTTTTCAGTGATATCTTTACAAATTCGTATTGCAACTTTGATCATTTTGACCTGAAGATACCCAGATAAATATTATATATTTTTCTAAATACTGTGTGGTGTATTTTTGGGGTGTTATGCTATGGTGTTGTATGATTTATTGCACAAATGCTTTACACATTGCCTTCTAAGTTAAGCCTGACTGCTCGTGCCAAGCTACCTGAGGGTGAGCACAGGCTGATTTTGGATTGTGTGTGACTTACCCTGACTAGAGGGAGGGTTCTTGCTTGGACAGAGGGCAACCTGATGCCAACCAAAAAACCCATTTCTAACATTGGTGATCAGCGGTGAGGATAGGACTTGTGTTTGTGCAGTGACATACAGTAGCTAAGTATTTCACTACCTACCCACAGTTGAAGGTCAACTTGATTTTTCATCTTTTTTGGCTCTTGGTTCTCTGATGTCCTCCTGGATATACTATTGATATTTTGGACTTTGGATTTTGGTTTTTGCTGATAAGATCTTATCAAAATGGGATTGTGTACCTACTCATTCTTTGTTCGTACGGACCACCTCACTAAGGCTGACCTAAGGAAGCTTTGCAGAAAATGGGGCCTTCCTGTAGCAAGGAGATCTACTAAGGCGGAGATGCTCCATCACTACATAGTCTGGGGGGAGGAAAGATGGGCAGAGAGAGAGGCAGCAAGAAACCAAATGACTAAGTACCCCTCAGATGAGGAGGAGGACTACTCACATGAGGAGGAAGACTGCTCACATGAGGAGGAGTACTACTCAGATGAGGAAAGAGAACCAGTGGGAGATGAATGGCTCCTAGCTCTAGAGCGGTGTCTAGAAGAGCTAGATGAGCAGCATGAAAGGGCTGAGGCAGCAAGTCTCTTAGCCCTGGAAGAAGAAAAGATTGCAGCTCAAGAACTGAGCTGTAAAGAGCTGAAACCGGAGGCCGGAAGGGCTGAGTCCAGTTCAGATGGTGGCAGCAAAAATCTTGCATCCAGTACTGCTGAAGAAGGGCACAAGCCCAGAGATGTGGTGCCCAACTTGGAGAAGGGAGTTGACACACCCCAGGCGGTTCAAGGGTATGAGGTAGTTCCCGTTATGCACAGGGTCCCTGAGAAGGATTGGGGAACTGGCACAGGGAGTCATATTCCTACTGGGGGGAGGGACACTTTACTGACTCTAGCAGAGAGTGACAGAGAAAAGGGTTCCCCCCTGGTGGACGTCCTGGATATAGAGTGTAGAGACATCCCAGAAGAGTTTGGGTTGAGTGTCAGGGACAGACAGATACTGTCTCACCAGTCTCAGGAGGGTGAAGTAGAGTGCTTTTCCAAGGTTGAGTTACTGGGTGGTTGGGTGAAGGGTACTGTGGTTAATACATGTGAAGGGCAGAGTAATGTAATTGCTGGAGAGCATATGTCTGGTCCTTATATTCCAGAGCTACGCCAACACCAGGTGGATTGTGAGTTCTCTGACCCCAGGGAACTTACAATGGAGGCAGACTTCTGGGTGAGTACCAGAGAGTCTGAAGAGGCATTTGGGGGTGCTTCTGAAGGGAGTGGTCTAGGTGGTTCCCAACCGAGTGTGGTGGGAAAGGATTGTAGTGTCCCAGGTAGGTCCCAGGTCCTAGAGGGTTCCATGAGGGAACACCAGGAGGGAAGCCTAGCCTGTACCGTAGGGCCACCTTTTGAGGGAAGCCCCGCAGTGTCAGAAGAACTTGGGGGGGTGACTGTAGCCAGCATCCCAACAGTTCTGGTGTCTGGCAGTACCCCTCATAGTGAGGGGGTGCAGAAGTCCAGACATACGGTTGAGAGGGGGTTGCAGACCCCAGTGGAGGACCTTGAGAGTCAGGGGACAGCTCTGAGAGCAGAGCCCCCCAGGAATGACCCAGGTGAAACCGTTTCTGGTTTGGGGGAAACCCAGACTCTGCCGGATGGGCAGAGGTCGGGAGACCTGCGCCAACCAGACTCTTGTGTGGCCCTTGGGGACGGTGTGTCCCTTGTGGGGGGTGAGAGTGCCCCCCAGGAAGTCCTGGCATGCCAGGCAAAGATTCAACCTCAGGGTGGTGACTCTGGGTTGGATACCCAGGTTCAGAGGTTAAACTCTGACCGGGTGGGAGGTAGATGTGCCTCCCAAGAAGTCCTGCTGTGCCAGGCAATTGTCCAACCTCAGGGTGTTGACTCTGGGTTGGATGACCAGGTTCAGAGGTTAAACTCTGACCTGGTGGGGGGTAGGTGTGCCCCCCAGAAAGTCCTGGCGTGCCAGGCAATTGCCCAATCTCAGGGTGGTGACCCTGGGTTGGGGAACCAGGCTCAGAGGTTAAACTCTGACCTGGTGGGAGGTAGGTGTGCCTCCCTGGAAGTCCTGGCCTGCCAGGCAATGTTTCAACCTCAGGGTGGTGACTCTGGGTTGGCTAACCAGGTTCAGGGAATAAGCTCTGACCTGTTGGGGGGTAGGCGTGCCCCCCAGGAAGTCCTGGTGTACCAGGCAGTGGTCCAACCTCAGAGTGCTGACTCTGGGTTGGATAACCGGGTTCAGAGGTTAAACTCTGACCTGGTGGGGGGTAGGTGTGCCCCCCAGAAAGTCCTGGCGTGCCAGGCAATTGTTCAACCTCAGAGTGCTGACTCTGGGTTGGATAACCGGGTTCAGAGGTTAAACTCTGACCTGGTGGGGGGTAGGTGTGCCCCCCAGAAAGCCCTGGCATGCCAGGCAATTGTTCAACCTCAGGGTGGTGACTCTGGGTTGGATACCCAGGTTCCGAGGTTAAACTCTGACCTGGTGGGAGGTAGGTGTGCCTCCCAAGAAGCCCTGCTGTGCCAGGCAATTGTCCAACCTCAGGGTGTTGACTCTGGGTTGGATGACCAGGTTCAGAGGTTAAACTCTGACCTGGTGGGGGGTAGGTGTGCCCCCCAGAAAGTCCTGGCGTGCCAGGCAATTGCCCAACCTCAGGGTGGTGACCCTGGGTTGGGGAACCAGGCTCAGAGGTTAAACTCTGACCTGGTGGGAGGTAGGTGTGCCTCCCAGAAAGTCCTGGTGCGCCAGGCAATTGTTCAACTTCAGGGTGGTGACTCTGAGTTGAATGGCCCAGTGCAGAGGTTAAACTCTGACCTGGTGGAGGGTCAGTGTGCCCTCCAGGAAGTCCTGGCGTGCCAGGCAATTGTTCAACTTCAGGGTGGTGACTCTGAGTTGAATGGTCAGGTGCAGAGGTTAAACTCTGACCTGGTGGATGGTCAGTGTGCCCTCCAGGAAGTCCTGGCGTGCCAGGCAATTGTTCAACTTCAGGGTGGTGACTCTGAGTTGAATGGTCAGGTGCAGAGGTTAAACTCTGACCTGGTGGGGGGTAGGTGTGCCTCCCAGGAAGTCCTGGTTTGCCAGGCAGTGATCCAGTCTGAGGGTACAGACCCTGGGCTGGAAGACCAGGTTCAGGGTGTCCCCCCGGACCTGGAGGGAGGGGCTACTGATAACAGTGCCCCTACCATGTTGTCTTCTGAGGAGGCCACTCCTAGTTGGAGGGTGCTGGACCCCGGAAGGGAGGGCAGGGGGAGGGAAGCCTCACCCCGGGCCCTAGTCCAACCTGAAGGTACAGGCCCCAGGTTGGAGGGCCAGTTGCAGGTTAACAGCCCTGCACTGGTGGAGGAATGGTACAGGGTGACTTCTGTAAGCACCCTGACCATGTTGGACTCTGGGGGTACCGCTCCAGGAGGGAGGGTACAAAGCCCCAGAGGGGAGGACCAGGTTTAGGCTGTCATCCCTGACCTGGTGGAAGGGAGAGTGGTTAAAGGGTGCCCAGCACCTGGGGCTACCGCCCCCCACTCTCCACAGCCACAGTGGTTGGAGAGCTTTGAGAGGCCTGGGGCCTGGCTCTCATCCCTGGCAGCTGTCAGTAATCACTGTGGCTTGCTGTCCGGGTGGACAGAGTTATCCCTGGGGAGGGGACAAGTGTCACACCCCAGGGGTAGAGTGGGCAACACCACTGTGTTGGTCATGGTGGTACTATCCTGCTCCTGGGATACATCTGTGAGCAAAGTAAGGTTAGGTGCTGCACAGATGGGATCCGCAGGTAAGGAGAAAGGTTCCCCATGGGTTGGCTTAGTGGGCCCTGAGAGTATGGACAGAGTGATCCAATTGGAGTCAGGAAGGCGAAGAACTGAAGCATGCCCCTGCTGTTGTGGGCCTGGGTCCTTGTTCTGTCGCCTCAAACAGGGAAGTACATCAGGATAGTGATTGTTCTCCCCTGGCTTTAGGCTGGTAGGGGGTCATGTTGGACCTGGCTTTTTGACAGGGACATCCCCAAACTTTTTGCCTCCTTCCTCCTATTTTTTCTGACCTGTTGTTGTTGGCTTTTGACCTCTGGGCACTTTACCACTGCTAACCAGTGCTAAAGTGCATATGCTCTCTGGGTAAATTGTACTACTGATTGGTTTATCCATGATTGACTATTTAATTTACTTGTAAGTCCCTGGTAGAGTGCACTACATGTGCCTAGGGCAGGTAGATTAAATGCTACTAGTGGGCCTGCAGCACTGGTTGTGCCACCCACCTCAGTAGCCCCTTAACCCTGTCTCAGGCCTGCCATTGCAAGGCCTGTGTGTGCAGTTTCACTGCCACTTCGACTTGGCATTTAAAAGTACTTGCCAAGCCTAGAACTCCCCTTTTACTACACAGAAGTCATCCCTAATGTGTGCCCTAGGTAACCCCTAGAGCAGGGTGCTGTGTAGGTAAAAGGCAGGACATGTACCTGTGTAGTTATATGTCCTGGTAGTGTGAAACTCCTAAATTCGTTTTTACACTACTGTGAGGCCTGCTCCTTTCATAGGCTAACATTGGGGCTGCCCTCATACACTGTTGAAGTGGCAGCTGCTGATCTGAAAGGAGCAGGAAGGTCATATTTAGTCTGGCCAGAATGGTAATACAAAATCCTGCTGACTGGTGAAGTCGGATTTAATATTACTATTCTAGAAATGCCACTTTTAGAAAGTGAGCATTTCTTTGCACTAAAATCTTGTTGTGCCCTTCAATCCACGTCTGGCTAGGTTTAGTTGACAGCTCCTTGTGCATTCACTCAGACACAGCCCAAACACAGGGTACTCAGCCTCACTTGCATACATCTGCATTTTGAATGGGTCTTCCTGGGCTGGGAGGGTGGAGGGCCTGCCCTCACACAAAGGACTGCCACACCCCCTACTGGGACCCTGGCAGACAGGATTGAGCTGAAAGGGAACTTGGTGCATTTCTTAGAGACTCTTTGAAGTCACCCCCACTTCAAAGGCACAACTTAGTATAAAACAGGGCCTCTGCCCTACCTCATCAGACACTTGCTGGAGAAGAAACCTGAACCAGAAACTACATCCTGCCAAGAAGAACTGCCTGGCTGCTCAAAGGACTCACCTGTCTGCTTTCTACAAAGGACTGCTGCCTTGCTGTTGCCCTGCTGCCTGGCTGAACTCTTGTCTGGCTGTGAAAGTGCTCTCCAAGGGCTTGGATAGAGCTTGCCTCCTGTTCCTTGAAGTCTCAGGGCCAAAAAGACTTCTCTCTTTTACTTGGACGCTCCGTGCGCCGAGAATTTCGACGCACAGCTTGTTCGGCAGCGAGAAAAACGCCGCACACCGACGCTGAACGACGCGACGCTCTTGGGACGATCGAAAATCCGACGCACGGCCTCGCAAGGACAACGCCGCCCGACCTCTAGAGGAGAAATCGACGCAACGCCTGCCGTGAGATCGTAATTTCAACGCGCAGCCCCGCAGATCGACATCCGGAGGAGAAATCGACGCGACGCCTGCTGTGAGATCGTAATTTCAACGCGCAGCCCCGCAGATCGACATCCTGAGGAGAAATCGACGCGACGCCTGCCGTGAGATCGTAATTTCGACGCGCAGCCCCGCAGACCGACGCGCAGCCGGCGAACAAGCAGGAAAATCCACGCACAGACCCGGGACATCTGGTAATCCCCGCGATCCACAGAAAGAGACAGTCCGCGCGCCGGAAAACGACGCCGGCCTCCCCCCGTGGAAAATAACGACGCAAGTCCGTGTGTGCTGGGGAGAAATCGACGCACACACCCTTTTTCCGCGCACCTCTGAGGAGATTTTTCCACGCTAAACCAGGTACTTGTGCTTGAAAGAGACTTTGTTAATATTCTAAAGACTTAAGACACTTTGGGCCTGATTCTAACTTTGGAGGACGGTGTTAAACCGTCCCAAAAGTGGCGGATATACCACCTACCGTATTACGAGTTCCATAGGATATAATGGACTCGTAATACGGTAGGTGGTATATCCGCCACTTTTGGGACGGTTTAACACCGTCCTCCAAAGTTAGAATCAGGCCCTTTATATCACT
Source organism: Pleurodeles waltl (assembly GCF_031143425.1). Lineage (NCBI taxonomy): Eukaryota > Metazoa > Chordata > Amphibia > Caudata > Salamandridae > Pleurodeles > Pleurodeles waltl. Next base: position 515,208,944 of record NC_090448.1, read on the forward strand.
TTTCAGTGATATCTTTACAAATTCGTATTGCAACTTTGATCATTTTGACCTGAAGATACCCAGATAAATATTATATATTTTTCTAAATACTGTGTGGTGTATTTTTGGGGTGTTATGCTATGGTGTTGTATGATTTATTGCACAAATGCTTTACACATTGCCTTCTAAGTTAAGCCTGACTGCTCGTGCCAAGCTACCGGAGGGTGAGCACAGGCTGATTTTGGATTGTGTGTGACTTACCCTGACTAGAGGGAGGGTTCTTGCTTGGACAGAGGGCAACCTGATGCCAACCAAAAACCCCATTTCTAACAGGTGGCAATTAGCAATCTCCCCACCCGCAAAGCCCCTGGCTTGATGGATTTCCAGACACTTTTTATAAATCCTACGCTTCCCTCCCGGTCAAACCTATGGTGAAGGTGTTCAATTATTTCTTGATGGCTAGGAATAGTTTCTGATACGATGTTAGAATATTATCTTACTTCACTCTTTAAGCCTCCTATATCCCCAACATCCTGCTTCTCTTACCGCCCAATTGCACTCCTGAATTGTGACAGGAAAATCTTCATGTCTCTCCTTGTATCATGACTCCACCACATTTGGCTGACTATTATAGTACCACATCACTCAGGCTTTATCTGTAACAGACAGGCCAATGACAATACCTGCTTAGCCATTGCAGTCATGGAGGCTGCTGAGCGGAGCCGTCAACCGATGGCTCTACCCTCTGTTGATGCTGAGGAGTTTGACAGGATGGATTGGGCATTTCCATAGAAGGTCTTTGATAAAACACATATAGGCCCCACGAGGAAAACCCTCATACTTCAATGTTAAGAAGCCTGCTGCCAAGCTAAAGATCAATGCTTCTTTTTTGCCTACTATAACCCTCACCAGGGGGACAATCAAAGGCTGTCCCCCGCCCCTCTTGAACCTCGCTTTATCCATGGAGCCCTTAGTAGCCAAGATCTAGTACAAACCTGCTATTCGCAGTATGCTGATCAACAGCAAGAAGCATAAATTAGCCCTATTCATGTATGACATATTATGCTTCATCACTGACCCTGAGTCCTCCATTCCCACGTTGATGAGGGAACTCTATCTATTTGCACAGGCATCTGGATTCAAGATTAACTTTTCTAAACCCTGAGGCATGTGGGTGGCGGACCCACAGAATAGCCTCCGTGGCCCATCCAGAGGGAGGGTGTCCAATTTGCGACTTCAGCAATTAAGTATCTTGGGGTCCAGCCCCAGTCACATAAAAATGCCCTGTACAACAGTAGTATCCCTCCTTTTCTCACAGCTCTCTTCAAAGACCTGTACAGGTGGGCAAAACTAGAGATCTCCTGGCTGGGCTGGCTCAACTGCCAGAAAATGAACTTTATGCCCAAACTGCTATGTCCTCCAGACCCTCCTCCTTACCATTCCCAAAGTGATGCAAACACAGAAACTCAACCAGATGCTTAGTTTTATCTGGGGAGGCAAGTCACCACGGTGGCACTCTACTCCGACCTACAGCAGCAGGCTGTCTAGGGTTACCGGAAGTTACTACTTACATTCAGGCTGTGCTGCTTCGTCCCTCATTAGATTGGAACCATGATCACAACAATAAAATCAGGGTACAGGTTGAACAGGCCTTTTCCTCGACCCCCGTGGATAGCCTTTTATGGCTCCCTACGTCAACTGGGGCTCACAAATCCCCATCTCTCCCATTGACATCCACACTACTAACTTACCAGCAACAAGTTTGTGCGAGATGGAAATTTCCATCTTATCCCTTCCCTCTCACTCCTTTAGTTTACAATCTAGACTTTCCTCCAGGCATGGTTCATTCGGATTATTTTTGTTGGGATTGCAGGCAATCTCCAAAGTTGAGAGACTTCTATGATGATGGGGACCTGGGAACCAATGAAAACCTAGTGGAGAAATTCACCTTGACTACACAAGACGTATATATATGATTGGGCAAGCTTTACACTGGGCTGGACAGTCCCCTGCTCGTCTGGCTATGCAAAGAGAGGAGGCACCCATAGAATCCTTGTACCTTTCAAATGTTAGGCGCAAAGGCATATAGTGGCTCTATCAACACCCCACCATTGAAACATGCATATGTGAAGCAATGGGAAAGAGAACTGACCACAGATATCATGGATGAAACTTGGGGAGTGATATGGCAAAGGGCCTTTAAGTCCTCTAGCTGTCTCCGCTACAAAGAGAACTCTTACAAAATCCTCACTCTGTGGTATTTGGCACCCGTGCCTGGCACAAAATGTTTGGCAGCTTAGAGTTATTCTGGAAGGGCTGAGGGGAGTAGGGCACATTCTTACATACTTGGTAGGCGTGCCTGAGTGTGCAAACATTTTGGGATGAGGTCCTTCTTATGATACACTCCATCATATTGTGCCACGATCCACCCGTGGTCCTCTTGGGCGATCCAGGAGCAAGCAGGCTCTTTCCCACAATGACCCCACAAGGGTGGCTTTTTTCCCACCTATTCTTAGCAACACGGCTGGGCATAGCACAAATGTGGAAGCAGCCTGGAGCACCTACACTAAACCTGTGGTGGGGAAAGTTCTAGAATATTTATGCCACGGAAAAGCTTACAGCTATCATCAGGGACAGGGTGGCTAAATTTGATACAACATGGCATCCCTTTACTACATACACTCAACGACAACATCAAATGGGGGAATACACGTAACAATGTCCAAAACACCGAGGTCTTTGGACATAAGGGTAATGTCCCCCTGAGATACCCAAACAATTACAGTGCCTAGCCTCAACAAAATGCATCATTGCTCCATTGGTGTTTCCTACTGTTATTCACTGCTGTATTCTATGTGGTGTTTAAATCAGGATGAGTGAGGGGCATGGCAGCTATCATGGGTCCGGGAACAATGTTGGACTTTACTTGATCAACTCGCTTGTACAAACCTGGTATATGGATGTGTGCCACATTGCTCCAGATACATGTCTTCACCAATATTTTTAATGACTCTTGAAATGTGTCATGTTTCTTTATACCAATATCCAAACTAAAGTTGTTAAAAATTTTACTACACTGTGCTCTGACTTCATATAGTACTGGTTTAACAGTGCTTCCCAATTGATTCCTCACTGTGGTTTAACAGTGTTGAATAGGTTTCTCATCAGTCACTCCAGGATAATCTACACATAATGCCACTGAGATGCGCAAGCGCATACTAAAAAATGTACTCCTTGGAGGTTTACCAGTGCCATCAACGGGTTTCTCATTTGTCACTCCTGTATGGTTTACACATAATATCTGTATACTTCCAGTCTGACCAGTTTTAAATATATAACAAAAATATTGATATAGATCGAAAATCAACTACAATTATATGGTGAAGGTAAGTATTTAGAAGATAAGAACCAGGCATATCAAAATCAGCCTTGGCCCTGGCCCAATAGGAGCAAGCCAGCCCGAACTGCCAGGCCAGATACCCTCTGAGCAGGAACACAAGCAACCCAATAACAGTTTTAGCATTTTCAAGCATTGTCAGTAAGCTGCAGCTTGAGTCCTTCAGAACAGTGAACACTGGCTCCACAGCCCACATAAGGTATTGCAATGAGGAAAACAAGCAGCGATGGGTAGATTTGTTGAATTAATCTAAGCCACTCATAATTATGAAGGGTCACAATCCATTGCACCATTTTTGAGCCCACCTTGCCATCTTACACAGGAACCTCACATATGTAAATCAGACTTGGTCATGTCTAGCAAGACAGTGTAATCTAGACTGCCGAGTTTGGTCCCCTTGAGGCAGTAATACAAGCAACCACAGAAAAGTTTCAGCCTGACTAGTCCTCGTCAGTAGAGTACAGCATGAGACGCTTGGCAGTATAAGCATGGAACCCATGTCTGACATACCCATGCCCACCATGCTGTCAAACCTCATGCACCTCATTCACCATATTCCATAGCTGCCAATCCATAAACAGTGCCTCAACCATGCACTCCAAAGGAGGACCAGGAGCCGAATACAAATCAAAGCACCACACCGCCTAGCCAAGTGGATGAAGCACCATATAAAGAATGCAAACATGGGTCCCAGAAAAGTGCTTTTGGGCTCGAAAAGCGAAGAGAAAGTCATACATAAATACTCTTAATATAACATTTGTGCTTCGTTTGCTATCTCAATAATTCATGTTTCAATTTCAGTTTTCAGTGGATTTCAGACTAAACATTTTTGCCACCATGGGGCTTCTCTGTGTCCACAATTGTTTGCGCTTTCCTCTTAAGGTTCTTTAAAGTGGCATTAAAAGGTATTTGTTTAGCTGAAAGCCTAAAATTGCTGTTTAGGATCAGATTTATTCTGATGTGAATTCTTTTCAACACATTGTTATTAAGGGCCAGCTGAGAAACACTTCACTTAGTGACTCTGCCACTTTGAGAAAGTGCAGGCAGCATAGTTCATGAAGCAAGTAGGACATGTTTAAAATACATGATGCTACAACTGCAAATGTGGGCAATGGATCCGTGAGACTAGAAAGGTAATGAAACTTTGCATGTTCTGGGCATAGTGCACTATTTGTAACGGAAAGTGCATTGCTGCACAAGTGTACGTCGTGTCAACCTTATGACATTCAGCGAATGCACATTTTTATGATTAAATATACATACTTCACATGACACATTAGCAAACTGAGGGCCAAATTTACTATGTTTTCACACAACTTTCTCAAACTTTACACCTGCCTCGAGGAGCATAGTTCTATTTATCGCTAATTTAGGTTACTTTGTTGCAAATCAGGATTTGCGTTGGAAAGTAAATCTCAATAAGGCACTTTGCACAGGGGTCTGAGTCACCTTGGCGGCGCAAACCCAGCGGGGATTGTTAGTAAATCCAGCCCTGGACCTGCACTACCACTAATTGTGTATTTGACCTGCGCCCACCTAGTACCCCCACCATTAACTGTTGCACTTGTGCAGGACAGACACATTCAATCATTAAACGTAAGGTTTCAAGCTGTTTAACGTCCTGACATATCATGTAGTGCTTAAGAGCAACTCTGATGGAATACACGTTTTAAAATAAACATTACATTTGTTTTACGCAGGGGTTACTAAATGCATAAAATGGTTACCTGTTTACGGGGCACCTTTTGATAGCAAATACAACACATAAAATACAGGTTTAATGTTCATCGCCTTTAAAAAGGTTTGCTGTACCAATATGAGATTTTTCTTCGTGAATTATTCTCTGGTCTCTGTCTCTCAATTAACTTGTTGAAACGTGTACTAAAACTACTGTGGGATTGGAATACATACTTCTGATCGCTGCAGTTAGGTTGGGATGCAGCCGTAAATTTTTCAGATGACTGGTGTGTAATTCAGCGTGTCAGTAACTTTCACACCAATCTGTTTTGCCCCTTAGTCATACCTAATGGCAATACCAAAGTATGGATCACCGGACTTTTGAATACATGTCGGTAAGAACATGTTATGTAACGCCGGCCTTTTAAAAGTGCATCTTTTACAATACATGTAACACCTGACTTTTAAAAGTACATCTTTGTATACGCCAACGATGAAACTATGCTTCATGTGTAATAAAGCAGTCAAGTACTGCAAGATGCTTGCCCCTTGCAGCAAAACTGAAACCTTCAACGTTGTGTCTTAATGCTGTTTTCTTTATAATCTCTGCTGTTGATTTAAGTGGAAAAATAAGAAAGAAGTCAGTTTACTTAACAATCTTTAGCAAAAGGAGGCTTATATCTTTGTATTTTTCTTTGCTCATAAAATGCTCTACTGAAACAACATATTTAACAGTAACCAGTGAAATATGGAGGGTATGTTATGGGTTCCTATGAAATATTGTAAATGTGTCACGGATCCCTGTGAAATGTGGTTTTCATCATCAAAATAATAGCCCTAAGCCAGATAGCACAGCTTTACGATTCTCATTTTTTCACCAAGAATTTATTCATGACAAATGAATAAACCTGAACATTCTAATTCGAATTAGTTACCATTGATGGATGCACTTGCCTAAGAGCAGCTTCAAGAGAATGCTTTTTTTAACAAACAGAGGTGTGTTTTTTTTTAATTCTAAACGCCTTAATTATTTGTGCATACTTTTTTCACCAACAAACATTGCTATCCAATATTTCACTTACTATTTGCCAGAAACATTTGCCTATTTTTTTTTTTTTTAAACACCGTTTTCGAGCTAAGTGTCCCAAAGTAAACATGTAACATCAATAACGTACGTAAAAGGGTGTGGTTCTGGCTTACTGTGAAGGAAGAACCGAGCACTTCCTTGATGGGACCAGAGTGGCTCAGATAAAGCCTGGAAGCCTTACAAGAAGCCTGGAGCATAGATTTATTGATCACGGAGGCAACCCACTCAACTAGTGCAGACAACTGATGAGTAACTCCAGGAACTGAGTGCCTTTAATATGCCTGTCAGCATAATTCTATGGAATTCTGAATTTTTGGACCATATATTTGTGAAAGCCCATGAATGATGAGTTGGATGGGCCAGACGAAATACAATAGTGGCACTATCTACCATCTTCTGAGTGTTGGCAAGGCTAAGCAGTACAAAATAATTTTCAGCATGTGATGAGCAAGTAAGAAGCTGAGTAATACTTAATCTAGGCAGCAAAAGAAAGAACCTGTTCAAATATGAACCCAACGTTTCAAAGTTTCGGAGACAGAGTCAGAGGGGGGTCATCTAAAATCAACAAGACAGACTTCCTGAAGATGCCTTTTAGGATGTTCTCTCCCAGCCATTTTGAAATTCCCTGCTTTTTTGTATAGTGCTTCAACCTGCATTTTTGCTATTTCTAAAGGCTGTGATTAAAAGGCGCTACTATCACCCAAGTTATTGGTAATTTGTTGGCAACATCAGAACTACCTCTCTGAAATTGATCAGTAAAAGTACCTAGAAGATCAAGGGACCTCAGAATGATCTGTGTGTCAATGGCACAGGAGTAGAAGTCAAAGATGAATGACGGAATAAACGTGGCCACACTGACCACATACGCATCAAATATGAATGGACGCAGGCAGGAGACTTGAAGAACTCCACATCCTAGAGAACGAAAGGCCATATAAAAATGAGGCAGGGGGAACCACATGTTGCCTAGGTGATAGAAATGTAAATTAAACCAAAAGTCACCTTCCGCAGTGTTGTGCAACTATTTAGTACCAGATGATACCAGAAACTCAAGCGAAGTCTGCTATTTACATCATTTTACTGCATATGTTTTTTAGCTAGGTTACAGACATTGAAGATGTAGGATAGGCAAAACCTCAGGATGGAAGGGATAAGGGCGACTGAGGAGGAGATAATGCAATAGTAAGAAGGTGTGTGCGCGCGTCTGTGTGTGGTGGAATGGAACATGGATATTTATTTTGGAAAGATGCCCATGTCACAAACGTCTGAACTGCAGCCAGCACCAGCAAGGTGTTATTTGTGTTCATTACTAAGCTCACCATTACTTTGAACTAAGAATACCCTATTATTGCATTAATCTTCAATAGACCATAACCTTTTTTTGTGGCTCACACTGTAATTTCCACTGCTCCCTGCCTGTTGTCCTCTAGTTGAAGCACGCACTAGGAGGATGAGCAGACTGCCGGGTGCGGTGACTTGTAGTATCATTGCCGACACCAGCTTCAATTGATGTCCCAATTCCCATTGCGGTAGCGTCTTCTCATCTTTCAGGTTTAAAGACACCATTTTGTCCTACACACATTATTTTTTTACGCAAAGACCTGCGGTTTCAGCTTTCAGATAGTGTATAGACTGAAAAAATGTTAGCAATTTGCCGGAGGTACCATGACATCGCCTGGCAAGAATGCAGCAAAGCATGTTTTTTGCTGACATATTGTTATGATCTCAAGAAAAAAAAGCATGGGTGCCAAGCGGATTCTATCCAGGGCCAAGATTTTGACTTTTTTTTATCACTTACTTCGTCTGCTCAGAAATCAGGCAACATTCTAGTCTTTTTGATACTTAAAACAATGCAAATTCTTCACGTAATGTCGCCAGTATTTGCCTGTTTACTGTAACTCTGGCAACAGACTTACTCTTCTAAATTAAACAAAATGAGTCAATTTGCAAAGTTACCGATTCGGGCTGGCTAGACAATTGGCTTTACTCAGATCGCATGTAAACAAAATAGAGGTAGGGCGTTTGGGTCAGCCCCTTCAGTGATTGGTCAATCAGGTTCAGCCTCCTACATCCATTGTTTTAGCTTGGATAACGCCATAGAAATACTGCGCAGCAGGGACATCCTAAGGCTTTTCGAGGCCCTGGGCCAAACGTTTTTTAGAGGTCACTGTTCGGAAAAGCTTTGCGTTTATGATCCAATTTCAGCTCTTTCATGCTCTCTGGCGAGTCACTGACAGTGCAAATGCGCATTCGCCCAAATTCGAAATGTGTTTACATCTAATATTTAGGACAAATGTTTTTAATATTGTAACGTAGCAGCTGAATAATATTACTGAAAATAATCTCGATGACATCTTCAGATTTCTCATACTTGAGGTGCTATTTTGAACTAAAATAAACGTTTCATATGGATGTTGCATGCAACATAAACACAACATTTCTCTGCAAAATGTCTGTAATAGTTTCTCATATCACCCACATTAAAAAAACTTTAAAGAAAAATGGTATTTAAAACAATCTGCTTAAAAATTATTTAAGGTAATCCTGGCTAGACTCTTTACAGAACAGAGTTTCCTCCACCATGAGGCCCCCTGAAAGCCCTGGGCCAGAGCCCACTTTGCCCATGCCTTAAAACGTCTCTGCTGCGCAGTTTTCCATTTTCAGCATTGATAATGTAGATTTTCCTAGTCATTTATGATGGAAAGTCTTCATTTTATTAAAGACACGGAGGCGAATATTATGCATTCTTTTCTTACTTTATTTTATACAGCAGCAGTCAAGAACTACATCTCCCAGGAGGACTAGCAACAGGCTAGCCAATGGGAGTTAAAAAGAGTCAAACGTAGGACCAATAAGGGGACACCACGAACCATAGAGTCTACCCTTGACTGAAAGCAGCCCTCTTTTCTTGAGCGAGCAGATTAAACAGAGTCATAAAACAAAGGGTAAATAAGTCCTAAAATTGCCAAGGCGAGAGATACAGGGAAGAAGTCCTGAACACGGGCAACTAGCCAATAAAATGATGGAGTAAGATGGGGATCCTGAAGATCCCGGATAGATGAATCCTGAAGTCCTGTTCTGACAAGAGTAGAATTAGAGTAACTGGAATTATCCCGATGACGGAGGTAATGCAGGAGTCGCTGGGAGGGAAAGAAAAAATACATGTTAGTAGAAAACAGCGGTGGGATAATATTCGCCTCTGTGTCTTTAATAAAATTAAGACTTTCCATCATAAATTACTAGGAAAATCTACATTTTATGTCAAGACCGGAGGCTCTATTATGCAAGTTTAAAGCATGTCAATAACCAAAGAGGTTGCGAATTGAGCCGTGACGCAAAGAGATCGAGGTGAAAGGGGCCCCATTTGTCCACAGCTGTTGGAAAACTGACAGATGCAGCTTCCAATCGCTTGTATCCTTGAGATGACGGGAGTGCCAATCTGCTGTGAAATTCAAAGCGCCTGGGAGGTATTCGGCCAGAAGGGAGAATTTGTGGGACAGACCAAATTCCCAAAGGCTCTTGGCTAGAAGAGCAAGGGGTCTGGATCTGGTGTCTCCAAGATGGTTGATGTACCGTACTGTGGATATGTTGTCCATGCAGAGAAGGATGGAGCACCGGGCCCTGTTTTTTGTAAAACTTTTGATCGCCAAGGAGCCTGCAAGAAGCTCTAAACAGTTTATATGCAATTTTGACTCCTCTATGGACCATAAACCGCCAGTCGAGATCGAACCACAGCGGGCGCCCCAGCCCGTGAGACTTGCATCTGATTCTAATACAAGATCCGGCACAGAGGGGAAGATGGATCTGCCGTTCCAGGCCTCTAAATGGGATATCCACCAATGAATTTCCATCCGAGATTCGTCGTCTATTGACACAAGGTCGGAAAAGGCCAAACCTCTGCGAAGATGAAGAATTTTCAGTCGTTGTAGAGTGCGGTAATGGAGCGGGCCTGGAAAAATGGCCTGAATTGAAGAGGAGAGAAGACCTACAACCCTTGCTAGGGACCTGAGAGAGATTTGGTATTTTTGAAGCGTGAGAGAAAGTTCTCTTCTGATTGCAGAGACCTTGGCAGGAGGAAGGAGAAGAGTTGCCGAGACCAAGTCTATTTGGAACCCAAGAAATTCTATTTGTTGGGAAGGTACGACCATAGATTTTTCTTGGTTTATAAGGAAACCTAGGTCGGTGAAGAGAGAAATCGTTGTTTGGAGGTGAGAGAGAAGGGTAGACGCATTGTGATGCATAATAAGAATGTCGTAGAGAAAAATTATAAGTCTGATACCAAGGGACCCGAGATACGCTTCAACGGGTTTCAACAGTTTCGTGAAACACCAGGGTGCGGAAGAAAGGCCAAAAGGAAGGCAGGAAAACGGATACGTTTTTGACCTCCATTGGAACTGCAAGAATTTCCTGTGAGCAGGATGGATAGGGATGGTGAGGTAAGCATCCTGGAGATCTAATCTGACCAGCCAGTCGTATTGAAGAAGAATATCCCTGAGATGGAGAATAGTTTCCATCTTGAAGTGCCGGTACACCACATATTGATTGAAAGATTTGAGATTGATTACCGGTCTGAGTTTTTTGTTCTTCTTGTGAATGAGAAAGAGGGAACTGATGAAACCGGAGGAATCGGGAAGGCAAGGTTGGATCGCGTTTTTGTCCAAAAGCGATTGAATTTCTGAAGAAATGAGAGAGGACATTGCAAAAGAAAATCTTGGAGGAGGGGGAAGATGGGACTGAAAAGGAGGGGAGAAGAGCTCGATGTAATAACCTTGCACTGTGCTTAAAACGCACGGGTCTGATGAAATTGACCTCC